>NC_092118.1:17584627-17925460 GCF_045679555.1 Salvelinus alpinus
CTAATGTTTTAATGCACATGACCTCTATGGTATCTAAGTGTCAAAAAGGTTTATATTTAAGCTGTGCGGAAACAAAAACCTTGATCCGATGAGGAGAAGTAGGGAAGAAGCAGAACTACGTGTAACAGGGTCAGGGTGAATCTACAATGTGTCAGCTCAGCTGGATACGCATGGTTAGCTTACACAGCACTATGATACTGTCTGCCCTGCAAGAACTTCTCCCTTTCATAATGTTCTTAATGCTATGTCACTGTTGGGTTCCTATTTACGCCACTCCCCTGGCGTGATCTCATCGTTCTGTCACGTTCAGATGAAACAGAGTGTCCTGTGCACTCAGCAGCATCATCATAGCGCTGTAAGGCTGTCTGTAATTCCCTTCTGTTGTGTGCCGTCCTGGAAAGCTCAGGCTTGGCTCCTGTAATGACATGGCCTATGTGTGCTATGTAAGTCAAGCTGTCCGTTTCTCAGTAGGCTCCTTTACTCAGAACAGAGCATTCTAAGAACCAGGCTAGAAAGATAGACAGAAGGAGATGTTAAAGCTTTGGTGGAATAGATGGTTAGAAGACATGTTAAAAAAAAGCCACCCTCCCGCATGACTGTGCTTATGTATCACTGACTGACTGTGATCATAACTTACTCCACCCCTAACTGTTCTACCCGCCAACTGCTCATGTGGCCATTTTGAAGTGAAACAGCATGAAGCCATGCGTCACAAATGTCATTGGTGATTCACTTCAAATGAAGGTTGTGAACTCATTTCAGAGCAGCTGTCAATTCTTATGAAATCACACAGAACCATGTGCGTCCAAATACCTGAATGAGTGGTGCAGGAAGTGGACTGGCCTCCTTATGTCAGAGCTGGGCTTTTTCTCACAGATCCATCGACAGGCACAGTACCTGGAGAGGAAAGAGAGGGATCAGCTAGGACAAGAGGTCAGGTCACAGTGTAAAACAAATTGGCCAGCTGGGAGTGGCGACTCAACTAGGCCTATGATGTAAGAGCGAGTGGTACTCTGATTAAGTGGCTTGTTTAGAAAGCTCAGATGGGCGACAGATGGGAGGTGATCTGGAGATAGTGTGAGTAGAGGAGATGGCCACAGATTCTCCTCTATGCCAAGCCCCAACAGGGTGTATTAGCAATGGGATCACCCCTGCCATGCTAAATCTCATGCCTATAAGACTCTGCACAAAGGACAACATTTTGAATGCCACACAGTATACTATGGACAACAGACAGCCCAGTCCCTGATGTGATTCCTGTAATTAGGAACAGAACAGCTAGGCCTATTTATGTTTATGTTTCCCAGACTATCACGGCTCCATGGGGAGACATGTACAAAAGAGACCACTTCTCCTTCCTTTTACCATGTGCTCTAATGGCTCCACACACACACCCCTTATATATAGGTCAGTGACACACATGCACACTTATCCGCACCATAAACACAACAACTTTCTGTTTCGACTTTTAACCTTCCTGCTCATATCATCATTGGAGTATATGGATAACAGCAATGCTTTCTTTTAATTAGAAATGTTTACACCTATAGCTGCACTCAGCTACTCTCATAAACAACTCCAGAGGGAAATATCAAGCATGTCAGCAGAATGTACAAAACACGTGCACAACTCAAAGGGAATGAGACCATTTTGGGTCTAAAAAATCAGCAAAAGAGATTAACGAGCATTGTGTGTGCCTCAGGGAAAGGGCAAAGCAGACAGCTGGACAACCATTCACAATAGTCTAACAAAAAACAAAATTTCTGACCGGTCAGCTCTAGGTTTAGGTGGCAGCTACAGCTCTACCTAGCCTACTGCGCTTGTCATCCTTTGACTTTGTCAATTATTATTACTGTATTATTACTCTACTATTGATTGAGAAAACCTATTGCTTCAAATGATTGGCTTAGGTGGGTTAAGTGACATGAACCTTCCTCTAACACCTAAAGCAGGGATCTGGAAAAGCAGACTGGAACATGTTCCGGGATTCCTCCGATGGCATTGAGGAGTACACCACATCAGTGACTGGCTTCATCAATAAGTGCATCGAGGACGTTGTCCCCACAGTGACTGTACGTACATACCCCAACCAGAAGCCATGGATTACAGGCAATATTTGCTTGAGCTAAAGGGTAGAGCTGCCGCTTTCAAGGTGCAGAACTCTAACCCGGAAGCTTATAAGAAATCCTGCTCTACCCTCCAACGAACCATCAAACAGGCAAAGCGTCAATAGAGGGCTAAGATTGAATCGTACTACACCGGCTCTGACGCTCGTCTTATGTAGCAGGGCTTTCAAACTATTACAGACTACAAAGGGAAGCACAGCGGCGAGCTGCCCAGTGACACGAGCCTACCAGATGAGCTAAATCATTTATATGCTCGCTACGAGGCAAGCAACACTGAGGCATGCATGAGAGCATCAGCTGTTCCGGACGACTGTGTGATCACGCTCTCCGTAGCCGACATGAGTAAGACCTTTAAACAGGTCAACATTCACAAGGCTGCGGGGCCAGATGGATTACCAGAACGTGTGCTCCGGGCATGTGCTGACCAACTGGCAGGTGTCTTCACTGACATTTTCAACATGTCCCTGATTGAGTCTGTAATACCAACATGTTTCAAGCAGACCACCATAGTCCCTGTGCCTAAGAACACGAAGGCAACCTGCCTAAATGACTACAGACCCGTAGCACTCACGTCCGTAGCCAGCAAGTGCTTTGAAAGGCTGGTAATGGCTCACATCAACACCATTATCCCAAAAACCCTAGACCCACTCCAATTTGCATACCGCCCAAACAGATCCTTCAGATCCTATAGTTTGTTCACAAACTATAGTTTTGGCAAGTCTGTTAGGACATCTACTTTGAGCATGACACAAGTACTTTTTCCAACAATTGTTTACAGACAGATTATTTCACTTACAATTCACTGTATTGCAATTCCAGTGGGTCAGAAGTTTACAAACACTAAGTTGACTGTGCCTTTAAACAGCTTGGAAAATTCCAGAAAATTATTTCATGGCTTTAGAAGCTTCTGATAGGCTAATTGACATCATTTGAGTCAATTGGAGGTGTACCTGTGGATGTATTTCAAGGCCTACATTCAAACTCAGTGCCTCTTTGCTTGACATCATGGGAAAACCAAAAGAAATCAGCCAAGACCTCAGAAAAATATTGCAAACCTCCACAAGTCTGGTTCATCCTTGGAAGCAATTTCCAAACACCTGAAGGTACCACGTTCATCTGTACAAACAATAGTACGCAAGTGTAGAAGTAAGTCCTATATCGACATAACCTGAAAGGCCGCTCAGCAAGGAAGAAGCCACTGCTCCAAAACCGCCACAAAAAAAAGCCAGACTACGGTTTGCAACTGCACATGGGGACAAAGATTGTAGTTTTTGGAGAAATGTCCTCTGGTCTGATGAAACAAAAATAGAACTGTTTGGCTTTAATGACCATCGTTATGTTTGGAGGAAAAAGGGGAAGGCTTGCAAGCCGAAGAACACCAACTCCTATAGAACATTTGTGGGCAGAACTGAAAAAGTGTGTGCAAGCAAGGAGGCCTACAACCCTGACTCAGTTACACCAGCTCTGTCAGGAGGAATGGGCCAAAATTCACCCAACCTATTGTGGGAAGCTTGTGGAAGGCTACCCGAAACGTTTGACCCAAGTTAAACAATTTAAAGGCAATGCTACCAAATACTAATTGAGTGTATGTAAACTTCTGACCCACTGGGAATGTGATGAAAGAAATAAAAGCTGAAAGAAATAATTCTCTCTACTATTATTCTGACATTTCACATTCTAAAAATAAAGTGGTGATCCTAACTGACCTAAAACAGGGAATTTTTACTAGGATTAAATGTCAGGAATTGTGAAAAACTGAGTTTAAATGTATTTGGCTAAGGTGTATGTAAACTTCCGACTTCAACTGTACATGTACAGAATTTCAAGGTCAGATTTCTCCCTCGGCATATCCTGCTCTTTCTACAAATTTGCTGTTGGCTTCAAGCATGTTTTACAATATTCCTGACTTGCAAAAAGCAGCTTGAATTTCTTTGCGTGTTCTTTGAGAGCTACTGTAGGCTTATCGAAAGCTCAGTGAAAACACTGAGAGGAGCATCGTACTGGCAGGGCAGGTGAATATGGTCAGGTTATGGTCATATACACTGTAGGAGTGTGTTCAAATTCGATGCCTTGCTTGCTGTTGAATCCCTCCGTTGAAACCTAAAGTTGGCTATTGGGATGAGGGCAACATGAAGAAAGACTGAGAGACCTCCGAATAGAAGTGAAAAATCAAGAAGTGTGTAATTTTGGGTACCCAACATAAAAGCTACTGCGAGTTGCACAGCTCCAGTGGAAGCAACCGAGCGCCACACATACTGTAATGTGACATGATGCAACTCGCTAAAGTAAAGAATGATTACCAAAATTTTATGAAATTGCCAATAAAATCCACTTTCCCGTGTTAATGTGCAGTACGGATAGGTAAATATTTCATAAAACAAAAACAAGACCTACTATTGTCCATCAATGAGTTAGTAAAGACAACGCAATCACAATTGAATTTCCTCTGACCCCACTGATCTCTATTTACCTTCATGGCATATTATGTCAAATTAAAGCCATGTAGCATCATCTATGTTATTACTGTCACATTACTGATGCACTTGTTGACTTTTTCAGGAATAGCTGTTTCAGATTTTAAGAATAGCAGAGTAATGTCCTTTTAAAAGTGAGCATTGCATTGTGCATTCCCTGGGCATGGTGTGCTGTAGCCATTTGTTAGTCAGGAATAGACAGCATGTTGAGACTATTTTTATAAATAGCTTGTCCAACATATAACTTTCATATATATAGATTGTTTACCTATTCTATTTAATTTTTTACAACATTTTGCAATTGATGGTGTACTTTTATGAGCAGAAGGATTTGCTCAAATTTAACACAATTGTATTTGTTATGCTTGGTAGAAATACATGGTTATTATTAGACTATTCTGCACTAGGATGTGTGGAGCATATAGGCCTAATGACAACGGTCATTAAATAATGAAACATACAGTCCTAATGGACTGCAAATCGTTTACAAATGGAAAGAAATCTGTTAGTGACTGTCACATTGATTTGTTATAATCTGAAACAGAACAGAATCCAGTGCAGTATGTTTTCATTACATTGTATCAATATCAGCCCAACACCTGCCTTGCATTGCTCATATAGAGGAGAAACATTGTTGCTGTTAATTAAAGGATGACTATATAGGACTATAAAAGGCAAATGATTGTAACAGGTAATCAACTACCCGTCACTAGTTGATTTATGCAACATAGCTATGACCTCGTTTAATCTGACCCGTGGTAGGGAAGTTCAGACAAATCACGCAATGTACAAATAGAAGAAAATAGCTTCCCAATCAAATAAAATTACATACGGACATTCCAGATCTTTAAATTAGGTTAGACGCCTACAAATCGCGTTTTTTTCACGACATTAAATTACACTGTGTGCCTTTAAAAGTTACACTGTAAACCGATGACTGCACATCCTCGGGAATGGCATTAGATAGCCAATTGAAACCATAATACGAGTAAAGAAATGCACACAGTATACCAAATGTTGAATAAATGAAACATGTTATAGGCCTTTTACATAAGATATAACAAAGTATGTGACTTACGTGTGGAAAGGCAGCACATGTGTACTGATGCGGATAGGAACAGTGGTAGGCAGTAGGAATACACTGACCTACTTTCCTCCTCCTGTGATGATCGTTGCACCACTAACCCAGTTTATGAACCAATTGGGTGCTTTCGAGATCAAGGTTTTGAGCTTCTAGCAAATAGAATAACTCGTTGCCATTTATGGACCAATGAACATAGGGAAGACAATATGGGCAAGATGGGCTATATCCAATATCCAATGAAATGACATGAAGCGTCAAAGGAAGCTTCCGTCAAAGGAAGCTACAGAATAACGCAACGATTCAGCCAATGGCAAAATAGAATACAGTCAGCAGGAATATATATTGTATCACAACACATGTGGGCAGTAAACTCCAATATTTTTGCTGGACTTGTCTGTGGAACTCTTGTAATGGACCAAGTCAAGAATGTGTGTTGCAATGCATAGAAGTGTAGCCTATTTATCTCAGGAAGATAAAACATCCAACGTGGTATGCCAGGTTAACCACATAGCAAACAATCAACACAAAGAAGTCTGTCTGTTAATGACTTTATAGGCCTATCTACTTTGACATTTTATTAGAAATAGTTAGTTACAGTAATTACCTAATAATTACTGTTCTATTTATTTAGGAATAACGATATGCTACTCTGTAACAATTTGGTGAATATGCAATTATTCAGAAATAATATGTTTGTGTATTCTTGGAAAACAGAATTACAATGCACCAAAGCATTGTTGTTCAATATAGTTACAATGTATAGTTACAAAAATATGTAGTTACAAAGCAAATATCAACAGAAAATAACGAACTATCTAATCCTGTAAAGAACCATCACTGCCTGTGTCTAAGTCAAATCTGTTGCCATACCAACAGCCTAATTGAAATATGAGCCACAAACAGTACATTCTTACCACATCACATTCTGAGACAAGGACATACAAGTCAAATATCTATCAGATGAAAATGTTACCAAAAACAGAGAAACAATGCATTTTCATGGTTTTATAACATGTTGATGAGTGGGGATTCTTAACTTTAGGGCTATTTCATGTTTCCACCACAGATGGGCAGCAGAGTATAACGTATAGATGTGAAGAGGGTGGCCAGTTGTCATTTCACATTTACACACATATACGGCTGGCTACAGTATGTCTCCTTAAACAACTACGGTATTTGCAGATATAGGCTATTCAAATGCAATAGAGATGTGTCATGTTCCCTTGGGATGGTTTCAGATGCATTGCAATATGATTATTTCTGAGGCTTGCTGAGATTTCTGTTAAAGAAAAGCTTACATACTCTATTTTAATTTACATAATAGGGGATTGTGTTAGGCAGATCTCAGGTAGTACAGTAGACTTCTTGTATGGTAATCCCCAAATATGTCTCAATTTCAGACGGACTGGGCCAGAATTAGCCTGACTATTGGAGATGGGCAGGTCAGTGGTACTTGTGAAATTGTTAATAAATAACAGATTTGGTTTGGCATATCCACTGACATCCACAGATTCTCCTTTTGATCTCTGCACTGTGGAATATGATGACATATTAAGCTGCACCTGGAGATCAGTTCAAAGTGTATCAGCTGTTTGGAAAAGGTGCTTGTGTCCCAGCTTGACTTGACGCCTCCTGCATCACTGAAGCATTTATTTTCATTCGCCCCATGTGAACCCTGTCCCTGCATACCCCTCAGCTCTCTCCCTGCCACACAAAGGGGGCAGGCATCTTGTCATCTCCTGCCCATAAGCAGAGCAGCTACAAAAGCTCTTCGCAACAGAGCCTTGCTGTTATCGCCCAACCTGCAGCTGCCACCCAGCCACATATTCAGCACAACATGGGCAAACAGAAGAGATTGTGGAGAGATTTACTCAGGCTGCCATTGCAATGAGGGCATGAAAAGCCCCTGTTTCCCTGCCCTGCCCGCAATACGGTAAAGGGGACTTGCTGATCCCTCAGTTGCTGTTCCTGTCATTTGTGCTGCCTGACAGTCTCTCAGGGGATTTGTGTCCCGTCCGTGATGATTCAGCATATGTCTCTCATGTCTCTGCAGAATAAGTCCAGACGGTCTTCGTCGCAAGAGGCTTAGGCAGACTGCAGTGGATGAACTAATGTACCTTTTCAAGAATTAAGCGTTGTGGTGGTATCATAATGCATCCTGTGTTTAAACCAGCTTTTCGGTGCTCTTTCCCATCTCCATTCCCCTCTCTGCTCAGGGTAGCTGGAAGGGAGGTGGAGGAGTGTGAACTACTGTATGTGTAGTGTGTCACACAGTTTAGCCTGGCGATGTGAAGCAGCAGAGCGGCAGGACGGGCATAGAGAGACAGCTGCGTCCAGCCAGGTCATGCAGACAGAGAAGGTTTAGGGGAGGTAGTCAGATTTCTACACCCCTTACTTGACTCACATCTCAGTGTGTTATTGTTCCTTGACAGACACAGCCCATAGTAATATCGTATCACACACAAAGCTTTTTGTATGTGAACAAACCCAGATGAAAACATAATGCTAGATATGAGTGGTCCACTGCAATGACCACTCTGGCCATGTGAATGGTGAAGCTGTGTGGGGTTGTATGGCATAGGCCATGACCTGCACTGTAAAGACCTGCCCCTAATAACGGCCACCTAGATTGCACTTTTTTATTTTATTTTCTCCCAAGCAGCTTGTGTAGGAAGTGATTATGAAAGGAAACTGCTTGACAAAACAAAAGGTCCCATTGCCAGACCTGTCACGTGCCAGTGAGCGCAACCTTCTGATAGGCTGTTTCTATTTTCTATCAATCAAACCTTTCACCTTCTTGTGATGGAGGGGTCTGGTGAGGTGAATTCCCTCTCCAGTTGCATGCCTGTGCATTTCTCCTCCAGACCTCCATAAGGAAGAGTGTGGGAGGGTATTTAGCAAATCCTGGGAATCTTAGACATTCTCTGTTATACAAGATTTATGTTATGACTTAGGAGCTTGTCATGTTTATCCATCCACTAACTAAATGTTGGTGTTATAATGAACGTAACATTCAAATTGCAGATTGTGTTTACTGTTTGTTATTAAGTCCGGGTTTCACAGCTTGCGCAGGGGATTTGTGCTCATCATGCATGACTGGTCTGCTGGAAAACCGGCTCACATTGAGCACTGCTTTCTGTGCCACTGAACTCACACTCCTGAACTATGACTGTAATGTGAGAAACACTAATTTAATCAAATATATACTGTGTGCTTGTTGTTCCACATAGAACAGTAGGGTGAGGGAGGATTGGGTTGTATTTCACACAAAAAAATAATTTGGAGTAAATGGGCCAGTCTGTTGTAGGGCCCAGATGTTGGATCAACCATATTAAAAGTGCAGTGAGTAACAGGAGGCAGCAGGATCAGGTGCAAAATAGTATCCAGTTTATTCACAGTGAAAATGTTGTACAGCTGAAAGACGAAATCCAATGGATATTTACATAGGTCTAGAAAGCTATTTACAAAATAAACATATTTCAAATACTGTCAAAACACTGAATGAATCAGCCTTACCCCAAGCCAACTATAGCAGATTGGAGTACACCAGTCTATTGACCCTCAGCTTCCCCACAACTCACATACCTGAGCTAAAACAGAACTGAAGTACACCTGAAAACAGGTATCTTTATACAAATGGCCTCTCTCATATGGACCATACCATTGACCATGTATACTCTTAACCAAAAACATTCATTACATTATGCAACAGGTATCTTCAATGTATCCACATTTAAATAGAAAACTTGTAACATTCTAGGAGTAAACTCAAAGTGGGAACACTTTTAATAAATTAATATACATTTCATAGTACTGCAGGACAATAGGCACAAGGTAGGACTATTACAAGTAGCACCTGTCAGAGTCCAAAACATGTACGTTTATGCACAGCAGTGTTCTATAATATTGGACTGTTGGCTTTTATACTTCTCGAATTCTCAGCGTGGCTCAAACAATTATGAACTCATTGTGAACACATTCAGATGAAAAGAGGACGTGTACAGTATGTGGAGCCGCGTTGGTTGGTCATTTTGGCGAGGATTTTGATCGAGCCGCATAGCTTTCAGAAATTAAAACTTATTCAAACACCATTTTACCACTATTATAATTGTCTTTGATTTCTCTAGAAACAATATCTGATAATGGTTGCAATCGTTCTATTCAGGAATTTATATAGTTTGGTTATTTTTCCCAGACAACCGTAGACACATGTAATTTCCATCATGTCATTTAGTTGAAAATAAAATATCATACAATTTATTTATAACACATTTCTTATACATTTGTACATAACTTGTATTGAATATTCTTTTAAGTGATTTTTAAGGTTTTCCTAATATGAATAATTCAACACGACGCCTGAATGTATAAACTTACCTGGTGACAGCTGAAAATGTATTTACCATGAAAAATAATATATTTCCACCCAAACTTTTTGTGAGATCATGATAACAACCATATGATTTCCCTATCTAAAATAAATAATTAAATGTAAATTATACATAATATACTAATTTACCTGAAAAATATGGGTTGTGGTGGAAATGACAAGGTGTGGTGGAAATGACATGTATGTAAAAAAAAAACGTATGAAAACATTATTTGATTGCAAACATTTTGAACAACAACCATTGTTAAACATTTCATTAATATAAGACTAAGTACGGTTCCAAAACACTGGAACTAGCACCTTTTCAACATGAGAACAATGTTTTGGCTACACTTAGATGCAGCAACTAAAAATTCTAGCACATATATTGAAGGAAGAGTTAATTGAGAGCTACACATGTTTTATTTAATGTATGATTTTATGTCCTGCTTTGTATGTACTGTATAGTGAGTTTCCAAGGGTATCTAGAAAGAGAGCTAAGTTGCTCCCAGACAAATGCATCCAGCTCCATGTGCCTTTTGGTCACTGGATGGGGCTCAGGGACAAGTCCAAGTGCATGCTGTGGTCTGTACCATACGATGTCGTCTCTCATCTGCCAACAAAAAAAAACGGTTGGGGCCTACGCGACAAGAGCACCACTCTCTGCGTGAACATCTTGCACAATGCCAGGGTAAACGTCCTGATCATACCACACTACTTTCCGATCAATGCTTCACTTTTTATTTTCCATCTTGGTCTGCTTCTGTTTTTCAACTAGAATCAGTCTGTGGACTGACACAGTTGCAGTGATGTGGAAAGGAACAGAAGTATCCTCCAAGTTATCTCTCCTGGACTGTCGGTGACGATCTGGAAACACAGGAAATTCTAAAAGTTATGCACATTCGAAATATGTAATGATTGCATAGTCTAGTGATAATATG
Source organism: Salvelinus alpinus (assembly GCF_045679555.1). Classification (NCBI taxonomy): domain Eukaryota; kingdom Metazoa; phylum Chordata; class Actinopteri; order Salmoniformes; family Salmonidae; genus Salvelinus; species Salvelinus alpinus. Next base: position 17,595,622 of record NC_092118.1, read on the forward strand.
TTTGTATAACAAATGTGAGATTTTATATAAAATAACCCACAAATATTACCTGGTATATCTTCATTGTCCCATGCATTTTCTCCAGGTGATCTGGTAGGAGGGCCTCCATGCTCGCTATCTCCTCCTTTGAGATATATAACTGCTTGATAGCTGACTGATCTTTTGACAGTTCCTCAAATACACTTCTTCCATTTGGGAGGTCCTTGCCTTGTGCCACAATTCCATTTGCTCTTCGTTTCACAGCTGTTCCTACCTCATCAGCTTGGCCTTTTCCATGTCCGGCTTCTAGGAAATTCCATGTGACTCTAACTTTAAAAAAAACATTTAACCTTTATTTAACTAGGCAAGTCATTTAAAAACAAATTCTTATTTACAATGACGGCCTACTCTTGAGAAGCCCATTTCAAAGGGAAAAGGGTGGAGAGATAGTACATTTTTCTTAGACCTATACTGGGTTGAAGGCCCATCACTCACAAAGTGTACAACAGTAGCCGATGGGCAGAGCTCAAGGAAGTAGGTCAGTGTTTTTGAGAGATGGGCCCAGATAGCAGAGGGGTCATGCCGCATAGAAGAGCTCAGTGTGCAAAGTGAAACTGTATCATTTGTGGTGTATCCAACACAGGTGTGGAGAATCTGCTTGTGAGAATTACATCTACCATCTTCACTGGTGTATTTATACAGGTAGTTTTCTGCAAAGTCTATATGCATGATGATCTCCTCTTTCCCCAGATTCTCTTTTAACTTAAGGATCAGACCCTTTTTTTCAAATTTTGCCTACCCAAATCTAACTGATCTACTGCCTGTAGATCAAGACCTGAAGCAAGGATATGTATATTCTTGATACCATTTGAAAGGAAACACTGAAGTTTGTCGTAATGTGAAATGAATATAACACATTAGATCTGGTAAAATATCATTTTTTGGGGCGTTCTATAATCTTTGAAATGCAAGAGAAAGGCCATACATTGAAATATGATTCTAGGTATAATTTACACTTTGTCCACAAGATGGAAGCAAGATGGTGTGCAAAGATGGTGTGCAAAGTTTCAGACCGATCCAATGAAGAATTACATCACTACACAATATGTTGTATCAAGTCTGCCAGGAGTTTGCCCAAATGTGCCAAATTGGTCAATTTATACATTTTCAAGTACATAAACATAGAGAATATACAAAAATACTATTGTAATAATTTTTTCTTAGTTTACACACTCCCAGGAATGTCATACACGATGGATCATTAGCTTCACTACAGAAAAGATACTAACTATTCACACATCTAGATGGCCGGGCGGGGTGGGTGTGGAGCCAGAGACAGCAGTGGGATCAAACTGTAGGAAAAAAAAATTACACACACTTTTTTTTTTTTTTTTCAAACAAAACTACACTTATCTCACAAAACTACACTTATCTCTGGGACCCTCAGGAGGACAAATCAGAGCCATGTTACTGAATTATTTACACATTATTTACCTTCAGAGGTGAATGTATCAAACTAGTTGCTGTGATAAAAGTGTTTTGTTGTTGTGCACTATCCTCAAACAATAGCATGGTATTTTTTGATGTAATAGCTAATGCAAATTGGACACTGCAGTTAGATTAACAAGAATTCAAGCTTTCTGCCTGTATAAGACATGTCTATGTTCCATGGAAAGTTGGCTGTTGTTTACAATGTCATTCTAGTCACATTATCCAAAATTTAGCAACAACTGTCCCGGTTTAGGGACACTGATCCCGCAGAGGTTTAATTCTCTCAGTTTGGAATATTGGTGTTGAATGTTGTACACGTGTTTTCCCCAACTTCTCTTTCAATCCTTTGTAGAAGTCCTCCACACATTTTGTTTTACTGTCAAATTTACAGTGAACTTCTCCATGTTTCCCTCTTTGTTTTTCTTCTCTCTTTCTTCAGCTTTGTTTTCCACTCAAACCACCATGTCTGCTCACCAGCATCAAAGTAATATGTTTTAAGCTCTTTTGCTTGGCGAAGGGAGCACTCTCTATACATGCACTCCTTCTTCAGGTTCTCACAACACAAAGGCTCAATAAGGTTCTCAATCTTGGACTGCTGGCTTGACAACCAAAAATGACGTGTTTTTCAGAATTCATAGTAGGAAATTTGAATATCTGAATATTCCCTCTTAAACTTCTGATACAGGTTCTGAATTGCACCCCTCAAGAAGCGCTTCTGCTTTTTTCTTGTTCCTCGTTAGTGTCCTTTTTCCCTGTTGTTGCTCTACTGTTGTCATCACATTCATAGAATGTAGTGATTTTCTTTTTGAAGACTTGATGGCCTGTTTTCATTTGCCCTTCTTGCTTTTGCTGAAAATCTAAATTCTTGACCAGTCCACTTCACTTCCCTCCGTTGAAAATGAATGGCTTCATCTCCCTATCGTGTTCAGCACAGATCAGTGGATCTCGGCAGTCACTCACTCACTCGCGCTCCTAGTACGCACGTGACAAACACTGACAGACATGGAGCTCCGAGATGCTCAAATTACAAACAAAGGAAACAAACAAACTGTATTTTTTGTAAGCTCAGAGTGTGTTCATGTGCACCTAAATATCACATCCACTTCGAGGATGCAAACAGGTAAATTACTGCATTTAATAATGAAACTGAAATGTGCCAAAAACTTGACCAAACATTTCCTCAACACATGTAAATACTCATGATATTGGCATGAAGATGAAAAAAACAGCAATATTAATTTGGGAGAAACCATTTATAAGGGGATGTATTAAAAAGTGTGCGAGCGAGCATACCATCCCCACTTCATTTTAAGTCCATACACACTTAATTTTGATCCTACAATGTAAAATTTCAAAACTTAATTCCCATTGAAATATTTATTTTGAGTTTCTGACTAAAACCGGGAGTAAGCTTACGTCATCCATGGTGTGTGATATCTCGCTCTATCTCTCTCTATATCTCATTCTCTCTAAACAGCTGGGCAATAACAGGCTCTTGTATCCTCTAATTCAATATTTCTTCAGACAGAATGATGAGAGCAAGCAACATTATACAGTTATTTGATTATGAGCTACTCCACCCATCTGCTCTTTTCGGAGTGAAAGTGTCATATTACCCATCAGGGTAACAGTGAACTAAGTGACTTATATTCAGTTATAGATATTTTGTAACAGACCAATCATACCCACCAGAAGCAATATTTAGAATTTCTTGATGCAACTTGTTGCAGTCAATGTTATTGCCATAGATACACAAGGCCTACCCATTGCATTGAGAGGCAGGTTTACAAAACAAGCCAGTCAGTGAACACAAAAAAGGGATTGTTAGCTGCAAGTACTGCCATTGGGGACCACAGGAGAAAATGAGATCCAGTGCACTTCTCCCATCTTCAGTTTCTTTTCTCTCCATTCTTACTTAGGCTCATCTCTTGTAAGAGTGCCCTGAAAGAAATGGCACATCTGAATGGCCTCATGTAGATAATGCTCTCTTTCTTCCACCAAAAGACCTATTAACCAAGACCATCTGAAGACGTCAAGTTTGTCATTGGTAACTCCCCCCTAGCTTACCATATAGTTTGTACACTATAGGAAGTATTCTAGGTAATGAGCCTAATAGCAGTACCTCACAACATGTAACCAAATACAAGGCTGGTGGACAGAAGTGTTAAAGTCTGACGGATGCAACATTACGTGGTCTGCTGTCCACACTTTGTCTTTGGTGACCATGCCTTAGGTAGTGTTGACAAAGTTAAGCAATGTGTTCAGCAGGCTCTATCTTGTCTTTATGTGGCTCTTTTCTCCCTGCAAAATGTTGAAGTCTTTTTTACATGACCTCTAGGGAGGCAGGCACAAAGCTGTCTCTGTGTGCACATTTGTTTGGTAACACCCAGCAGCACAATGACAAAAGGTTGCCTCAATAGACCATTAGATGAAAAACTGTTCTCGCCATAAAGTTTTCTACAGAGACAATTACATATGTTGTATGTGGAAATGTTAACTCTGATATAGTATGTTGGTGTTTTTTTATCCTTACATTTGATATTTTCCAGTCATAGCTTTGTAGCACAGAGGACCTGTCTGGACAGGTTTGTTTGAATACAATGAGGCCCTCAACCCTTTTAGACCCCCCTAATGTTCATCCTTCCTAAGACTCCTGCGTTACTGAGACCCTGCCTCCTTTCGCCCCCTAACCCTGTAAATTAGGACACATTTTGTTGGGAGAGATTTAGACAAGCTGTCAATAGAGATGGTCCCCAGGAGTTTTCAGGTGACTGCTCAGGTTTCTCTGAGTCTGCACATCAGCTGCTGAGGGGAAGTAGAGGGACACAATATTTATTTTCTTCTCCCCTCATGTAGCTTGACTGTAGTTTGTATACTACTAGTTGTCCTCCTTGTAGATCTAAAGGGCATTCAACGCTACTATGACAACTCCTGAGATGGAGAAATGTCTGTGCATGATCACAAAATACACATTTCAGACATGTAAATTGAACATGTAAAATTAATTTCTAATAATGAGCCCAGTTTCCTGCTGAGCAAAGCTGTGTATGACTCCATCTCCTTCCATAGAAGCATCAAAGGCCATCAAAGACCTTTATATAAAGCTAAGGTTAGTCATTTTTGTATAAGACAGTGTTACAATAGGCCTAAAGAATTGTCTAGGATAATTGTAACCTAACCATAGTAGCTTAGCTCATATATAAATAATTGAACACAGTTCTGATTATATATGATCCATTTAATGGTCTTTTATATTCTCTAGCTTTGGTGAAAATACTGTAGCATCCCGGAGAAAAACAATTACATCTTTGGATTTGGGCTATTCTATGCAGGAGTGCTCATGTATCATCCCACCCAGACAAACCATTATCTCAATGATTCCCCCTCATTCCATTTATTAAAAAGCCTGCGCTGAATTCCCCCTGACATCATTGTGTCTTCATCTTTAGCAGGGACAGCAGTTCACACACTGTCTAGACAAAAAAGAAAAGTCCCAGAGGCTCCTCTTGGAATCCAAGGGCATGTTGGGATTGTGAAACTGAAAGGGTTGTGGTGCTAGAGGAATCCTGTTCGCACAGAGCTAGAGAAATGCCAGCTCTGGTACCTGGGCCCAAATTCTGCCAGATGAGTAAGCTTTTCCATTGTCTAGCATTGTCTGGCCTTGGGAGAACTCATAGTGATAAATCAGAAAGAATAAATTGTTTGGTAGACAATCTGATAACAAGTCAGTCAGTCAGTCAGACTCAGTCATAACACAAACCTCTCCTAAATGAAAGTGCATTTGCAGACACATGCCCCGCGATTTGCTTTGTCTTTGATTTCTTCTGTATCATATGGAATGGAAACATTTGATTTCTTCCGTATCATATGGAATGGAAACATTTGATTTCTTCTGTATCATATGGAATGGAAACATTTGATTTCTTCTGTATCATATGGAATGGAAACATTTGATTTCTTCTGTATCATATGGAATGGAAACATTTGATTTCTTCTGTATCATATGGAATGGAAACATTTGATTTCTTCTGTATCATATGGAATGGAAACATTTGATTTCTTCTGTATCATATGGAATGGAAACATTTGATTTCTTCTGTATCATATGGAATGGAAACATTTGATTTCTTCCATCACGCATGAAACAATTCTGATGCAATTAGATTTTTTTTCCAGAGGATGATCAATTTGTGTTTTTCCTTAAACGATCGCAAACAAGAATTTCATCCAACTTGGCTACGCATCTTGGCTTCGGTAGATTTAGTAGATTTGATCATCATATGTTTGACTATCGGTATGATAAAACCATAAGGAACAAGGAGTATGGTGATGAAGTTTTCAGCAGTTGCTTATGAGGCATGAGATGTAGTGTCATTGATCTCAGTGCTCTGAGATAGACATCACATAACCCAGCTGCCAGAGAGACAGGACAGGACAGCCTAGGTCCCTTTCCTTCTCTGCTAATGGGAATTCCTGATGATATCACTCAGAAGAGCCTCTCCAACGAGTCAGCTTTTATCAGGCTGATTACAGCCAGACCTCACCTGCTGTGCAACAGGTCCATAGTCTCTTTTGATGTCGGCTCACCTTGAGCCTGCATCCCCGAGCTCACTCGCTCTCTGGAAGGGGAGTGTTGACTCCAGCTAGAGATGTTGTCTTTGACAAGTTAATGAAAAGTGAACCCAGATTGTATATTTTACTATGATCTGAGGATTTAAATAACATTCATTTTAAGTCAGCCCCATTATTTGCATAATTTTGTTTTCCTTTTTAACACACAGCTACACACAGACACACATGGTACACACGCAACCAGTCCTTGCCACTGTTTATAACACATGTCCATTCTCTTCAGCATATGGGTGCTTGAACTATTGCTTAGGTCAGAACAAGGGCTTAAAATCTGCATTCTGCAAACTGCAATCTGTGTGTATGTCACGCCCTGACCTTAGAGATCCTTATTATTCTCTATGTTTGGTTAGGTCAGGGTGTGACTCGGGTGGGAAATTCTATGTCTTCTGTTTCTTTGTTTTTGGCCGAATGTGGTTCCCAATCAGAGGCAGCTGTCTATCGTTGTCTCTGATTGGGGATCATACTTAGGCAGCCCTTTTCCCCACCATTAGGTTGTGGGATCTTGTTTTCTTTTTAGTGTCCTAGCCTGACAGAACTGTGCGCTTTCGTTTACGCTTTTGTTATTTTGTTTGACTCCTGCGTTACTACGCACTATGCCTCCAGTGCACCTTCACAGCCCAGTGCGTCCTGTGCCAGCGCCCCGCACTTGCCGGGTTGTGCCAGCTCTGCGCTCCAGACCTCCGGTGCGTCTCCATGGCCCGAAGCCTCCAGTGGTGATCCATGGCCCGAAGCCTCCAGTGATGATCCATGGCACGAGGCCTCCAGTGATGATCCATGGCCCGAAGCCTCCTGTGATTCATGGCACGAAGCCTCCAGTGATGATCCATGGCACGGAGCCTCCAGTGATGATCCATGGCCCGAAGCCTCCAGTGATGATCCATGGCACGAAGCCTTCAGTGATGTTCCATGGCACGAAGCCTCCAGTGATGATCCATGGCCCGGAGCCTGCAGTGATGATCCATGGCACGAAGCCTGCAGTGACGATCCAGGGGAGGGAGCCTCCAGCGACGGTCCCCAGTCCGGAGGCTCCAGCGACGGTCCCCAGTCCGGAGCCTGCAGCGACGGTCCCCAGTCCAGAGCCTGCAGGGACGGTCCCCAGTCCGGAGCCTGCAGCGACGATCTACGGTCCAGAGGCCCCGGCAACGATCCTTGCACCAGAGGCGCCACCGAAGTGGGGGGAGCCTCAAGCGGAGCGGGGTCTGCGTCCCGCACCGGAGCCTCCACCGAGAGTAGATGCCCACCTGGACCCTCCCCTATAGGTTCAGGTTTGCGGCCGGAGTCTGCACCTTTGGGAGGGGGGGGGGGGGGGTACTGTCACGCCCTGACCTTAGAGATCCTTATTATTCTCTATCTTTGGTTAGGTCAGGGTGTGACTCGGGTGGGAAATTCTATGTCTTCTGTTTCTTTGTTTAAGTTAAGGATTTAAGTGAAGGTTATTGCTCCCAAATGAGAATGACGGAAACGTGCTGATCCCTTGGACATGATCAGATGTTAAAACACTGAGAGAATGCAATCTATTGATATAATAGTACTGTTAAAATGGTCTTTCTCCCATAGCAGTGCAGGGCTAGGATGTTCACTCTTCAAATGTATCCACTGGGTCATTACTTCAGATGAGTATTTTCTAGTTTTGTTCTCACACCAGTGTTTGTGAATTTGGTATAATTAATTAAGTGATAACGGGTCAGAGACATTGATATACAGATATTGTGAAAATATCACAGCTATGTGGTGCTGTTCGACCTCATACCAAAGATGGTTTAGTATGAAGATATGTAGAAACTGATTCTCCAACACAAACCCCTGATCACGATAGTAGCGCCAGGTTCATGCGTAGAAACATGTCATCAGGTCTAACGGTTGTTTTTCGCTGAACTGCGCATGTGCAGGCCGTTAAATCAAAGGTCCTTCGATATAAAGGAGTTTTGACGAAAATGAAAACGTGTCAGTTTGTCACTTTCACGAGGTTGGAGTTATAACATGTTCAGCTACTTGAGTCCAATCTAGCGTGTGTCTTCATTGACTTCTCAAACCTCAAACCCCATTCTGGCCTGCCGAGTCTGCTTCCCAAGCGTTCTTGGAAGTATCACGATTTTGGGCCTCTTAGTTTAGAAACTCTTTGCTACTGCTCATACCAAACCGAATTACATTTTTGTTTATTCCCCCATGGTGTCAATAATCCTTCTCTGTGGGGTGGCCTCCCAACATGTATAAATGCAAGTACTAAACGCTCTATAAATACTGGGAGAGGCCTGAAATACAGAAAGTGACAGTTGAAAAGCCAAGGCTCACTAAGGCATACCCTGGATATTTCTCCGGCCGCAATAGTAATGCTGATTTAAGTGGGTGGTGACCTTCTTCTCAGTGAGTGCAGGCTTTTCCTTTTATTTCAAATGTAGAACTTCTTCGGACACACATTGAGTAACCATTTTATTTAATCTCTTCTATAAGTTCTCACAGATGCCCAGACAACAGGTTACCAGGACAACATGATTGACCTTTTTACCTCAAAGGAGGCCTTGGCTTTTAGTGACAATAGGGAGCTATGCACTCAAGCACATTGATCTGACAAAAGGTCCCAGTTCCCACTCTATATTTGCAATTTCAGTAGAAATGCTACATATGTGAGTCAAAGTTTCAAAGTATTTCTCAGCTATAGTATCCTGGAGCCCGATCTTGAACTGCACTGTTGGTTAAGGGCTTGTAAGTAAGCATTTCACGGTAGGTCTACATTTGTTGTATTCGGCGCATGTGACAAATACAGTTTGATTTGATTTGATTTGAAATGTGGTACACTGTTTTTTCAGAGGCGTATTTCCTCAAGTATATTGGTGTCTGTGAGACAGATAAGTCAGACTTTTGAGAAGTACTGAGATAAGTCAGATGAGTATTGAGAATTTTGTTGAACAGTAGAGCAGGATGGGGCGGAGTTGTTGCTGAAGTATCATCTCATTTCATGATTCATTCCATCATCAGAGAAACCAGCTCCGGATACCCCTAAACTTGCCCTTGCCTTCCACTGATTAACATGCACTCAGGAATGGAGATAAAATACTGTGTGGTACCAATATTGTGAGAATTATAGGGAAACTCCCAGGTCTTCTTGATAGCTCTTATAATGGGAGGGGGACAAGGAGAAAGAGAAGGAGAGTGAGAGGGAGCACAGATTAGATCAATATCTTGGCACACGATTCTGTTAGATGGCAGAATGTCTGAGGGCTTTAGATCAGGTTTAATAAAGGTACAGATGTAGGATCTTAATTTGATCACCCTGTTGCAGGAGAACTTAAAACGTGTAGTGTATTTGAGGTTTAAAAAGGCTTCTGAGGTTTGTAATTTCCACTTGGAAATTTCGGACTTAATTGTACCTTACGAAAAATGTATCAACTTCTCCAAAATGTCCATTAATTATAATCCACATAATTATTCACATTTCCTGTTGCTGCAGATTTTTTTTTTTGCTGTAGCAAACTGGCTGAAATTAAGATTCTACATCTGTAGAATTGGCTTAGAATTTATTGTGTTTGACAGGGCGTGGCCTGTAGCCATTGGCCCAGAGAGTGCACACGGCAACAGTATGCACTGTGCACAGCACGTTCATTTCATCCTCCAAGCGCTAGGCTACCACTGTCTGTGTACCCATGTGTGCAGGTAAGACTGCCAAGTCAAGGTCAGAAATCATATTGGTATTTTCATTTACATAATGCAAGATTGATTCGCTCTGTGAAATGTCAAGCAGGCCCTCTAGCTGGGGGTGAATAATTCCACTGCCATGCGTTCTATGAACCTCTCTGTTGACTTGATCCCGGTCAGGTCAGTGTGTTTGTGAGCATGTCATAGCTGGGGATTGGATTGCTTGTCTTGGAATGTGGGGTTCTCTAGAGTTTCAAAGAGAGCTGGAGATATGCCCTCCAGGCACTCATGGACTCTTCAAGGAGGTGTTTATCTGTCAGAAGGCTTCTCTGAACTGGATGAGTTCAGGACCCTAATTAGTGTTCACCTATGGAGTGCACATCACTAAATTTGAACAAAACAATGCAATGCCATAACGTCGGAGAGTATTTTGCATTACATGTATTTGTTTAGGAGACACCCTTATCTAGACTGATTTTTAGTGTCAGCAGTATGTTTTTGGAACATGAAGGGAGTATTGTTGAATAGTGTCCTGCATACAGTTTCTTATGGAACTAGTGGTCCAGCAGTGTGAGGGATGTGAGGGATGTGGATGTGGGCTGCGCTACCAAACTCTTTGAGGGTAGTTTGGATGGAGGTACTACAAGGCTCCTGAAATCTGAAGTCACTTTGAAGTGAATATGCAGGCTTTGAAATCTTATCCACAACAGGGTTTTGTTTTTTCTTTAGTCAAGCCCACATGTGTACTTTAGATCTTTAACCATATCATTTTCACTTTCCTGCACTATTGAGACCAAAGAAATTAGGGGAGAGGATGTGTTTTGCAAAATCAGTTCCAAGGATGCAAATGTGCTGTTGATGGTAGGACAACTTTTGTTAGTCTTCAAGGAGAAGTCATCATATCATATCAGATCATCATTGGCCTTCTCTATGCAATGCATCTATACCAGTGTAGGCTGCTGAGGGGAGGACAGCTCATAATAATGACTGGAATGGAGTATAATGGCTGGAATGGATTGAATGGAATGGTATCAAACACATGAATGTATTTGATACCATTCCATTTACTCCATTCCGGCCATTATTATGAGCCGTCCTCCCCTCAGCAGCCTACACTGGTATAGATGCATTGCATAGAGAAGGCCAATGATGATCTGATATGATATGATGAATTCTCCTTGAAGACTAACTTAACATAGTTTGATGTGCAGAAGGGAGTTGTACATCTAGGTTGCATCCATCAACTGCTGTAAAGGTGGGGCTGCAGTATCAAGCTGACAAAATGAAACCCATCCCAGCCTGGGACACTGAGTGCCTCTATGCACGTGTCTGCACGCCTAAACAAACACTCTTCTGCCATGGGCTGAGGACATTTCTGTGTGACTGGGATTAAGGCTGAGCAAGTGATAGATTTGTCTAACGTCAGACGAACCAACAGTCATTCCGTCCGTATGAGTGATGAACATGGATGTGGAGATGTATTCCTATACCTGTGCTGCTTTTGGTTGCTGTTTCTATTGCAACATCGGGAAAAAAACTAGAATAAAACTGTTGTGCTGGAATGGTTGAGACTCTAGCTGCACTATTCTGTATTTCCACTGTGGGTGGAACCTGATAACAGGTGACAGAATCCTTTTTACATACTGTTGGTGGGAACCTCAATGTACGCACAGTTGAAGTCGGAAGTTTACATACACTTAGGTTGGAGTCATTAAAACTCATTTTTCAACCACTCCACAAATTTATTGTTAATTAACAAACTTTAGTTTTGGCAAATCGGTTAGGACATCTACTTTGTGCATGACACAAGTCATTTTTCCAACAATTGTTTACAGACAGATAATTTCACTTATAATTCACTGTATCACAATTCTAGTGGGTCAGAAGTTTACATGCACTAAGTTGACTGTGCCTTTAAACAGCTTGGAAAATTCCAGAAAATGTTGTCATGGCTTTAGAAGCTTCTGATAGGCAAATGTACATAATTTGAGTCATTTGGAGGTGTACCTGTGGATGTATTTCAAGGCCTACCTTCAAACTCAGTACCTCTTTGCTTGACATCATGGGAAAATCAAAAGAAATCAGCTAAGTCCTCAGAAAAAAAATTGCAGACCTCCACAAATCTGGTTCATCCTTGGGAGCAATTTACAAACACCTGAACGTCACACATTCATCTGTACAAAAAATGGCACGCAAGTATAAACACCATGGGACCACGCAGCCGTCATACCGCTCAGGAAGGAGACGCGTTCTGTCTCCTAGAGATGAACGTACTTTGGTGCAAAAAGTGCAAATCAATCCCAGAACAACAGCAAAGGACCTTGTGAAGATGCTGGAGGAAACAGGTACAAAAGTATCAATATCCACAGTAAAACGAGTCCTATATCGACATAACCTGAAAGGCCGCTCAGCAAGGAAGAAGCCACTGCTCCAAAACCGCCATAAAAAAAGCCAGACTCCGGTTTGCAACTGCACATGGGGATAAAGATCGTACTTTTTGGAGAAATGTCCTCTGGTCTGATGAAACAAAAATAGAACTGTTTGGTCATAATGACCATTTATATGTTTGGAGGAAAAAGGGGGAGGCTTGCAAGCCGAAGAACACCATCCCAACCGTGAAGCATGGGGGTGGCAGGATCATGTTGTGGGGGTGCTTTGCTGCAGGAGGGACTGGTGCACTTCACAAAATAGATGGCATCATGATGCAGGGAAATTATGTGGATATATTGAAGCAACATCTCAAGACATCAGTCAGGAAGTTAAAGTTTGGTCGCAAATGGATCTTCCAAATGGACAATGACCCCAAGCATACTTCCAAAGTTGTTGCAAAATGGCTTAAGGACAACACAATCAAGGTATTGGAGTGGCTATCACAAAGCCCTGACCTCAATCCTTCAGAAAATTTGTGGGAAGATCTGAAAAAGCGTGTGCGAGCAAGGAGGCCTACAAACCTGACTCAGTTACATCAGCTCTGTCAGGAGGAATGGGCCAAAATTCACCCAACTTATTGTGGGAAACTTGTGGAAGGCTACCCGAAACGTTTGACCCAAGTTAAACTATTTAAAGGCAATGCTACCAAATACTAATTGAGTGTATGTAAACTTCTGACCCACTGGGAATGTGATGAAAGAAATAAAAGCTGAAATAAATAATTCTCTCTACAATTATTCTGACATTTCACATTCTTAAAATAAAGTGGTGATCCTAACTGACCTAAGACATGGAATTTTTATTAGGATTAAATGTCAGGAATTGTGAAAAACGGAGTTTAAATGTATTTGGCTAAGGTGTATGTAAACTTCCGACTTCAACTGTACAGTACAGCAGTCAGCTGAGATGTAGAAAATTCCCTGTTTCTAAAGATTAATGCGTCACCAAATGTCACCCTTTCTCCAGTCATTCAGCTTAACATTAAAGGAAAATATGAAATGACTATATTTTGGTATTTGTTTCATTAGTCTATTGTTGATATAGTCCCAAAATGTTTTGCTTGTCAACACTCAAGTTTTCAAGATATGTAACGCCACAGCATCATATGATGCAAAATGCATCATATCGGGACGATTTCTGTATTTTGAAAGTGACATATCTTGAAAACTTAAGCACTGACAAGCTAAACATTTTGGGTCTACGTCAACAATAGACTAATGAAACAAATACCGAAACATCATTTTTGGGAAGAATTTTCCTTCTGACATATACCAGATAGGTGCGGTGAAATGTGTTGTTTTTCAGGGTCAGCGATAGTAGTACAGCGCCCATGGAGCAAATTAGGGTTGAATGCCTTTCTCAAGGGCACATCAACCAATTTTTTACTTTGTCGGCTTGGGTATTTGAAACAGCGACCTTTCGGTTACTGGCCCAACACTCTCACCACTAGTGTACTTGCAACCTGAACGGCCAAATCTTTTCTCAACACAGAGACCTACATCAGATTGAGCCAGAGGTGGATTGTGTTAAACACATCAAAGAGCAGGTGTGAAATTACAGTCATATAGAGAAGTGCCAAAGGGCCTTACTTCGACTTCTCTTTTCTCTCCTTATTTATTTATTTATCTCACTCGTTCTCTCTCTCCCTCTCTCCACCTCAATCTTTTAAATTGCTTCTGTCTGCCTCTATCCCCCTCTCACTCCCTCTTCCTCTGAAAATGCAGGGCAGGCCAAACTGCCAGGCATTAATCCAGCTTTGTCGATGTGCCAGGTCCCCTCCATCCCACCCCCAGGCCAGCTCCCAGATGACAGTTAGGATGGTGAAAATTACCCATAGCATACACAGAACAGATCACAGTGTTCCCACACACAGACAGAACAGCCTCAGCCCAACACATCCAGCCACTAAGAATTAGGACAGACAGAGTCCAACACATTAAGGTTCAATTATTCCAGAATCCCAGCTTTTGCTTTTTATCCCACTACTGTGCAGTGTTGTGGCTATGGCTGCTGCTGTCTGTCTCCCAGAGCCATGCAGTGTGGAGAGGCTGCTGGGGGTGGAAGATACCCTGGTTGGGGATCAGGGGTCATTCGTCATCAGTCTCCCTGGATCATTCTCTAAGCACTGTGTCAGTGTCAGCCATCTCCTATCTGGAATATGTACAGTATAAACAATCCAGTGCCATCCCTGCCTTCTTCAGAACAGTAATAATGATAGGAGTGATGGCTTTTTATCTTCACTGGCCTACTATAATCATTCTTATGATTGCATGACCAAGTTATGTTTTGTATTGTATGTTTTTTCATTGTATGTTTTTCTATTGCTTTCATTAGAATGATAAGTATGTTATCAGAGTTTACAGAACTGGTTGAAATGTTCTGTATGCAAACATAAGGGTAACATAACATACTTGTGAGCATTAGAATAAGTTTAAGTTTAAACTTTTATTCTGTCTCAAAATGCGCATCAGCCGATTAATAAAAAATGGTTGACGTAGTTGCACGTGATCAAACGCTATGTTAGCGGCACTTAACCATAATTGCTCCTGTAAGTCTGCTAAATGACTGAAATGTAAAAGAAAAAAAGAAAAAAATGGCAGGTTATCTGATGGGGGAAAGCTAATATTTAGCATTTGACAGTGTTGGGGAAGCTACTCTGAAATCATAGTTTACCAAACTACCAATTACTTCACACTGGAAGTAGTTGAAGCTACACTAAAACTACCCTTAATAAAAACATAGTTTACTGAAATAAAGCTACCTTTAAAAAAATCCCAACATCCAAGCTACTTCATGAAAAATTATCATATTTAAATCTCAAATGTTAAATATTTGTTTTTCCATGTATGAATCTGTTATTCACTGTGTTTCTGTGGACTAATAGCAGTAAAGCCAAATTCAATGTTTTATCAAATATTTTATTTATTTATACAGTACCTAAAAAAATCTAAATCTAAATGCTGAAAGATCCTTGCTATGACCATCTTAAAACAATTCCATATGTTAGCTTAGACTCTTAAGGATTAAACACAAAAAAAACATGTTTCAAGTGAGAATTAGGTTTGATTAATACTGAAAAATTATGGATATTCTTGCCTACTTCACCCATACTTTATTTTAGCAAAATTGTAGTGTGTAGTTCTAGTAGTTAGCTACACCGCTACATGGCAATTAATTACTGAAAACACTGCCAAGATTTGAATTTAGTTAAACTAATTGAACTACAATTACTAATTGAACTACATGTAGTACACTACTCCCCACCACTGTTGTTTGATCACGTGCAACTACATCAACGATTTGAATTGGATGATACGCATTTTAAGACGAAGAAAAAGTTTAAACTTAAATATATTCTAATGTTCGCAAGTATGGGTGGGCTCCCGAGTGGCAAACAATTGGCCCAGCGTCATCCGGGTTTGGCCGGTGTAGGTCGTCATTGTAAATAAGAATTTGTTCTTAACTGACTTGCCTAGTTAAATAAAGGTTAAATAAATTCAAATACATTTTTAAAAGGTTGTTATATCTCGACAGGATGTCAGTTAACCATACCAGCCTTTAATATATGGGGGAAGTATTATTGTGATGCATTTATAAATCTTTCTTGATCAAACAGTCTCCCTGCATGTCAACAACACAGCCCACAATGTATTATAGTGTACTTAGAGGGCTATTGATGTTGGCAAATATCTCAGCAAGGATGCTATGGGGTCAGTTATGCTAAAGAAGATCATAGGCAAGGAAAGGGACATTTGAGTTTTCCCTTTCGATGAAGATACTGTATATCATAGTTAAGCCACAAACCAAATATTGCATTTACAGAGGTTTAATCTGTCATACACAACTTAAGTCTTCATAAATCTGTTGCCATTACATAATTAGTTATACCAGCAAAGCTTAATGGTGTAATTTACTATTAAGATTTCCACATACAGATGTAGGATCGTCATTTTATCACCCTGTAAATTACTTGTAGTGTAATTGAGGTTTACCTTTGCTAAATTTGAGGTTTAAAAAGACTTCTGAAGTGTGTAATTTCCACTTAAAAATATCAGACTTGATTTTCACAAAAAATGTATCAATCCCTTCAAAAATGTCCATTAATTATAATAATAACATAACATAATAACATAATAATTCACATTTCCTGTTGCTGCAGGATTATTTTCCTGTTGTAGCGAAATGGCTCAAATTAAGATTGTACATCTGTACATTTTACCACATAAGACATATTTGACATGAGGCTTAAAACTGAAAAATATCTCATGCCAAACAGACATTAAGCTATTGTCTATGAACAATAAGTTAACAAACAGCCTCATGAACAGACAGTTACTGCCATTGACATCTGTGTATACAAGCGCGCTATCTATAAAACAGCCCAGCACAGCCCCTATTCTAACCCATTTTAAGTAGATTGTGAAGGGAAGATAGATATGAGATACCATTGTGTATTCATATTCGGAGGTGTCATGCCTGTGCTTTCTAAAGATATCTTTGTCTTGTCAGATGTGTTTGCTTATGACTGGGTGGGGTAGTCACCCTCTTTGTGACTGGGATAGCTTGAGATAATATATGCTTCTTGTGTAAAGGAGATCACTGCATACCAAAACTAGCCAAAGATTGGACCCCAATATTTCTCACAGATTTTAGCTTCTTTCAGGTTAATATCTTAAAAGTCAAATGCAGTTGTTTTTATCTCCCTATCAAATCCTTTCTGGGTAACAATTAAGAACCTTCCTGTGATTGTTTTTCAATTAAAATTGTCAAAAATAAACACAAATAGCTTCTTAGCAAAGAGCAATTTCTCAAGCAAGAATTGTGCTAGGACTGTCTGGAAGTGGTCTGAGTGGAGAGGGGAAACTGAAAACTATCTGTTATGGGCAAAGAGTTTGGAACTCTCTTTCTTATTGGTCAATTAAACAGGCTGAAATTTCAGGTCGGTCTTTTCAAACAGTTCTTACACTAAAAGTGTCACGCCCTGACCATAGAGAGCCCTCGGGGTTCTCTATGGTGTTTTAGGTCAGGGCGTGACTAGGGGGTTTTCTAGGTTTTAATTTCTATGTTGGTGTGAGTATGGTTCCCAATTGGAGGCAGCTGATGATCGTTGCCTCTAATTGGGGATCGTACTTAGTGTGGTCCTTTTCCCACCTGCGTTGTGGGATATTGTTTGGTTTAGTGCCTATGTGCGCTACGAACTGCACGTTAGTTTATTCTTTGTATTCTTTGAAGTTTCACCTTAATAAATATGTGGAACTCTACGCACGTTGTGCCTTGGTCCGCTCATTATAACAAACGTGACAAAAAGGCCATTATCATCATTTTCACAATAAGTTTCAGGTTTTACCGTCACATGCAGTGTACAGTGAAATGCATTTCTTGCAAATTCAAAACCCAACAATGCAGTGATCAATAACAATGTACTACAAAAGGTAGAACAAAAACACACAATGAATAAGATATAAGAACACAAAGTAAGCAAACATACTATATACAGGGTCAGTTCCAGTACCATATTTACATGTGCAGGGATACTAGAGTGATAGAGGTAGATATGTATGGGGTAAGGTGACTAGGCAACAGGATATAAGATGAACAGAGTAGCAGCAGCTTGTATGTGAGTGAGTGTGTGTGTCCCTCAGTCAGTATTAATGTATGTGCATATTATGTGTGTGTGTGCAAATTATGGAGCGAGTGTTTGTATGTGCGTTGGAGTGACAGTGTGTGTGAGTGTGTAGGTCCCTGTGAGTGTGCATATTCCAGCCTCATAGTGTGGAAATATATATAAAACACAAGAAAATCATGATTTTAACTGCACTGGGCCTTTAAGGTAGTTCACAAGTGTATATGTATTGTTTCATTATTCACTTCAGAATAGAGTATAATCATACACAAACAACACCAGTATGTGTCTTGAAGATGTGGACACACTTTAGGTTATAACTTCATCAATGTCTTTTTTTATCCTCCCTCGCAAAGTCAACAGACAGCAGAGGAGGACGATTAGGCCATGGCTTATGGTTCTGTGTTCAGGCAGCCCACAGTCACATTTATTAAGAGCTACTGAATCCTTCCACGGGTGCCTTTTGATCCAGTTCGTTGACCCGTTATGACCGTTGACATGATTTACCAACCTTTTGTTATGTATCAGCACATTTTATTTTATTTTATTATTTAACCCTTATTTTACCAGGTAAGTTGACTGAGAAGACATTCTCATTTACAGCAACAACCTGGGGAATAGTTACAGGGGAGAGGAGGGGGGATGAATGAACCAATTGTAAGCTGGGGATAATTAGGTGGCCATGATGGTTTGAAGCCCAGATTGGGAATTTAGCCAGAACACCGGGGTTAACATCCCTACTCTTACGAAAAGTGCCATGGGATCTTTAAGTGACCACAGAGAGTCAGGACACCCATTTAACGTCCCAACCGAAAGACGGCATCCTACACAGGGCAATGTCCCCAATCACTGCCCTGGGGCATTGGGATATTTTTTTAGACCATAGGAAACGTTGCCTCCTACTGGCCCTCCAACACCACTTCCAGCAGCATCTGGTCTCCCATCCAGGGACTGACCAGGACCAACTCTGCTTAACTTCAGAAGCAAGCCAGCAGTCGGATGCAGTGGGATTCATAACAAAAGTGTTAAAATCTACATGGCTAACGTCAAGAATGTACAGATAGAACAAGTTGAGTGAACACACCATTCATTTAGCTGAACTGACAATAGGCATAGATTAGGCACCAGTGGGAACTGTGGTTGATATCCTGGCTCCAGCCAAGCTTTCTTATCCAGTTTCTTATTTTCCAGTGAGGGCTGCTGGGATGTGTCTGGGGTGTTATCAACAGTCGCTCACCCGTGCGTCAATGAAAGACTAGATGGATGAATTGGTTGCCGTAGTGAAGGCATATCTGGGGCATTTACCCAGCAGGACCTTCCTCTCTCACAGACGGAGCAGATTCCCTCATTGAACCATCCATCAAAACAGTACAACCAGACTCTTACATATTCATAAAGAGTTGTTATATCAAGTCTGTTATGTGAAGCTGTGAGCAACTGGGCTTTATTATCATGTGTTTATATGGATATCCAAACCTCAGTCTAACCGAGTCAATTTAGATTTTGTCATGGGAGAATATATTTTGATACAGCAACAGACTGCTTGGTGCAGTCCAATGGTTTCTCTGTTTCTCTAGCCCGCAGGAAACAAATTCTAGATGTCCCTCTTTCAGAGTATGCCCATCAGATATCCAACAGTTTCCTATCAGTCACTTTCTATTTGAAGCATGTCCAATTCCACATACCTGTGTTCTATCTCAGAGCGAGACTTTTCATGGACAGTTGATGTGTGATCAAAACATATTTGTAAGGTAAACTATCTGAAATAGTTTAGAGAAAATATGAGAAACTCGTATGTTTGTAAGAAAACGTGAGTTTCTGGGAATGTGTGTGTGCTTGAATGCACCTACATGGTTCCCATTACAGAGAACAAAGCCCTTATTTGTTCCCAACAGCCTCGTTCAGATGAAACTTCAGACAGTTATGAGAGCTACTGAAGGATTGGGGTCTTGGGTTAGCTACATGTGACTCTAGCTAGCAGCCTACCTTTGTTTCAGCCTATTGGAAACTATGCTGTGTATTTACTGTAGGAGCGTCGCACCAAAAGTCTTAGGATGCCTGAGAATGTAACACCTACCTATTAAACTTGACTATGTTCTGTGGTCAGTCTCAATGTTTGGGAAGATGGAGCCTTTGCCAACCAGCCATACCAGAGATTTTGGTGGTCTGAGCATGACATGCATGTCATATCCTCTCTATGACGCCAACAGCACTGTCTGCCCCACCCCCAAACCCAGTAGCAGCTGGGTCTTAAATCCACCAGGCAGGCATTGGAATGACTCCAACAATACAGCCATAGACAGAGAGACGGAGAACAAGAGATGGAGACGGTGTGTGGCGTGTCCCCCCGCCACTGAGGCCCCAGGCTCAGCGTGTCCCCCCGCCATTGAGAGGACCCAGGCTCTTGGCTCTCCTGGCTTCCCTAACAAGCGACACAAACTTCAACTCAGATGTTTTCTCATGGCTACTAAAGAGCTTTCAGCCTACTCTCAAATAGAGCCCTTTGGGAGGGAGCAGCGGGGTCCGATTTGTCGTCTGTAAATACTATTTGGCATTGTCAACAGGGGCCTGTCCATCTGTGGAAGGTCTTGATTTATCCCCTTTGTTACCCAGTTGCAGATGCATTGTATTATTTTTAAGCGTGGGAATCAGGCCCTACACCCAAACAAGGGCACTGCGTTCATCCACCTCTGGCCTGCTCGCCTCCCTACCTCTGAGGAAGTACAGTTCCCGCTCAGCCCAGTCAAAACTGTTCGCTGCTCTGGCACCCCAATGGTGGAACAAACTCCCTCACGACGCCAGGTCAGCGGAGTCAATCACCACCTTCCGGAGACACCTGAAACCCCACCTCTTTAAGGAATACCTAGGATAGGATAAAGTAATCCTTCTAACCCCCCCCCCCCCCTTAAAAGAGTTAGATGCACTATTGTAAAGTGGTTGTTCCACTGGATATCATAAGGTGAATGCACCAATTTGTAAGTCGCTCTGGATAAGAGCGTCTGCTAAATGACTTAAATGTAAATGTAAATGGAACACCTCTATGGGGAGAACCTCTTCAGGAAAGGGCTAATTTGAATGGCTTAAGAGACTAGTCAGAATAAACAGTCAAATGAAGGTCCAACGTGGAGGAAACTGAACAGAAGTGCCATTCCACTGCACTGAGAATAGAGTTGAAGCAAAGGCAACTTCTCCAAGGAGCAGCCATGATGACAGCTCAATATGAATTTTGGAACACCAGCATCATTCCACAGTTTTTTATTTTTTTATTTAACCTTTATTTAACCAGGTAGCCTAGTTGAGAACAAGCTCTCATTTACAACTGCGACCTGGCCAAGATAAAGCAAAGCAGTTTGACACATACAACAACACAGAATTACACATGGAATAAACAGACATACAGTCAATAATATAGTGGGGGGGAAAAGTCTATATACATTGTGTGCAAATGAGGTAAGATAAGGGATGTAAGGCAAAAAATAGGCCTCGGTGGTGAAGTAATTACAATATAGCAATTAAACACTGGAATGGTAGATGTGCAGAAGATGAATGTGCAAGTAGAGATACTGGGGTGCAAAGGAGCAAGATAAATAAATAAATACAGTATGGGGATGAGGTAGTTGGATAGGCTATTTACAGATGGGCTATGTACAGGTGCAGTGATCTGTGAGCTGCTCTGACAGCTGGTGCTTAAAGCTAGTGAGGGAGATATGTGTCACCAGCTTCAGTGATTTTTGCAGTTCATTCCAGTCATTGGCATCAGAGAACTGGAAGGAAAAGCGGCCAAAAGAGGAATTGGCTTTGGGGGTGACCAGTGAGATATACCTGCTGGAGCGCGTGCTACGGGTGGGTGCTGCTATGGTAACCAGTGAGCTGAGATAAGGCGGGGGTTTACCTAGCAAAGACTTGTAGATGACCTGGAGCCAGGTCATTAGCTTTCCTAACTGCCTGTGTATATTGGTTCCTATCTTCCCTGAAAAGTTGCATATCACAGGGGCTATTCGATGCTAATGCAGAACGCCACAGGATGATTTTGTGCTGGTCAAGGGCAGTCAGGTCTGGAGAGAACCAAGGGCTATATCTGTTCTTAGTTCTACATTTTTTGAATGGTGCATGCTTATTTAAGATGGTGAGGAAGGCACTTTTAAAGAATAACCAGGCATTCACAACTGTGTCATTCCATAATACTGAAAATAACATCTTCTGAAGGCTTCTGCAATAAAATGCCTCAATACATTGAAGTAGAAATAAAAACATTTTCAGGCTATTACGTTATCAGTTACAAGGCTGTGGGTCAGTTTCTTCTTGTACCATGTGAGTGTTATATTGTGACATACACTACCGTTCAAAAGTTTGGGATCACTTAGAAATGTCCTTGTTTTTTAAAGAAAAGCACATTTTTTGTCCATTAAAATAACATCAAATTGATTAGAAATACAGTGTAGACATTGTTAATGTTGTAAATGACCATTGTCGCTAGAAACGGCAGATTTTTTATGGAATATCTACATAGGCGTACAGATGTAACGGCAGATTTCCTCCTCTTCGTCTGAGGAGGAGGTGTAGCAGGGATCGGACCAAGACGCAGCGTAGTAAGTGTCCATGTTTTAATATAATCAACTGAACAAGACACAAATACAAAATAACAAAGTAACCTAACCGAAAACAGTCCTGTGTGGCACGAACACTGACACAGGAAACAAACACCCACAAACCAACAGTGAAAACAGGCTACCTAAATATGGTTCCCAATCAGAGACAATGAAAAACACCTGCCTCTGATTGAGAACCATATCAGGCCAAATGACAAACCTAAACATAGAAACACAGAACATAGACTGCCCACCCCAACTCACGCCCTGACCAACTAACTAAAGACAAAAACAAAGGAAATAAAGGTCAGAATGTGACAACAGAGGCCCATTCTCAGCAACCATCACTCCTGTGTTCCAATGTCACGTTGTGTTAGCTAATACAAGTTGATCATTTTAAAAGGCTAATTGATCATTAGAAAACCCTTTTGCAATTATGTTAGCACAGCTGAAAACTCTTATGCTGATTAAAGAAGCAATAAAACTGGCCTTCTTTAGATTAGTTGAGCATCTGGAGCATCATCATTTGTGGGTTCGATTACAGGCTCAAAATGGCCAGAAACAAAAAACTTTCTATTGAAACTCATCAGTCTATTCTTGTTCTGAGAAATTAAGGCTATTCCATGCGAGAAATTGGCAAGAAACTAGAGATCTCGTACAAAGAAAACACAGAACATTGCAAACTGGCTCTAACCAGAATAGAAAGAGGAGTGGGAGACCCCAGTGCACAACTGAGCAAGAGGACAAATACATTAGTGTCTAGTTTGAGAAGCAGATGCTTCACAAGTCCTCAACTGGCAGCTTCATTAAATTGTACCGCTCAAAACACCAGTCTCAACGTCAACAGTGAAGCGACTCCGGGATGCTGGCCTTCTAGGCACAGTTCCTCTGTCCAGTGTCTGTGTTTTTTTGCCCATCTTAATCTTTTCTTTTTATTGGCCAGTCTGAGATATGGCTTTTTCTTTGCAACTCTGCCTAGAAGGTCAGCATAACGGAGTCGCCTCTTCACTGTTGACGTTGAGACTGGTGTTTTGCGGGTTCCCATGCTCTGTGACATGGCAAATACGTCAAGGCTCGTCTGAGAGGAAGGTTTGTGTTCATCTGTCTTGAGCTGCAAAAGCATGTGCTTTGACCTGTTTAAAGAGAGGGCAAGTCCTATAAACCCCCACCCATGAAGAGCAAATGAGGTCCATAAACACACACAAACAACATGTTCTGAGACTGGGGACCTCAGATCCCCAAAGTAAAGGCAGTGTAACTGTTTTCTATAATGAGTATTTCACATTGTTATGCAATCTCATGTAATAATCAGGTGTGATTTTAGAGAAGCTGTTATTTGTTGGTGCCTGTGGTATGGTCCAGGGTTAGAGGTCAGAGCTGTCTCCAAAGGTTAAGCATGTCACTGAGGTGGTAAATAGAGTTGTTTACTGGTCTCCATTTGAGTTAACCAGACTGTTGTATTGACTAAACTATTTAAGCCTACTGCAGGCCTATATCTGGAGCCTGCAGTGCCTTCAGAAAGTATTCAGTAAGTATTCACACCCCTTGACTTCCACATTTTGTTGTGTTACAGCCTGAATTTAAAATGGATGAAAATTAAATGTTGTGTCATTGGCCCACCACGCAATACCCCATAATGGCTGTATAGCAATGGTGACTGGTGATTGCAATACACTTCTGTCCAACATGTGTTTTCAGTTAATGCTTGTAAAGTAATTTGTCCCTAACACTCTTTGCAAAACATGTTGAAAAGCTGTGGTATTTACTTTCTAATTAGCAGGTTGGTGTGATCATCTGCCTCAGCCGCTGTAAAATGGCCTCTAGGCTTCTTCCAGAGTAGTTCCAGAGTTTGAGTTTAAGCTATAGGTAGACTCAGTGATATTACGTAGATGCAGAAAGTAAACACCATAGTGGGTCAATTTCCACAACAACTAAGAGCTCTTAGCAGGAGAATCAACTTCTCCGCTGTTTTGGTACCTTGGCAACCACGCTGTAAAAAAGCGTGAAGTGAACCCATGCACATGCATGCACAGATACTGTGTGTGACCGTGTGAAAGCGAAGTCTTGCATCTCGCTCATCTCAATATCTGTGGTGCTGCTCGTGGCAACGTAATTTTGCTGAGTCTATCTTTAATGATGTCATAACCCTGTGTGTATAATCCATATGTTATTTATTTGAGAAATACTGTATGTGTCCGTGTGTGTGAGTGGTATTTTTAGTATTTTAGTATTATATTACAATCCCTATTAGCTACTGCTAAAGCAGCAGCTACTCTTCCTGGGGTTCACACAAAACATAAGACATGACATAATACATAACATTTTATAGACAGGTACATCACAAGGACAGAACTACATACATAAAAAATAAGTATACACACTTTCATACATTTATGTCTTCATAATCATGTTATTCATAGACACTACTGAATACAAGTGCAACACACAAAAAGGAAAATGGAAATGCAATAACAAGGAGGTGCGTTGCAACTAGGCATACACTCAGCAACCTTGTTTCGATAAATTCTCCTGACATGAATAAAGCTGCCTTGTTTCCATAGCTATCGTAGTTAGCGCCCGTAATGGGTACATTGGTGTAAAGTATAGACTTTATACAGTTACCATCCATAATGGATTTCCTGGAGTAAAATGCAACATTCGTGAACATTATAACCAGGCCTTGAATTTAGTCAGTGAGCTGAGCAGACTATCATACACAGCATGACTGAAGTCCTTACCCTACTGAGGCTTTGCTTACATGTTTTCTCTAAGCAGGCCCGGATATCCTAATGCCAAGGGCATATCTTATCTTTCATTTTAACCCAAACACCAGATCTGCTCGGGAGGGAGATGCTACAAGCTATTTAGGTCAGAGGCGTTGTGCTGTGATGTGCTGTTTTATTCCATTTTTAAAGCTGCTTTTGCTGCTTGCTTGAGTGATTTGAGATGGTAGGGAGGTCCATGCTTTCATGGCTCAATATTTTACTGTGCGTTGCCTTATATTTGTTTTGGCTATAAGGCATGTCTTGTGGAGTATGAATGTCTTTCAGAGCTGTATGTTAGTTGATTGAATAGACGGTTTGGCGTTTTTAACACAATAATATTTCTTACAAAACAAGAAGTGATGCAGACAATCTCTTCTCTACTTTGAGCCAGGAAAGATCAACATGCATTTTGTTGACATTAGCTCTATGTGAACAATGCAGGGCAAGATGTCCTGTTCTGTTTTGGGCTAGCTGTAGCTTTATTATGTCTTTCTTTGCAGCACTTGGCCCTATTACAGTAGTGAAAATAGGATCAAACTAGAGCCTGTAGGACTTGTTTGACTGAGTGTGGTTTTAAGAATGCTGAGCATCTCTTTATTTATTTATTTATATTTTATTTCACCTTTATTTAACCAGGTAGGCTAGTTGAGAACAAGTTCTCATTTGCAACTGTGACCTGGCCAAGATAAAGCATAGCAATTCGACACATACAACAACACAGAGTTACACATGGAATAAACAAAACATAGTCAATAATACAGTAGAACAAAAGAAAACAAAAAGTATATATACAGTGAGTGCAAATGAGGTAAGATAAGGGAGTTAAGGCAATAAATAGGCCATGGTGGCGAAGTAATTACAACATAGCAATTACACACTGGAATGGTAGATGTGCAGAAGATGAATGTGCAAGTAGAGATACTGGGGTGCAAAGGAGCAAGATAAATAAATAAATACAGTATGGGGATGAGGTAGGTAGATAGATGGGCTGTTTACAGATGGGCTATGTACAGGTGCAGTGATCTGTGAGCTGCTCTGACAGCTGGCGCTTAAAGCTAGTGAGGGAGATATGAGTCTCCAGCTTCAGAGATTTTTGCAGTTCGTTCCAGTCATTGGCAGCAGAGAACTGGAAGGAAAGACGACCAAAGGAGGAATTGGCTTTGGGGGTGACCAGTGAGATATACCTACTGGAGCGCGTGCTACGGGTGGGTGCTGCTATGGTGACCAGTGAGCTGAGATAAGGCGGGGCTTTACCTAGCAGAGACTTGTAGATGACCTGTAGCCAGTGGGTTTGGCGATGAGTATGAAGCGAGGGCCAACCAACGAGAGAGTACAGGTCGCAATGGTGGGTAGTGTATGGGGCTTTGGTGACAAAACGGATGGCACTGTGATAGACTGCATCCAGTTTGTTGAGTAGTGTTGGAGGCTATTTTATAGATGACATCACCGAAGTCGAGGATCGGTAGGATGGTCAGTTTTACGAGGGTATGTTTGGCAGCATGAGTGAAGGATGCTTTGTTGCGAAATAGGAAGCCGATTCTAGATTTAATTTTGGATTGGAGATGCTTAATGTGAGTCTGGAAGGAGAGTTTACAGTCTAACCAGACACACTTTATCACAGACAGACCTCTTCCCATCTTTACAACCATTGAATCAATATGCTTTGACCATGACAGTTTACAATCTAAGGTAGCACCAAGTAATTTAGTCTCCTCAACTCGCTTAATAGCCACATTTTCCGTTATCAGATCCAGCTGATAACGGCTGGATCTGATAACGGATCCAGCCGTTATTTGTTCCAAATACTATGCTCTTAGTCTCAGGACTAATATAGGACTAATATAGTCTCAGGACTAATTTATTACTGACCACCCATTCTGAAACCAACTGCAGCTCTCTGTGTAGCGTTCGATCCACGATATGGCAGAGTGTAAAGCCATAACACATACATTTTTCCTCTGACATATTATGGTCAATAATATCAAAGGCTGCACTGAAGACTAACTGCTCCCACAATCTTCTTATTATCCATTTCTTTCAGCCAGTCATCAGTCATTTGTGTCACTGCAGTACATGTTGAGTGACTTTCTCGATAGACATGCTGAAAGTCTGTTGTTAATTTGTTCATAGAGAAATGACATTGTATCTGCTGGTCAGACAAAATAAAGTCTAAACGTTTGCCAAGAGCCGGAAGTAGACTGATTGGTCAGCTGTTAGAACCAGTAAAGCGGAATGACTTTATCTTCCCTCCAGGTTTGAGGAAGAAAAAACATGATCCAGGCATGAGGTGGGTATGAGGTGGTGGTGTTAAGGAGGTGAGAACATGCCAGAGTAAATCAGATTACAATGTTCACTACAGGTTTGATGCCATGTCTCTGTTATTTATGTGAACAACACGTTGTGGGCTCTGCTTGGAAAGATGCTCCACCACTATCACACATCTCAGATTTGTCAGGGCTGATGCGTGTGTCTGTCTGCTACGTTCACCCCGCACTGTTGGCAGGAAGGACATGCAACTAGCCACCATCATAGCTGCGGTAGCTGACACTGGAGGAACTCACACCCTAGTATATGAGCGAGAGCACTGACTCAGGTGACCATGTGTCTGTTTAGTCTGTCCCTCATTGGCAGCTGCAGCATCACTCTGTGTCCATACAAGTGGATTTGACTCAGGATGTTTGATACCACAAGGGCGTTTTATTGTGTCTCCACGGTTTCCCCACTTACCAACAGACATGGTTGTTTTGGCCAGATAAGATCCTGAAATAATATCCACAGACCAGGGCCGAGCTTCAGTTAAGCCACCAATAACAGGACCATGAGAGAGGCCATGGAGCTGCTTAGGAAGGGGTCATGAAGGGGTCACTGAAGACCAGTAGCCAGTGGTGGTGTTACTGCTGCACTGTGTACTGACTGTCATTACTGAAGTGTGCATTTAGTCATATAACCATTACTGTAAAGGTATTTATGTTCTGCTATTCCTTTATTGTTATGCGATGCTTTAGCATATTCCTCCAGTAATAACAGGTGCTCTCTGGTTGGCCGTACCCATCCTTCAACTCTAAGGACTTCAGCCGTGTAGGTCTCTTAACACCCAGGATTATGATTATCTCTCTGAGCACAGCTTTACAACTTATCTGAATTGTAGAACAACTGTTTCTGTATCTATATTCACTTGTTTACATTTGCTTTCTTGTTGCATGCACGATACCCAGCTAGTCCTGCCTCATTCTGAAACTAAAAATGATTGATCAATCCACAGGTGTCAGGAGATAATATATCCAAAATGCATAGCTAATATTTTCAAGCAGCTGAAAGATATGATTTCCTCCTGTAATAAGAGGGTATGTTCATGCTAATGACTGATATGTCCCATGTCTGCATGCTCCTCTACAGAGACCTGGTGAGGTCTGCACCTGGTTAGAAAAGGTACAGGAGAGTGTGTGTCACTCCAGGCGTTTGACTTGAACCTGTGACCTCTCTATAATAACACTAATCACCTACACACGCAAGGATTTGTTCAACTATTCATGGCTTAGTTCTCTCACCTGATTAGAAAAGTGTGTGTATATTACCAGAAACTTTCAAAGTTTACCAGTAAACTACCAGAATTTTGGTAGCTTTCAAGGTTTTTGGGTAATTTTATAAAAATTAATCTACTGGCCTTTTTGGGTACTTTAGATTATCACAGGTGTCTGTTATTATTTCTGGCCCTCTGTGTGGCCTTATCACATGTACAATATATACAATAATATAATAAGATGATTTTAAAATACAACATTGAATGACAAATCTGTAAAGCATTATCCTAAATATAAACCATCAACTTAGTGAATACCACTGATGTTTAATATATTCAACATAAAATATCCTTTGTTTATTTTTTTACACACTTTTATTGATTTTACTATGTACATACGTATGTCTTTGTTGTAAATGTTTTGTCATTAATTAGGCTATTTTCTCTATTAGCCTATCCACTAGAAATCCATGGACAAATATAACAAATGTATACTATATAAATTAGCAAAGTTACCATAGATTACTGAAGATTCTGTTAACTTTGGTAAATTACCGGTAACTTTGCAACCCTAGTCTGTAAGTAGGACACTTAAGTAGTGTCATAACAAATGCTTTTCCGCCCAAGTGCAGTTATGATTTCTTTGCTTGATGATGCTTTCCCCATCTGTGGAAACTTGCCTCAAGCAAATCCAAGTAACCTTCAGAAATGTGGAAGTCTGTTTTAAAAAATGTTATTATTACGCTTATTTGAAACAGGGACAATGTACAGCAAAACATAAGTCTCAGAAGTGAGAAGTGATGTGTTAGCTAACATCTATTGTACACTGTGCATACAAAGTGTTTTATATTGTTGAAACTCTCTGCCTATCCATTGTAAGCCTGTCCCTGGCTCTTGCTGTCCCCAGTATCTGCAACCACAATACAAAAGCAACAAGGACATTTTCACTGGAAATCATCAAAGGTAAAGACATTTTTATTGCCGCCTTAGTGTTTAACTTTAACATCATAAAAAAGGTAACACATCCACCATTTTGGGATCCTATTTCAACCCTGCTTGCAAATTGTCAATGTGCCTGAACGCTAAAAGAATGTGCTCCACAAAAATCTTTGCAACATGATACAATGCCATTGTGAGTGAAACCAAACTTTCCCCCATCAAGTGATAAACATGGGGGCGACAGCAATTGTTCAGGTGCAAGATCTTGTGAGTTTTGCCCCCGGACACAATCCATTCACTTTTATTATGGAGAGGAAGATCATTCTGTGAGGTTGAGAAACACCCAGAAATGTCCATGCGTTTTTCTGTAACTTATACCAAGTGCACCCATGGAATCCTCTGTTATGCATGATAAGTGTACACCTGTGTGTTATTGGAGGAGATAATTCAACCAAATGCTCAGCTGTAAATTGGCTACAATCAACCTTTCTTCACCCATAGGTGTGGTTACCAGTCTGTTACACATGTATCTTCCTCCTTGGTTATTGAGCATTTCCTTACACCACTATTCTCTCAGTGACTCCTTAGACAGTGCATATGGGCTGTCAATGTATAAAGTCTTTAATCAGACAACAGTCTATCAAAGAGAATCCATGTTGCAGCTGAACGCTGAACTCGGGAGTCTCTACAGAAGCTTCTGGAGCAGAACTCGTTTTCCACAGAGGCGGGGATAGCTTTTGTTCTTTTTTGGAGTATTTGATCCTGCTAGCAGAGAATGGCCATAGCAGATGAGCCCTTTAGCCTTGTTGTACACATCAAAGAAGCTAGGTAGTGTCACTGGGTGAGCCAGAGCAAAAGCCTACAAGCTGCCTCAGGCGTGCACACAAAAACATACTGGATGTGTTTCAGTATTTAAATCTGATCTGTAACTCTGATCTGCAATATTCTCAACATTCAACGCTTTGGCAGTCTGACAACCCCAGTGAATATGGTAACACAATAATGATGAAACATGAATAGGGCCTGGAGTATTTCCTTGTTAGGTCACAAGGTCAGGAAAGACTTGTGGCGTTAAAAATGATCAAATGCTTCTTAACTGAGATCAGTACTACCCTTCCTTCTGCATGATTGAACATATATAGAACCTTATGCATGCAGGTGTATTTTTTCTTTTGGCACAGGCAGTAACACTCTCTCACCATAGCAGACACACGTCTGTGAGCACAGACAAAACATCCAGAGTTGGCCGCTTCCGAAACAGGGCACATACCTGACATTCCCGCTCGTTCCCATGCCAGAGTCGATGAGTGGCGGAAATGTCCTAAATGAGGAGCGGGTCGCTAGGGGTCATGTTCAGGATTATTACATTTGGGGGAAACAAAGATTTAGCTCCTCTCTCGGCTCATGACAGTAAAGCCTTATTTGCTTTTCAGCACAGTGGCAGTCACACAAACACTAATAATCTTAAGGGTCTTAAAAACCACTTCAGAGCATGCTGCCCACTGCCATGGAGGGCTGGGCGACCACACAGTGACTTAGTAGGGTCTAGTGTACTAATCACAGATTACATTAACAGGAGAATGGAGAGTGACCACAGAGAGAGTTTGTGGAAGAAAACATTATTTCCTTAACCTGCCTTCAATGCTGATCATTTGAAAGAGTGTGTTTAACATTTGAGGTAAACTCTGGGTTGCTCACAAGCTTGGAGGCTGGTTTATAGTGAGCTCTAAAATACCCCCATAAACACTCCTCTCCATTTAATTCAGTAGCCTGACCTCTGGGTCTGCACCCACTGCCCTGACCAGAGCTACCCAGTGAACGAGGCCACAGCCTGGGACACGACCTCCAGCATTGCAGGTGCTGCTCCTCCCTTCCGCCCCGGGAGCCCTACATTGTAAGTCAGTGCTCCAATACTAAATATGGCGCCACAATGAGACCCCTGAGGCAGCAAGGGGAGGGTGTCAGTCAAGACAATGGTGAGAATGAGTCACGGCCGTGAAACCAAGCGGTGTCTGTGTTTTGGTTGACCCTCACCTTGTTGTGGCTTGGGTTCTAGCTGTCATCTGTCAGCAGCATGTGCAGTTGATTAATTAAATCAAGCAGTGAGTGAGAGACTTTGGGGTGGTAATCGGGAGCGTTCAAACTTGTAAGTGCAGGTTACATCAGGTGAGCTCCACTTGGCACTCTGATGATGCTAGTTTCCCTGCAGCGGGGCAGTCAAGTGGATCTGCTGCAGTTGACATTCAGTCATTGTAAATGGGGAGTGTTGCATTCTAAATAGGAGCTGTGCTAATTGCTCCAGGTAAGAGACTGTGTTAAGCTGATTAATATGTAATAGCACATTAGAGATGTGAAAGTTATCCTAACACGTGGTTTTTAATCTCCAACTGTCCTCTCATGGCTGGCATCACACTGCAACAAAGTTTCCCCAGCATCTCTCCCCTCTACGATGACAATAAATAGCCTTTGTTGAGGAGTTTGTTGAGATGTCAATTGTTTACTGTAGACCAGAGAATTAATGACTGGTGGAACCAGCGTGGTTGTGATGCTGTAAGTCAGTCAAGCAATAGGGTTTTCGTTCCTCCAGTTTTGTAGACATGAATCACAGGCCATCTTTAAGTGATATGAGTCATTTAAAAAAGTTACATCACTACAGAAACAATGACATCTGAGTCCGTATAATAGCATTACTGGGCCCTCATGTCCTGAGAGCTTCTGCAGAACATTTAATCAGTACAGAACAGCTCAACAGTGGGTGATTTCAATACTGCCTTGCCATACCTATAAAACCCAGTGAGGCGTGAGCCAGTGGGCATGGCTGTGTCGGTGGCAGGCCTGGGACACGTCTGCTCCTAACGGATGTGACAACCCCGGTGTGAGTAGGAGGGGCCATATAGCACCACACTGTGCTAGAGGTCAGAGGTCACATCACAGGCCTGCTGGATTAACACACCTGTCGCTGGAATAACTAGTCTTAATGAGCATAGTACCGCTGGTCCCAGTCTGATACCAGGGTTTTCCTGAGTGCCTCAGCCCAGAGTGCTGGGGCAGAGTGGCGTTTGGTGGAACCTTAATGGAAAGCTTGGCTCTCAAGTCCCGTCCCTCATTAGTGACTCCACCACGGGGCTGTTTCTGCAGGGGAACAAAGGGACCTAGCAACACAAAGTGACACATTCCAGGGATTAAGGAGCGTTGAAAGATTGTGCCGTTAAAAGAGACACAATATTTCCTGACGTGAAATGTTTTTTATAGGTTGTTCAATTTAACATAGTTTTTTCTCCAATCTGCTGTAATTTCAAGATATATACTATATATACAAAAGTATGTGGACACCCCTTCAACTTAGTGGATTTTGCTATTTCAGCCACACCTGTTGGTGACAGGTGTATAACATTGAGCACCCAGCCATGCAATCTCCATAGACAAGCATTGGCCGTAGATTGGCCTTACCGATGAGCTCAGTGACTGTCAACGTGGCACCGTCATAGGATGCCACCTTTTCAACAAGTCAGTTTGTCAAATTTCTGCGCTGCTGAAGCTGCCCCGGTCAACTGTAAGTGCTGTTATTGTGAAGTGACATCAACCCCATCGAACCCCTTTGGGATGAACTGGAACGCTGACTGCGAGCCAGGCCTAATCGCCCAACATCAGTGCCCGACCTCAAGTCCCCACCACAATGTTTCCACTTCTAGTGTTATAGAAGCAAAGAGGGGACCAACTCCATACTAATGGCCATGATTTTGGAATGAGATGTTCGACGAGCAGGTGTCCACATACTTTTGGTCAAGTAGTGTATATGCAGTAGGAGAAAGCCATCTCTAGTCTATCTGAGAGAGTTGTTAATGTCGACCGCATTATCTACCAAGGGAATTCTCTTCAATCATAATCACAGCCGTATATATTCCCCCCCAAGCAGACACATCGATGGCCCTGAACGAACTTTATCTGACTCTTTGTAAACTGGAAACCACACACCCTGAGGCTGCATTCATCGTAGCTGGGGATTTTAACAAGGCTAATCTAAAAACAAAACTCCCTAAATTCTATCAGCATATCGATTGTGCTACCAGGGCTGGAAAAACCCTAGATCATTGTTATACTAATTTCCGCGACGCATATAAGGCCCTCCCCCGCCCCCCTTTCGGAAAAGCTGACCACGACTCCATTTTGTTGATTCCAGCCTACAAACAGAAACTCAAACAACAAGCTCCCGCGCTCAGGTCTGTTCAACGCTGGTCCGACCAATCTGAATCCACGCTTCAAGACTGCTTCGATCACGCGGATTGGAATATGTTCCGCATCGCGTCCAACAACAATATTGACGAATATGCTGATTCGGTGAGCGAGTTCATTAGGAAGTGCATTGACGATGTCGTACCCACAGCAACGATTAAAACATTCCCAAACCAGAAACCGTGGATTGACGGCAGCATTCGCGTGAAACTGAAAGCGCGAACCACTGCTTTTAACCAGGGCAAGGTGACCGGAAGCATGACCGAATACAAACAGTGTAGCTATTCTCTCCGCAAGGCAATCAAACAGGCTAAGTCCCAGTACAGAGACAAAATCGAGTCGCAATTCAACAGCTCAGACACAAGAGGTATGTGGCAGGGTCTACAGTCAATCACGGATTACAAAAAGAAAACCAGCCCCGTCGCGGACCAGGATGTCTTGCTCCCAGACAGGCTAAACAACTTTTTTGCCCGCTTTGAGGACAATACAGTGCCACTGACACGGCCCCCTACCAAAACCTGCGGGCTCTCCTTCACTGCAGCCGAGGTGAGTAAAACATTTAAACGTGTTAACCCTCGCAAGGCTGCAGGCCCAGACGGCATTCCCAGCCGCGTCCTCAGAGCATGCGC
Organism: Salvelinus alpinus; assembly: GCF_045679555.1. Classification (NCBI taxonomy): domain Eukaryota; kingdom Metazoa; phylum Chordata; class Actinopteri; order Salmoniformes; family Salmonidae; genus Salvelinus; species Salvelinus alpinus. Next base: position 17,630,085 of record NC_092118.1, read on the forward strand.
AGACCAGCTGGCTGGTGTGTTTACGGACATATTCAATCAATCCTTATCCCAGTCTGCTGTTCCCACATGCTTCAAGAGGGCCACCATTGTTCCTGTTCCCAAGAAAGCTAAGGTAACTGAGCTAAACGACTACCGCCCCGTAGCACTCACTTCCGTCATCATGAAGTGCTTTGAGAGACTAGTCAAGGACCATATCACCTCCACCCTACCGGACACCCTAGACCCACTCCAATTTGCTTACCGACCCAATAGGTCCACAGACGACGCAATCGCAACCACACTGCACACTGCCCTAACCCATCTGGACAAGAGGAATACCCATGTGAGAATGCTGTTCATCGATTACAGCTCAGCATTCAACACCATAGTACCCTCCAAACTCGTCATCAAGCTCGAGACCCTGGGTCTCGACCCCGCCCTGTGCAACTGGGTCCTGGACTTCCTGACGGGCCGCCCCCAGGTGGTGAGGGTAGGTAACAACATCTCCACCCCGCTGATCCTCAACACTGGGGCCCCACAAGGGTGCGTTCTGAGCCCTCTCCTGTACTCCCTGTTCACCCACGACTGCGTGGCCATGCACGCCTCCAACTCAATCATCAAGTTTGCGGATGACACTACAGTGGTAGGCTTGATTACCAACAACGACGAGACGGCCTACAGGGAGGAGGTGAGGGCCCTCGGAGTGTGGTGTCAGGAAAATAACCTCACACTCAACGTCAACAAAACAAAGGAGATGATTGTGGACTTCAGGAAACAGCAGAGGGAGCACCCCCCTATCCACATCGACGGGTCAGTAGTGGAGAAGGTGGAAAGTTTTAAGTTCCTCGGTGTACACATCACGGACAAACTGAATTGGTCCACCCACACAGACAGCGTTGTGAAGAAGGCGCAGCAGCGCCTCTTCAACCTCAGGAGGCTGAAGAAATTCGGCTTGTCACCAAAAGCACTCACAAACTTCTACAGATGCACAATCGAGAGCATCCTGTCGGGCTGTATCACCGCCTGGTACGGCAACTGCTCCGCCCACAACCGTAAGGCTCTCCAGAGGGTAGTGAGGTCTGCAGAACGCATCACCGGGGGCAAACTACCTGCCCTCCAGGACACCTACACCACCCGATGTCACAGGAAGGCCATAAAGATCATCAAGGACAACAACCACCCAAGCCACTGCCTGTTCACCCCGCTATCATCCAGAAGGCGAGGTCAGTACAGGTGCATCAAAGCAGGGACCGAGAGACTGAAAAACAGCTTCTATCTCAAGGCCATCAGACTGTTAAACAGCCACCACTAACATTTAGCGGCCGCTGCCAACATACTGACTCAACTCCAGCCACTTTAAAAATGGGAATTGATGGAAATTATGTAAAAATGTACCACTAGCCACTTTAAACAATGCCACTTAATATAATGTTTACATACCCTACATTACCCATCTCATATGTATATACTGTACTCTATATCATCTACTGCATCTTGCCATCTTTATGTAATACATGTACCACTAGCCACTTTAAACTATGCCACTTTATGTTTACATACCCTACAGTACTCATCTCATATGTATATACCGTACTCTATACCATCTACTGCATCTGCCATGCCGTTCTGTACCACCACTCATTCATATATCTTTATGTACATATTCTTTATCCCTTTACACTTGTGTGTGTGTGTAAGGTAGTAGTTGTGGAATTGTTAGGTTAGATTACTTGTTGGTTATTACTGCATTGTCGGAACTAGAAGCACAAGCATTTCGCTACACTCGCATTAACATCTGCTAACCATGTGTATGTGACTAATAAAATTTGATTTGATTTGATTTGATTTGATTAGCCCTGTTGTTTATTTTCTACCTCTGGATGGGCCTCAACACGGGAACAGCCTTTAAAGTGTAGTTAAAATGGCTATGGAGGAATAAGACAATAAGTAGGGGACATGGGTCTCAGAAGGCCTGTATCTGCATCGCTGTCCTGTGGCTGGGATAGGAAAGCTGTGGGAGTTTGGTGTGGTCGGACCAACCCTGGAAAATGACATCAATCCATCTTCCCATGCACTGATTTCCTTTTAAGTTACACCTCCATTAGATACTAAATGGACTTGGATTCTAAATTTAGAACCAAAGGTGACCTCGTCCTACAAGCACCATGACTGGCACAATGATTACCATAGATACTGGCCTTTTAAAAGCATTCTTGAACTGAATTATGACATTTTCTCTCTGGCTGTCATCCTAAAGAGACAGAGTGGTGCATAATAGGTTCCTGTCTCTCTTTTAAAGAGCTGATAAACTGACATGATGAAGTAGTGACCATGTGGACGGCCTGGCTCTGAAGGTCCAAAGTCAGAGGGGTCCTGGCCCTCAGAGCATGCTGCCATTATACACCCCCATTTCTCAAATCAAATCAAATGAAATGTATTTATATAGCCCTTCTTACATCAGCTGATATCTCAATGAGCAAGCAATGCAGGTGTAGAAGCACGGTGGCTAGGAAAAACTCCCTAGAAAGGCCAAAACCTAGGAAGAAACCTAGAGAGGAACCAGGCTATGAGGGGTGGCCAGTCCTCTTCTGGCTGTGCCGGGTGGAGATTATAACAGAACATGGCCAAGATGTTCAAATGTTCATAAATGACCAGCATGGTCAAAAACTAATAATCACAGTAGTTGTCCAGGGTGCAGCAAGTCAGCACCTCAGGAGTAAATGTCAGTTGGCTTTTCATAGCCGATCATGTCTGAGACAGGTAGCACGTCCGGTGAACAGGTCAGGGTTCCATAGCCGCAGGCAGAACAGTTGAAACTGGAGCAGCAACACGGCCAGGTTGACTGGGGACAGCAAGGAGTCATCATGCCAGGTAGTCCTGAGTCATGGTCCTAGGGCTCAGGTCCTCTGAGAGAGAGAAAGAAAGAGAGAAAGAGAGAACTAGAGAGAGCATACTTAAATTCACACAGGACACCGGATAAGACAGGAGAAGTACTCCAGATATAACAAACTGACCCTAGCCCCCCGACACATAAACTACTGCAGCATAAATACTGGAGGCTGAGACAGGAGGGGTCAGGAGACACTGTGGCCCCATCCGATGATACCCCCGGACAGGGCCAAACAGGAAGGATATAACCCCACCCACTTTGCCAAACCACAGCCCCCACACCACTAGAGGGATATCTTCAAGCACCAACTTACCATCCTGAGACAAGGCCGAGTATAGCCCAACTGTTACCCCCAATGACCCTGGAGCAAATAGAGGCTCAGGGCTGACCTCTGCCTCTCAGACCCAGACCTCAGAACAAAGCCCTGGCCCATGCCATTGTGTGCGCCTCCCATGTGTCCGTGTGTGTGGAAACTCGCGTGAGTGTGTGCATGCGTGTTTGCACGTGAGTGCAAAAGTCTGAGCTTATGCCTGTGTGTGGGTAGAGTTATATAATGCCGGCAGACGAGGGGTTGTGGAGAGGGTTATCAGAGAGCCCACTGGGGGAAACACTGTTGAATGTGTTTCGGTTGGAGGTTGCTGGGAACACCAACCTCATTAAAGCAGCCCAGTACAGAGGAATGTCTGAGAGAAGAGGACCAGGACACTCCAGATTCCTCCACTGCCTCTCAGGTGGCTGTAGTGGTCTTCAACCCCTGCCATATGGGACCACCCTCTCCAGTAGCGTGGGAAACAAACACCAGAAGAGTCACACCTGTAAAACAAAAGGAATAGAGTACACTCATTATTCATATGGGTAAAATAATGCATCCTAATCTGACTTGACACAGAAAAGGTTTCCTTGTCAAGTCCTGTGGCAAAATTATGTTCCTATGTGTACCAATGCGTGCAATGGAAACAGAGCCACCTGAGAGACTTCTGCACAGTGAAAAGCGTTTGTATATGTTTTTTAAGAAGCAGGAAGACTACCATTCACATGCCATGTGATACAATACTTTCTCTTGTCTGATAATGATGGTGCTCCATATTCTCCACCATTACCATGCATTTTAGATGTCTCAGGTTTCTCTGAGGAGGCAGAGAAAGGAAATGAGAAGCCTTGGTTATGTAATGCAATAACTCACAGGGCCGAGGAGTTCTCTTCAAGGCAAAAACCTTGAACATGTACTTACTTTGTTCTCTTTATAAGTGCCAGGGAGAACAATCAAACTGCAACCATTGCAGTATATATACAGTATGCACTAAAAGTTTGTGGTGTCGTGGAAAATTCAGTACTGAGAGAGACTTGGACAATTATTCAAACCATCACCTTAATTCAACATCGATTAATTATTGCAATAATGAGGCTGGTCGACCCCCCCACCCTTGAGTGTTGGACCAAGTAACCTAACCTTTACACAAATGCAGAGTACTATATACATATAGCTTACACTAAAAATGCTTAGTCATGATTGGTTCCACCAATCCCATGCAGATTGGAGCATCATAAGCCACTCTGGGTTCATCCTGTCGTTATCTGCACGTGGGTTGTTGTCTTAACCCAACCCTGGCTTAGTTTCCCAGATGCAAGGATGATTTTGAGACAATGAGGGATTGTTATACTCTTAAGCTATCCCTGGTAAAACACATTCTTGTCTATGTAATGCAGTCTTTAACTCATTTGTCAGCTCAAGCCATCTCTGGTGACCATATGCCCAGATTAGCTGCAGGGAACTAGAGTGGAGCCCATGAAAATACAGACACTAGCAGGACAGAAGTGTCTTACTATTAGTTACATTTTAATTGTTAACCATTAATATCAAATAAACCAGGTAAATATGTAACTTTTCTTTCACAGTGGACACATCTCACTTCAAAATTATGGGCATTAATATGGAGCTGGTCCCCCCGTTGCTTCTATAATAGCCTCCACTTTCAGGGAAGGCTTCCCACTAGATGTTGGAACATTGCTATTGGGACTTGCTTCCATTCAGCCACAAGAGCATTTGTGAGGTTGGACACTAATGATGGGCGATTAGGCCTGGCTTGCAGTCAGCGTACCAAGTAATCCCAAAGGTGTTCGATGGGGTTGAGGTCAGGGCTCTGTGCAGGCCAGTCAAGTTCTTCCACACCGATCTCGACAAACTATTTCTGTACGGACATCGCTTTGTGCACAGGGGCATTGTCATGCTGAAACAGGAAAGGGATTTCCCCAAACTGTTGCCACAAAGTTGGAAGCATGGAATCGTCTAGAATGTCATTGTAAGCTGTAGCGTTAAGATTTCCCTTCACTGGAACTAAGGGGTGTAGCCCAACCATGAAAAACAACCCCAGACCATTATTTGGTCCCGTTCTGTGAGCTTGTATGGCCTAGCACTTCGTGGCTGAGCCGTTGTTGCTCCTTGACTTTCCACTTCACAATAACAGCACTTACAGTTAAACTGGGCAGCTCTAGCAGGGCAGAAATTTGACGAACTGACTTGTTGGAAATGTGGCATCCTATGACGGTGCCACATTTAAAGGCACTGAGCTCTTCAGTAAGAAAATAGCTGAATCCACAAATTTGAATGGGTGTCCACATACTTTTGTATATATAGTGTGTATATATACAGTACCAGTCAAACATTTGGATCCCTACTCATTCAAGGCTTTTTCTTTATTCTACATTGTAGAATGAAAGTGAAGTCATCAAAACAATGAAATAAGACATATGGAATCATGTAGTAACCAAAGAAGAAGAAAAAAAGTCGCCACCTTTTGCCTTGATGACAGCTTTGCACACTATTGGCATTCTGTCAACCAGCTTCACCTGGAATGGTTTTCCAACAGTCTTGAAGGAGTTTACACATATGCTGAGCACTTGTTGGCTGCTTTGTGCCTTGAATTCTAAACAAAATTACTGACAGTGTCACCAGCAAAGCACCCCCACACCATCACACCTCCTTCTCCATGCTTCACGGTGGGAACCACACATGCAAAGATCATCCATTCACCTACTTTGCGTCTCACAAAGACATGGTTGTTGAAACCAAATATCTAAAATTTGGACTCATCAGACCAAAGGACAGATTACCACTGGTCTGATGTCCATTGCTCTTGTTTCTTGGCCCAAGCAATTCTCTTATTATTATTGGTGTCCTTTAGTAGTGGTTTCTTTGCAGAAATTTGACGATGAACGCCTGATTCACGCAGTGTCCTCTGAACAGTTGATGTTGATATGTGTCTGTTACTTGAACTCTGTGAAGCATTTATTTGGGCTGCAATCTGAGGTGCAATAAACTCTAATGAACTTATCCTCTGCAGCAGAGGTAATTCTGGGTATTCCTTTCCTGTGGCAGTCCTCATAAGAGCCAGTTTCCTCATAGCGCTTGATGGTTTTTGCGACTGCACTTGAAGAAACTTTCAAAGTTCTTGAAATGTTTCTTATTGACTGACCTTCATGACTTAAAGTAATGATGGTGTCACGTTCTGACCTTAGTTCCTTTGTTTTGTCTTTTGTTCTAGTATGGTCAGGGCGTGAGTTGGGTGGGTTGTCTATGTTAGTTTTTCTATGATTTTCTATTTCTGTGTTTGGCCTGATATGGTTCTCAATCAGAGGCAGCTGTCAATCGTTGTCTCTGATTGGGAACCATATTTAGGTAGCCTGTTTTCTGTTGGGTTTTGTGGGTGGTTATTTTCAGTCTTTGTGTGTCTGCACCAGACATAACTGTTTTCGGTTGTTTCTTTGTTATTTTGTTATTCAGTGGTCTGTTTTGATGATTATTAAACATCATGAACACTTACCACGCTGTACCTTGGTCCTCACCTTCTTCCACCGACGACAGCCGTTACAGATGGACTGTTGTTTATCTTTGCTTATTTGATATGTTCTTGCCATAATATGAACTTAGGGCTGTCTTCTGTATACCACCCCTACCTTGTCACAGCACAACCGATTGGCTCAAACGCATTAAGAAGGAAAGAAATTCCACAAATTAACTTTTAACAAGGCACACCTGTTAATTGAAATGCATTCCAGGTAACTACCTCATGAATCTGGTTGAGAGAATGCCAAGAGTGTGCAAAGCTGACATCTAGGCAATGGGAGGCTACTTTGAAGAATCTCAAATATAAAATATATTTTGATTTGTTTAACAGTTTTTTGGTTACGACATGATTCCATATGTCTTATTTCATAGTTTTGATGTTTTCACTATTATTCTACAATGTAGAAAATAGTACAAATAAAGAAAAACCCTTGAAAGAGTAATGCGTCCAATCTTTTGACTGGTACTGTATTTATGATCATATTCTATCTATTTATATTCTATAAGAGGAGTTATAAGTTCCACTCTGGGCCTATCGTTAATGTTTTACCACATTCCCTCTTCAGGCCAGGGTAACACTCTCACAGGGCTGGGAAATATATTGTGAATACTGGTATACCGGTATGGATTTTTACAATACCGTCTATGAAAGTTCAACAAATTGGACTACTTCACTGTCAGTTTTGGACAAGATTGGTTGAGAATAAAACCATCAGAATGGAGAAAGCCTATTAACATCACTTAGAATTCATTTGTTGCCATTCTAGGGTCATGCACTACTCATAAAACATATTTGTAACCTGTATTATTCAGAAGCATAAAATACTGTAAAATACCACCATACTGTCAAAAAGGGGGGGAAAGATTGTCATATTATATTTTGGCCATATCGCCCAGCCCTACAGTTTAGGGTGAACATTTTCCCCACAGTCATCATAAAAGCTTCCCTGTTACCATCGAGCTGAGATGTTTTCTCTACAAAGAGGCGTAGTCCTTGTTCTCTAGGTTTAGTCTTGTAGACTGCATGCCTACCTGGCTGTAGGATGTTTGAGGCATTGGAAATGTATATCTTATGACTACGTCTCCTTATCCACAGGTTGCAACCTTGACTGAACTTAAATACATGCAGCTTCTTTTCAAGATGAAGTCTGTCCTGATCACAAAGCAAAACAGAAATGACTATAAAGATCATGATGATTAATGGATTGAGGCATTTCTTGTAATCCAGCAGGATCATTATTTATGGTTACTCCTCTCTCTGGTCTGGTCCATCGAGGGTCAACAAAGATAGCGGTAATGTTCCTCTACTGCCCCGGCTTAACTGCCAGATTCAATATTTTGTTACGTGAGTTTGCACAAAGTATAATGGTAACAGGGTTATAATTCTCTGGGACATTCTCAAGGACATGAAGATACAGACAGCCCACCCTGTCTGCACTGCCTGTCACAGTCAGATCCCATATGGCCAGGGCAATGTGTTTTGGTAGAGTAGGACTGGCTTCTCTCCCCTCTTCCTAGTCGGCGGTAGGACCAGGTCTGTCTCTATGACTAAATACGTTTTTGGGCTGTCAAAAGGCATTCCATTTTCTGTTCTCTCATTTCCACCTTTTACTTTTCGTATTCTAATTCCCTTTCCATTTCTCTCTTCACTGAACCATTGGATTGGCTAGTAAGTTGAGCTGAGCTCCTGTGGTCCATTCACAAGAGCAGATGTGGAGCTTCGCACTCATTCCATCAGCATCAGGCTGAGGTGTGTCTGGGGCTTAGAGTTTGTAGTGGTATTAGAGGCTGTGTGTATGGTCTATTTGCTTGGTCAAATGACCTGTCCTGCTTATCTACCCGCAGTGGGCCTGCACAGCCTGCAGCTAAAGAGCAGCTCAGGTCTGCATGGTCATTTCTCTTCACATACCGTGGACTGCCAGACAAAGGGCAGGCAGGCTGCAGGAGCTGCTTAACATGACACGAGGCTGCAGCAACTGGTTAACACAACACAGTATCAAGTCAGAGAGTTGTGGCAAAAGAGTGTTTTTCCTCCGAGGCCAATTATTCATGAGATGCAGCAGAGGAAGCAGTCAGGTCTCAGCAGGCAGAGGGGATATTGGAAAATGTAGTCAAACTGAGTGCAGTGCCTGTGACAAGTTTCCACTGCACATGGGTTGTTTTTAACCCAGCTTTTATGTGCGTGGCCTGTATGTCACCAAACCACTTCATTCATAACGTAGGGCCATAAATGAGGGAGAACATAGATAGTCTACTGTAACTGTGAACTGTTGAAATGTGTTCTACTAAACAGGAAAGTTGGTGTATAAGATGTATATAATGTCAAGTTCCACCATCTTGTTCTCTCAACACTCTCACAGACATTAGTGCAAGTTTTATTGATTATTATTACACAAGTAGAAATCAGGTGAAAAACATCCCATGTGACAGTCCATCTAGATTCTAGATATAGGCAGTATTATTATGACTGATCTAAGATCTAAGAGGAGTAGTTAAGTGAACCCCATATCCCCAAATAAACCACACATGATGAAATCCTGCCTTTTACTCATCATTTGGTTCTTTATTTCCTGTTGCCTCCCTGACAAAAAGCTCTTTCCTGTTGTATTTCTGAGCTGCATTTCATATTCAGTGTCTTTCAACTGCATTCTGCATTATGCTGAAGTGCTGTTAGTGCCTAAAGGGATAGGACACCTCCGGGACTTCAGTTCTATGTGCAATGCATCTTCTATTATTCAGGGTGGTAATGCAACCCTTTATTTCAAGCAACACTGAGACTTTTAATTGTCTTTATCTCTGAACTAAAATAACTGTTTACTTAAACCATCAGGTGCATTCACTATCAAGAAGTACAAAATACTGGACAAAAGATCCATGATACTTCAACATGTAATTTTATTATATTGTGTGTACTTAGAACCACTTAGAATATAAAAGGAAATGGAATGAATTGATTGCGTATGGTGGATGTACCTGTTGCCTAACATTCATTTATTGTTTTAACTTCTGCTCTGGTATTGACTCTGCCAGTGTGGGATCCTGAACTCTGACTCAGTCCTGCTTCACGTGCATTCCCTTTTCACTGAGGCACACACAGTATCTCGCTGGCGCACCTGAAAGCCACATTGTTTCATGCATGTTTGCCTGTCGCCCCTCTCCTTCTCCTACTTGCTCTGCCTTTAGCACACGTTTCGAAAGACCCTGTTTGCATGCACTGCAATCACTTCCTTTTTTGTCCTTTTTATACGGAGCTGTCACCAAGATGTCAACTGCTAAGCGAGACAAACAACACATCCCAGAATCCCCCAGAAGTCACAGCCTCTGAGACGTGAGGAGTTCAAGACACATTGTTCAGTATGAGCTGGCCATTGCACACTCCCCAAACTCTCTTCAATTATACCACACAGTGAAGCTGCGTTGTGAGGGTCCAGTAATGTAATCCCCCTAAATCAAAATGCAAATCAGGCCTATTCTCAATCCTGCACGCTCCCTTCTTTTTTTGAAGATGGCTAGCTGTGATGGTGTTCTTGTGGTTTGTGTAGGAAGAAACCTTACTTTTACCATTTAAGTCAAGACACAAAACAGGTCATAAACTCTACAAGTTCACTCCCTATGCCACACAGTTGTCAGTATGGGGAAAAAACTATTCTAGTACATCGTCTGGATGTATGGTAATATGATTATTGATAATAGCACATGTAAACATTATATAATGTTACGTTATTGGAATGTTTGCCATAGAATGTAGTATGGGACATAATATCACATTTTATTCTGTCACAAAGCGATTAAGATCAATATACCAATCATTTACTGCAGTTAACATTCCAATACCAATATAAACAAGAGATGTTGTTGTCCCCCATACAGCTCCAAACTTCTTCAGAGTGATAGGCCCACCAGGCCTCATGACATGCCATGCGAACACTGTAAACCTCCCATTCAGCCAGCCAGCTATTTACACAACTGACTGAGGGGCCAGGCCCGGGTGTTTTCATACACTGATAAATGGTGCAGAGACGAGGAGGAGATGAACCCTGCACCGCCTCATGTGTTTCTCTCAGTGGACCTCATGGTGTATGGCACCGCTGGCAGCTCCTTACACTCAGGTCCTAATGAGCTCCATAAAGTGAGGGGCCCCTCCCATGCCTGGTCAGGTCCATAGGGTTTCTGGTTGTTGTTTCTATGTGTGGGATGTTGTACAGACAGACGGCCACTGTAGCCATGTCAGAAGATCATTAACATGGAAGCCAGATGGAATGGATGTTATGCCATGACTTTGTAACCCTTTCTGTAGGATCTGGGGTGGAATTACTGTAGCTTGTTAGTGTAAACCACTGATAGGATTAGATAGATTTGTTTATTAGTCACATGCACAGAGTTGCAGATGTAATCGCAGGGTACAGTGAAATTCTTATGCTCCAACAGTGCAGGTTAAAAAAAGAGAAGTGGGCCTCCCGGATGGCGCAGGGGTCTAAGGCACTGCATCGCTGACCAGGTCGTCAGGTGTACGGGTTGGATGTGCATTGTGTCAAGAAGCAGTGCGTCTTGTTTGGGTTGTGTTTCGGAGGACGCATGGCTCTCGACCTTCGCCTCTCCCGAGTCCGTACGGGAGTTGCAGCGATGAGACAAGACTGTAACTACTACCAATTGGATACCACGAAATTGGGGAGAAAAAAGGGGGTAAAAATTTAAATTAAATAAAAAAGAGAAGTGTGAATGAGACAATAATAGAAAATACAATACAAATATATACACATTTACAACTGTAGCAATGATAAGTGTCCATTGGGGGGTGGGGGCAGGATAAGTGTCCATTCGGGAGGTGTACAATATCCATAGGGGGAGCAGCAGGGGGGAAGTGAGAAGTGGATGAGACAATAATAAGGGGGACAGGGATATCAGATAGCTGCCTAGTGGCTATTCAGCAGCCTGATGGTCTGGGTTAGAAGCTATTGGCATGTCTGACAGTTTTTGCCATGATTCTCCCATACAGCCTGAGTCTGAGTGATGGAAGCGGGGAGAGCAGGCCGTGGCTCGGTTGGCCGAGGAGGTTGTACTGTCTAGTGCATGAGTTCTGGCTTCATGGGTTTGGGGAAATATTGCATTTGTTGGATTTGATAAGCACAGTGGATGGTTGTCTTCTCTTCTAATACAGCCCATATACTGAGCATAAAAACGTTCAACCTGTTTGAGGTGTGTCCCAGTCTGTTGGACCACTCTGAAACTGATTCATTGTTTTCTGAGCCAAAGGTATTAAAATGTCAACATTACCTCAGGGCCTGTGTGTTCTTTCAAAATGCAAAAGCCAAACAGCATAGTAAGTTATGAGAAATGGCAGATGAGCAGAGAACTGTGAAAGACACCGATTGTATAACAAGGGAAGAGGGGTCATTGTTCCATTTAGAGTTTTGGCTTCAGACTAATCCCCCTCTGACATGTTCATTTGTTTAAATAATTTTTTACCCCGTTTTCTCCCCAATTTTGTGGTACCCAATTGGTAGTTACAGTCTTGTCTCATAACTACCGTACGGACTCGGGAGAGGCAAAGGTTGAGAGCTTTGTGTCATCCAAAACACAACCAAGCCGCACTGTTTGGTAACCCGGAAGCCTGCCACACCTACGTGTCAGAGGAAACACCATGCACTGCACCCGGCCCGCCACAGGAGTCACTAGTGCGCAATGGGACAAGGACATCCCTGCCGGCTAAACCCTCCCCTAACCCGGACGACGCTGGACCAATTGTGCACCGCCCCATGGGTCTCCCAGTCCCAGCCGGCTGCGGCAGAGCCTGGACTCGAACACAGAATCTCTAGTGGCACAGATAGCGATGCAGTGCCCTAGACCACTGCACCACTCAGGAGGCCCTCTGACATGTTCATAAGTCCGCTGGAGTGTCTGCCTTTGTCAAATATGCAAACACAAAGGAATCAAACTATGAAACATAGTATTTTCCAATACATTTGTTTAGACTGGGATCATGAGGGTGGCTGTCTAGATCTTACAGATAGATGTCTGTTCTCTCTCTGGTTCTCTGGGCAGTTTGTTACAGTCTCACCATTCCATCCCAGGTCTGTACTAGTAGTGTAAGGTGAGAGATATCAGAGCAGGTAACAATAGAGAGGTGGATGGGTGATGTACCTGTGGGTGAATAACACACATGAATAGGTTCCACATGGATAGTGTCTTGTCTCAACGCTAATTGCTGTCAAAGTATCAGATCCCATTTTATGGTTATCAAGTATCTTTGATGTTGGATAAAAGTTTTCTAACTAAAACTCAATGATGCATGATCTGAACATAACACCCCTCTGGTCTTATGTTTTACACCATAAACGTACATACCAACATTACTTATTTAGCCAACTTAGAAAGAATACTTTTAATGCTTTTGTACACTCTTCATCCAATATTTTATTTTTTATTTTATTTCACCTTTATTTAACCAGGTAAGCTAGTTGAAAACAAGTTCTCATTTACAACTGCGACCTGGCCAAGATAAAGCAAAGCAGTGCGACACAAACAACAACAGAGTTACACATGGAATAAACAAGCGTACAGTCAATAACACAATAGAAAAAAAAGAAAGTCTATATACAGTGTGTGCAAATGGCGTGAGGAGGTAAGGAAATAAATAGGCCATAGTAGCGAAGTAATTACAATTTAGCAATTTAACACTGGAGTGATAGATGAGCAGATGATGATGTGCAAGTAGAAACACTGGTGTGCAAAAGAGCAGAAAAGTAAATAAAAACAATATGGGGATGAGGTAGGTAGATTGGGTGGGCTATTTACAGATGGGCTATGTACAGCTGCAGCGATCGGTTAGCTGCTCAGATGGCTGATGTTTAAAGTTAGTGTGGGAAATATAAGTCTCCAGCTTCAGCAATTTTTGCAATTCGTTCCAGTCATTGGCAGCAGAGAACTGGAAGGAAAGGCGGCCAAAGGACGTGTTGGCTTTGGGGCTGGCCAGTGAAATATACCTGCTAGCGTGCTACGGGTGGGTGTTGTTATCGTGAGCTGAGATAAGGCGGAGCTTTACCTAGCATCGACTTGTAGATGACCTGGAGCCAGTGGGTCTGGCGATGAATATGTAGCGAGGGCCAGCCGACTAGAGAATACAGGTCGCAGTGGTGGGTGGTATATGGGGCTTTGGTGACAAAAAGGATGGCACTGTGATAGACTGCATCCAGTTTGCTGAGTAAAGTATTGGAAGCTATTTTGTAAATGACATCGCCGAAGTCGAGGATCGGTAGGATAGTCAGTTTTACGAGGGTATGTTTGGCGGCATGAGTGAAGGAGGCTTTGTTGCGAAATAGCAAGCCGATTCTAGATTTTATTTTGGATTGGAGATGTTTAATATGAGTCTGGAAGGAGAGTTTACAGTCTAGCCAGACACCTAGGTATTTGTAGTTGTCCACATATTCTAAGTCAGAACCGTCCAGAGTAGTGATGCTAGTCGGGCGGACGGGTGTGGGCAGCTAACGGTTGAAAAGCATGCATTTGGTTTTAAGAGCAGTTGGAGACCACGGAAGAAGTGCATTGTGCCATAATAGGCTTTGTCTGCATTATAACCTTGAGGTTCTCATTAGACATCCCAAAATAATTACAGAACTTTCTCATAGCACCTCTGTGCATTTATACAATACATTGAAAATATTGAATAGCCATTGTTAGTCCTCTGGTTTTGATTTATCCAATCATAATCAAACACATAAAACAGATAGCCTCCTGCCAGGCTTCCAGGATGGAGGCAGTAATGTATACTGCTGCTATGTCTCAGATCCAACACCTGACACTGGATACCTACTGTATACAGGTACAGTGTGTATACTAAACACTGGTTGGTTTACAGTGTGTGTGGTATCTAGGAATCCATACAGTAAGGAGTTTAGTTTAGCTATAATCTGTCTTTGTAGGAAAACTGCTGGAACCACCAAGGTAGCCGACTGTATATGGTGGAAAATCAGAGCGTCATAAGAACCTGGTCAATCTGGACTCCTACTCCAGGATGTTAGAAACAAAAGAAAATGTGGAAACACCTGAAGTAGTTTCTCCTTTTGAGTTAGTGCGCTCAGTATGCTGTGTATGCTTATGGATGCGGGTGCTTTCGTGTCTGCATGCATGCTGTGCTTGGCTTGTATGTTGTTGTCATGGTTCCTGTATACAATTTTCAATGGCTCTGAATGCCAAATATAAATTCTATCCTACTGTAAAGCAGCCAAATCAGGGAAATGGATGATTGTAGTGTGTCAGGATGCTTGGAGCCTTGCTTATTGGTCTGGAAAGTCAGTTTGGCGCTGACATTTTTTTCTCCCTCTTGTTTAAAACACAAACAAACATCCCCCCTAGCAATGCAGTGTCCCATGACCATGACTTGATTGACACCTGCGCCCTATTTTGGGTTAATCTACTCTGGAGTCACTGAACCTTCAAATATTAGAGTTCTGATAGTGTGGTAGTTCTGTGTGTGTGTGTGTGTGTGTGTGTGTGTGTGTGTGTGTGTGTGTGTGTGTGTGTGTGTGTGTGTGTGTGTGTGTGTGTGTGTGTGTGTGTGTGTGTGTGTGTGTGTGTGTGTGTGTGTGTGTGTGTGTGTGTGTGTGTGTGTGTGTGTGTGTGTGCGTGCGTGCGTGCGTGCGCGCGGGCGAGAGTGAGAGCAAGTAATGAAGCGGGAGAAAATCAAGTGTTTTATCTGGTCTGGTTCTATCATGGGGGAGCGTGTCCCTGTGTAAAGTGAAGGTTTTGGTTCAGACTGTCTGAAACCTGGGTCAACAGTAATAGCCCTGTCCTCTCCTCACACTGCAGTAATGAACTATTTATGGGAGGGGTGGAGTTAGAGTACCTGTCATTATCACCCATTGATAGATACCTGCCTCGTTCAGGACAGGGGAAGGAGTTGCAGGGAGTCAGTGGGGCAGGGCCTCATTAGAGGGGGTGGGGGCTCAGTGCTCGGTGCAGGGGAGTGGAAGAGATTGATGAAGGATCAAAGACATGGCAGTAATTGCGTCCTGTTTGCAGTTTGAGAGATGAAGGAGCCCCCTGAGAACCTCCTCTTCTAAATACACCTCCTCCCCAAAGCTACAGCTCAGTCACCACAGTGTTACTCACTTTCCCACACTCCTTTGAAGGGCTTGTAGAATTCATATAAAAATTATCATGTATACTTCAGGTGTGTGTGTGTGTGTGTGTGTGTGTGTGTGTGTGTGTGTGTGTGTGTGTGTGTGTGTGTGTGTGTGTGTGTGTGTGTGTGTGTGTGTGTGTGTGTGTGTGTGTGTGTGTGTGTGTGTGTGTGAAGAGAGCCTCATGAAAATAGTGACATAAGCTACAACAACAGTAAAATGTCATACTAGTTGGGTGGCCATTCTTGTGTGAGTAAAAATCTAACCTAGCCCCTATAGTGTATATCAGTGGAAGACATACACTATGTGTTCCTGAGCCTGTACAGCCAAGAAGAGAGTTTTACAGCATTCCTCCTCGCTGGTGCGTCACGGATCCTTGACTTTATTACTGAGGAGGGTACGAGAGGTTCCAATAAACTCTAGCAAGTGTTTCTGGACTGACATTAAAAAGGGATTAGCATTCTCTATCTGTTGTGACCTCTGAGTGCATCCACTAATGCATCCAGATCACATACTAGTTCATTCAGCGGTGTGCTGGTGGCATGCTAACATCAATTTCTGAACAGATTTAATATAATTGAGAGTGATTGGAATTATAAAATAATTTCTGAAATAGCATGGTTATAAAGTAACCCTACCACTGAGACTGGAGGTTTTCATTATGACTGGTCTTCGACCCACATTATAATCCAGCCCTATTATAATCTTTTATAATTTTGTCATCTGGAAAGGCTATTGGCCAAACATACAGTATGTTGCTTTAATCCATGATTGCCCAACCCGAGGTGAGGTAATACTTTAGTCCAGATGTTCACTGGCTGTGATAGACAAACAGAAATACTATTTGGGCCATTGGAGCATATTACACCCTGTTATGAAATTATGTAGCTTATACATATGTAACAACAATATTATCTGAATGATTAAAATGTTAATATCTGTTAAGTGTTCTGCATAAATAAACTATGTTGCTACAGTGTTAAATGTGAAGTAGAGCCAGAGGTAATGCTCTGACATTAGCTTTGCAAACAACCCTGATGATGTTATTTGTGACAGTCTGAATGTATCTGCAGCTCTGGTTTTATAGCTACAATCCTCACACTTCTCAACAGACCAACCAGATTAATGCCAACAGCAGGCCTCTGATTACAGCTAATGCTGGTTTGATCTAGTGTTCAGGGATGTGTTAAGAGTGCACTATAGCAGGGGTACAGTAGGGGTGGGCAGAGGGGAGGAGAAGGGGGGGGGGGGGGTTCCTCTTATGAGACCCTGGCTGAGAGGGACTGGATCTGAAGCCTGACTGAAGACCAGTCAACAGTGAAATACAATAGCATCATGTGATACCCCACCTGGGCCAGACAGCAAGCCTCACACTCACTATTGTGGGGTAATGCAATGTAATGCCATACTACTGTGTCTCTCTGTCAAAGGCATCTCTGCTGCTTCTCCCTGTGTGGGTTATGTCAGAGGAAGTTTTCACCCCTGGCCTCAGTCACATTGATTGGGAATCCCCTGACGCCCATGGATATGAGCCTAAATCCTTCATGCCTTTCCCACTCACACTGTGGCACAAACGTCCTGTATGTATCCCTGATCCGTTATGTACTATACAGGCTCTGGTTTACTCTGTGTGAGCTCAGCATCTGCTTGGAGTTTTCATCCCATTGCGTAACGCGGCATGCCACCCCTTACCCTACCCATCGTCTCTCTCAAGCACACATGCACGCAAGGGCATGAACACACACACACATACAGTGATGCATGCATCCACACACTCTCACACATACGCACATGCATGTCACACATACATACATACACACACACATACATACACATACATTGTTTAACATCATCCTATACTTTTCACTCTTCCCAAACTCTTTCCTGATGCATACAATTTGCAGACGTAGTATTGATTAGGCAAGGCAAAGTTATTTTCTGCACATTTCAATGAAGCAATTGCACATAAGCTTTGTAAATTATGTTTATTTTAGTATGTCATACACCCTTCATATTTAAGAATCATCAGTGTGTCCACAAAATCCCATTCCAAACAGAAATAGCACTTGTGCAGTGTTACATTTAGCATGGTCTATTTTAAGTCTGTTTAGTCTTGCAAACACAAAGACTTCCATCCCTTAATCAATAATAATCTGACCGATAACACTGAGGTGTGTCTTATCCTGGCACAGGTCAAAGGGTTTTTTATAGAGAAAAGGCAGCAAAATATGTGAATAGCTATAAGTGCATATATTTAAGTGACCAAGTATATTGACTCTGTAAGCTACATATTAGTCAATACATTTTGGGACATTTTTGAATACATTGTATTGTGTTGTTCATTGTGGGGATATACTCTATGTCAGATCCCTGAGTTTTTAGACATACAGTAATTATGTCCCATAATTGTCAATATTATTTGAAGCATCCTGGCAATTTATACCAATGACTCGCACACAGGTGGGTTATCCGAGTCCTGACTGTGCATGGAGCTCAGGCCAGTGTCTGAGTCGTCATCGTTGGCATTGCATGCCTTTGAAAGCCCCCTGGCTTGCTCCACCCACTCACTTTTCGTCTCCAGGGGACGCATCATTGCTGCCTCAGTAACCACAGAGTTGCAGTCATTGTCCTCGCTTGGTGTCTCGTCATCCTCTATATACAATGAGTTCACTTTCTCCAGCAAATCCCGTATCTCTTTTTCTTTCGCCCCCCAAATATCCTGGGTTACATTCAAATCATTTCTAATAGCCTCCAAATCCGTGTTCAAGCGCAGTCCAATGTATAAACTAGTATCCAGCTGCGTTTTGATCCTCTCCTCCTCCAGAAGCAAATCGTTCTCGAATGATGTATCAGCTTCGAGGGCTAAAGTGTCTGTGTGTGTCGCATGGGCTGTTGATACCCACATAGCGGTCTCTCCCGCGCTGGGTTTCACCTCTTTACTTGACAGCTCCTCTTGCCTTCGCTTCATCCACCTCTGATTCAGTTCCTCTTGGATCTCCACAGTAATGCTGTCCATGAGCGCTTCGTGCTCAGCCAATTCATCCTGAAGTCTAATCACCTCCTCACACCGTTGGGCATACTCCTCAAACTGGGCAACAGCCTCCGCCGAGCACGGCTTCTCACCCTCCTGCTTGGAGAGCCCGTCAGAATGCGCATCCACTAAGTATGTGTCCTGCACGTAATTGATCCCATGCATTTTCATTCTGTCAAAATGAACTTTAGCTTCATACCTTTCTATCTCTCTGTCCAGTTCATTAATTCTCTGGATCTGTTGGCGGATTGTGTGGTCCTGGGATATGACCAGGTGAACCAAAGTTTCCATTTTCTCCCCAGTGGGCGCATCCTTGGACACGGTTTGCGCCCTCTTTTTATTTATTTTATCCAACTTTCTGAAAGCTTTCCTAACAATCCGACGTTGTTTCTCGGGTGAGAAGCCCATGGTGGCTCTTGCTGTCCCCTTGTAAATGCACGGGCTCTCCTTGCTGAGCACCACACGGGCCTCTGCGCTCCGGGGTCCATGGTTAGCCAAAGAAGCCTCATTTTTAACCAACACAAACCGCACGTTCTCCTGCTCCTCTCCCCACGCGCCCCAAAGTCGAAGGATCTTTGTTTTATTCGGCAAAATTCTCTCAGATCCTCTCCATTTTTCTACGATGCAATAGGACTGGGGTGATCCCGAGAGCATGGCTACAGAGACACATTGTTGCAAGTTTTGATCCTCTAGGAGCACATTGACCACATCTGCACAGGTGGTGCGCTTTGACAGTCCGGAGACAAGCTTCTCCTCTCGGCAAACCCACACAGATATCTTACTTTCCTTGGACTCCATCATAAACTAAAACTAAACCCTTTCCCCTTTAGATAACCATTCAAATTACGTTTTTTGAGGATGGAAACGGATTGGAAAAGAGTTTTGTCATTTAAGTGCTAAATTAATTGTACATCCGCATACGTTAGAATAAAAAGCAACATCCAACATTCTGAGATAAATTGTTCATTTTACGCGTTCCCTCAAGTAGTTGGTAGCGGATGGGAAGTCCTTGCTGTCGCTGTTTGCTCTGTGTCCAAGTAAGCACACTCAACTGCGCTCTTTGCGCGCTGTGCTTACAACCGGAGACTCGCTCTGCTTTGATCACATGACAACTGTACAGTTTCAAAACTCATACAGTTTGTTACTCTCCCAGAGAACCTGATTGCGTATTTTGATAAAACGTGATAACAATGTATATTTAACTAGGCAAGTCAGTTAAGAACAAATTCTTATTTATAATGACGACCTAGGAACAGTGCCTTGTTCAGGGGCAGAACGACAGATTTTTACCTTGTCAGCTCTGGGATTCGATTTAGCAACCTTTCGGTTAATGGCCCAACGGTATAACCACTAGGCTACCTGCCACCCCAATAACAACAACAACAACAACACTATTATCCATGAATAACAACAACAAACGACTAATACTACAACTAATAATGATAACAAGAATTACAACAACTACCACATCAATAATAGTACTGATGTGTAAAATTAGAACAATACTTATAATAATGTATTATTATTACTAATATTCATTTACAATAATTTACTGTAGTAAATGTTTATGAATGAGACCCAATGGGTAGGCCTATTCATCTTTCATTTCACCACTCAGGTAAACATCATATTATATCATGTGGTACCTTGGATGATGCCAACAGAAATGCAGACAGTCCTGGGGTTGTGCAACACTTCAAATAGTGACAATGGGAGGAGTGAAATAAGGTACTGACATCCCTAAATCAGAAGATGTTATCTTACTGCTGAGCATCTATACTTTTTTAAACCAAATACATTAGCATGCGTGTACAAAGTAAGACTAATTTACACACATCTGCATTGGAGGCTGTAGCCTAATACATTGCACCATGCATCTTCTCTGGGTGACACACATATGTCACTTGACTGACAAACACCCCAACAAACAGATGGTAAAAGAAAAGCAATTGTATTGAGCCAGCTTCGTGGTTCCACAGTACATTGCCAGGTTGAATCAATGTTGTTTCCACGTCATTTCAACAAAAACAATTCATTGTGATGATGTTGAGTCAACGTGGGAAACGTAAGGGAATGTAATCTTTTTTCACCTAACTTTTCACCTAAATCCAATGACATGGGGACATTCTATGTTGATTTTACGTTGAATTCTCATTAGATGACAACTCAACCAAATGTAAACCAAAACTAGACGTTGAAATGACGTCTGTGCCGAATGGGATGATCACTTCCTGGTTCATTCAGAAGACAGCGTTCTAACCTTGATCTCAAGGATTTATCTGGAATTAGAGAGAAATTCTGTCCCCCTGCTGGTACCTGTCAAGTGAGGACAGCTACACAGCTACACATTTCACGCCCAGTATGAGTGTCCAGTATTATTCCTCTTGTACTAAGATACAGCTGTGTAAAAGCCTCCCTAGAAACAGGAAGTGTAGTAGTCCAAATTTGGCAGGGCTCTGACCCCTGGGAAGATTACACTGGTGCACTGTGCATGGATTTAGACATGTCTCCATAATCAGATCCTCTCACACACATGAGCCAGACAGACAGACACACATCTGTTAGATATTATGTGGACAGTGTCAGTGGAGAGAGGATAGGGAGAGGGCATTCTGTAGATGGACGAGTTGTTCTGTCTCTGATTATTAAGCACACAAAACTACTGATGTTACAGTCATTACAACGTAAAACCATTACAAGGTATAATCGATGTGTGAGTGAGTGAATGAGAGAGCAATAGACATACCTAGGCTCCAGGTTGAAATATGCTAGCACTTTTTACAACAGTGTTTCAGAATGAACATGTCAGTGCAACAGCTAAACAGCAGCACCGTGGCCTTCAGTCTATTTTAGGTTGGTCTGATGGACAAGTCTTTCATTTGATAATAGCTCCATCTGGTGTTAGCATTCAGTATTACCCATGATAACTGTTATTCAAAAAGGAAAGTGATACATTTTACAATGACACTAATGCTTCATAAGTTAGTCACAAAAAATATATATAATTAAGTGCAATAGTCATGCTAGATCTTATTTAAAATGAACGAAGCACAGAACTTTAGCTGAGAGAGGGCTGTGCTCTAGGGATAATAACATTGTGCGGCAGCTAGCCTAGCGGGAACCTTAAGAGCTTTGGCCTAGTAACTGAAAGGGTGTTCGTTCATGTAGTCGGCTGGGGGATTCTAACCATCAGTTGATGTGCCCTTGAGCAAGGCACTGACCCCTAATTCCTCCTGTAAGTCGCTCTAGATAAGAGTGTCAGTTAAACGTAAACAATCTTTATCAAAGAGTGCAGCCTGTGTAAGTGGCTTCGTTATTGTTGTTATAGAGGCTTCTTTTGTAAATTGTTGTCCCAGATTATGAAATCTAGTTCCATAATTGAAAATACTGCCACATGACATACTGTAACGGTATGGAGATACTGTAACAAGGCTGGCACCAATACAAAAGGCAGGGAATGGCTCCCTCTGTTGTGTATTTGTGGTTAGTACAGCGGATGTGTTCTTACATATTATGTTAATTTATCTAAAGGTTTAGTTAGAATTGAAGTATTAATGTGGAGATGTCCCGAATTTTTTTATTGTTGCATTCTCACTGTCAGTTGTTCACAGAATAAAAAGGGAGACCATATTTTTCCTGATTTATTTAACTTCAATATTGTATACATACAAAGTATCTAGAAAGCTACAAAATATCGACCACTTTATCAAGAAGGCATGAAAATGTTACGGAGCAAAGACAAGACCATATGCAGTAGAGAACACATACACATAGCAGGTTTTATTTTCTGTCCCTTGCTCCAACGCTTTACTGTCATGGATATGAAAAGATATCACACTTCTGTACCAAGAAAAGCCAGGATATATCATTTTATACAAAGCACCTTTTTACAAAGAAAATCTCTGCACAAAAACCCAATAGTTGTTTTTATGGTACTATCTGATCTATGGAAAAGTTCACTTTAAAGCCAACATCTTAAAATGGTAATAACCAACAAAAAAGGTACCAGTACCTACATTTAGACAAAATTACAAACAAATAACAACAAGAGCTAAACTGCTGATATGTTTGTGTCGAGATTCCGTTACACATCCATGCTTTATGTCCATTTTATCCAGAGTGTCCTCCAGACAATTCATCTGATCAAAGGCAACAGTCTTCTGTTCCCCAGAGACGTGGGAGGTACAGTCAGCCTGGAACTGACATGTCAAATGTACCAGCAGTGTCGCAGTAACAGCATCACCACCCTCTTGGGGCTTGGAATATACCCAAAATGTAATCACAAACCATCATATACATGTAGAACAATAAAACAGGAACACCTCAGTAAGTAATTCATAAACGTGAACTAGTACACAGGGCAAAAAGGGAGATAAAACAGTCAACAAAGAAAAAATATATATGCCTACTGAACTCCAGTCTCCATAGGGCTGTAGCAAAAATACTGAGCAATTGAACCAACTTTGTCTGTATCCACCAGAAACATTTTCTGCAATGATTCAGAATAAGACGTTCCCATAAATAATTTAGTAAGAATCAGGATACATGTATCTCTTCTTAAGGTAAAGTTGTAAGCCTATGTGACTTCACAGCTGCTGGAACGAGTCACCATCATCCATTCTATCAGTTGCTGTCTGGTCAAACAGGCCTTTCACAGACTATAACTTTACACACATGTATAGTACAGGTACTCTTCTTAACAGATCATTTCTTAAAACCAAATCATATTAATATATATTTTATTTCACCATGGATCGACTCACTCACTGTCCCTTGTCATCTAGTACAAACCTTCAGCAAGGCAATGTGGTGATTGGTGTCATTACATCTCTTTTTGGTTTAGCAACACTTAATTCATAATTATTTACTATTTTCATTGCTGGAGATTCTAAACCAAAGGCACTTCCATGCTACAGTGCAGGACATGACTAGAGATCGTATGTATCTCTGTATTTTTGGTCTTTCAGAACAGGAAAGGCAAAGTCAGTTCTTATTTATGTTAAAAAGTAACTCAGTTTAACTCGCATGTTTGTGGTAAAATTTTGTACCAATATATATATTGGTGAGGGATTTTATATATTTTTTGTGCGTGTTAAAAACGAAATACATTCTTAAAAGTAAACCAAGGCCAGTTTGACACCATACAATAAGGCACTGTACACTGTTACACTTTGGCAGATTGTACTGTAGGTGAATTCCTACAAAATGTGAAAATTAGTCACCCAGCTTAGGAAAGAGATCACAGCTTTAGTGGCATCTTTTGGAATTCACACGTCCGTAACATGTTTAAGGCTCGGAATTGGTGTAGGCCACAGATTCATGGGGTGGTGTGAACGTAAAGGCAGCGACATTGGCTAGAACTTAGTAGAAATTACACTGCAATCGCCAGAAAAAATGCATAATCTGTTTAGAGGCAATGAAACTGCATACTGAACACAGCCCGCTGTCTAAGAAGTGATCCATTTTCTCATGGTTATTTCAGGATATCCTAAAACCTTAAATCACACATCTAAATGAAAAAGGTAAAAGTTAAAATTGGCTTGTCCTAGAAGGGGAACCAAGTGCTTAGGACAAGGTGGCAGTCCACTCAAAGTAGCTAAAGTAGTGCTTTCATGTTTTTAGAATCAAATCCATTTGAATGACTCCGTCGGACACTGGAACAGGACAGATGTATGGTTTCCTTATTGCAATGTAAGACTTGTAAGCCCTGTCTGGGGCAGAGACACAGGTTGAAATAGGCGTCTGTAGTGTAATCACAGTGTATTCATTCTGCTGTTAGTGTCTAAGACCGTGGATTGTCCACAGAGATCGGTATCTTATTTCCCTGAAAGAAACAGATGTTTTTGTAAAGCAATAACTTCACTATTATGATGCCCACAATCACCTGCCTTCGACTAACTTTCGTGTAGCAATTGTATTATCCCCAAAATGTTTTAAAAAATGCTTTTCTTTGGAAAACCAATTGGTCAAGTGTGTATGTACGGTTTGTATATCTATACCACAGGAGGCTGCTGAAGGGAGGATGGCTCATAATAATAGCCAGAACGGAGCAAATGGAATGGCATCAAACACCTGGAAACAATGTGTTTGATGTATTTGATACCATTCCACTGATTCCACTACAGTCGTTACCACGAGCCCGTCCTCCCCAATTAAGGTGCCACCAACCTCCTGTGACCTATACGCTCACAAATCAACTACGGATATACACATAGTTTACAGAACCCATGGGGAACAGACAACATCTTTCTAGTGTTTTCTAAGTGTACATTACAAGATCAAAGCGGAAGAAGACAACATACACATAATGTCTGTTGACCAAATTAAACCCAACCAACAGATTCCTTACATACTGCCTCTTTTATATGTACATCCTACAAACAAAGATTGACTTGCCATCCTTAAAATGAAGAATTTATCCTGTATCAAAACATAGAACAACTGTACCGCAATTCACAGCTGCAGTCAAACATCAAATACATACATTAATATACAAAGAAATGAATAACAATAGGCCTCGCACAAAATGTGACCGAAAAGCAGTGCATGTGTGATTTTCAGCTAGAGGCACTGTCACTTTGTTTTGAGGTTCTTTAGTCTATGTAAAGGGAGGATTCAGGGGGTTCAGGAGTCTCATTCCTTCACCAATCGGTAGATATGATGCTGGGCACCGTGCTCGCTGTTCGACACCTCAAACACACACGCCATACACAGCAGAGTCTCCTGTGTGTCCCTGTTCGTCACCACCTGGAAGAGACGGAAATGTCATGTTAGTCATTTGGACCTAACGCAATCCCACTCCATGCAATGCAATGAGCAGTCTCTGGAGAGGAATATGGGTCTCAGGAGAATTACTTTCCGATGCTAAAAGGCCCACGGACAGATGTCAATCAGCAAACAGTGTGACAAAAACAAGTCAATTTGTAAATCTAAGGAATTTAAAGGAGTGGGTGAAAAAAATGAAACAAACAAAACCGGGGCAGGGTTGAGAGTGCACACCCACACATGCATTAAAAAGAGCTCTCTCTGCAGTGGAGAATAGGACTTTAAGCCCCCATGTGATGGCTAATAACAGGGGTCCCCACCCCCTCTGATCGCTCCCCTCCCCTCCTCCCTTCCTCTCCCCTGCAGATGATAAGGCTCCTCACACTGCGTTCCATCCCCTGTGGAATGTTAGGAATGCAGGAGCAGGCAGCGAGGCTCATCTCAGGCCCCAGTCAGAGCTCCTCTTTTCAGGTTCGCTGGAGCCAAAGGAGCCCAGCAGAAAGCTAGGATAAAGGAAAGGGAGGGTCCTAGCCACAGGTTAGAGTAGTGGGAGACTGGCTTTTGTAATTGCCTGCTTAAGGAAGCAGTAGTAGGACGGACAGGACAGGAAGTAATCCTTACCAATAGAATGGTGAAGTTCTCCAGGACACTGTTCATCATATATTTTTCAGGCAGGTGTTTGAGCTTGTGGATAAAGTTGATCATGTATTCACACATGGGAGACCGGCTTATCCTGTACACAAAGCGTCCGTTCTCAAACCGGGCATACTCCGTCTGGGGAGAGAGAGAACCAACATCCAGAAATGTGTGCCGCATATACTGATAGCTATGTCACACATACTGTATACCATCACTATATCTGCATCGAACACGTCACCCTCCCTAGGAGAGGGGGTGACCTTGACAATTTATTGTTAAAACGAGAGACTGCCTGGATCTTGTATTTAAAGACACTCGCTCCCTTCGGTCTCATCGTAGAGTTTGATCTGAAGTCATTCCTGTGATGATTGTGTTTTTGTTATCCATTGTAAATAAAGTGTTTTGTAGGCCTATATGATGTAGTCTAATTGTATCTATGATCGTATGTAATCCATTCATGCTTTTTTATATGTTCTATTGATATTTGTAAATCGACCAATGAAATCATGCCACAGCTGGCCAGGATTACAGACACCTGTGTGTGTCCTTCCAAACTATATAAACTAGTGTTTGCAGTGTTTGTCATTAAATCCTGATGAAGACAGCTTGGCTGTCGAAACGTTGGTAATAAATGATTTCATCTGAACTCCTAGAGTGTGCGGCTCACCTGAGAACCTCACCTAACCAGATGTGCGCTTCTTCTACCTCCACATATACTGATGACTGAATATGTCATTTACAGAATATGATCATTATTTTGAACAATAAGACTGATTGAGTACCCACCTCCACCTTCTCAACCACCTGCTTGCCAAAGGAGCACACCTTAGTTGAGCAGGTGATTGTCATGTTCTCGGAGCTCTCATACTGACTGGTCACTCCATAGAAAGCCCCCGCTTCATCCTGGATGTTGCAGTTCAAGTCAGCCTGGGAACCACAAATAACACAATATTAGTTGTTGGTAAGACAGAAATGTGTTCCATTTTCTTCATCCATATGAGGTGAGAGAAATGTGTTTTAGCCCAAAAATGGCCATCATCACAATACTGCCCCTCTAGTGAGAGGGCAATGAGATGACAATTTAATGCAATGCAGAATGTGTATGGATATGCACCATGCAATGAAAAAATGTTAGTGTAGATTGAAAGTAGTATCTCAAATAAATAATGACCTACACCTGTGAATGTATGACCATCTAGTGGGGCATCAGTGATCAAGTGAATGGACCGTCTTAAATAAATTAAACACTTCTTAGCCACCTCTGAATGACTATGTAAATGTAATCCATATTTGGAACTAGATTATAAAGGAGATTAAATGAAGTTATATTAAGAGGCTGATTCATGTAGGTGAAAAGGAGCAGTGCTCTGAGGGCAGCTCTCCAGGTCCAGGACATCATGTTCATTACGGGGACAAAAAGAGCACATCTCCTTCTATAGCATCCTCCTCCTTCATTAGTCAAAGCAGTTACACTTTAATTATTGTGCAGATTGTGCCTTTCATTTGAAATTCAGATTGGCCGGTCACTTCAAAAGGAATTTGAGCGGGCTGTTCTGGCTGCGACGACGAGGCCCACTTTGTTGGCTGCCGCCAGTTAGCATTTTCCATTGGGCTAAAATACATGCAATGTTTAAACAGCCATTAAGAGTGCAACCAGGTCACTCCATTGTTTTGAGATATTACACTGAATTAGCGAGCGCTTTGATCACAAGTTCCCTGCTATGCGAGGCCAGATATAGCAACATGCATTCTGCAGCCATCTTCAGTGTTTAGCCTCTGATTAAACCCATTCACTAGAGATGAAACCAAACAAATTCAGTTTTCTCTGGGTTGTAAAACAGGAAATGCTTTATACCACAGAAACAACATGAGAAATGATATACAATATATCTTTATGGAGATACTAATGTAGAACACAATGCATTAAATCTCACCCGTTTCATTTCACAAGCTAATTAATAGTAAGTAGTTCTGTGAACATATTTGTTTAAATATCTGTTTGAGTTTATTTTTCTTCTCCATATCTTTTCTTACCTCTTTCTTCATACAAACACACATGCCTACTGTACACACTCAAGTGCTATTCAGTCACCAGACCAGTGCAGATACTTTGCAACACGACACTCACCCAAAATTTTATGAGGAAGAAGGAATTCTGGGGACCCTTGCCAAAGAGCTCCTTCAGTCCTCCTTTCTTTTCAGGGAATTTGTCATAAATCTGACGAATGTCCACTGACTCCAGCAAGGCATCGCTGTAGGAGTGGTTCGTCTGTCCGATGTGCACAAAGAGGTGCTTGTTGTACTGAAAGACAGTAAACATGAGGATCTTACAGAGCTAATATCAAAAAGACACGTATGTAAATCATTAAAAAATGCTTTTGAGTATTGATCTCTCAGTTTA
Organism: Salvelinus alpinus; assembly: GCF_045679555.1. Classification (NCBI taxonomy): domain Eukaryota; kingdom Metazoa; phylum Chordata; class Actinopteri; order Salmoniformes; family Salmonidae; genus Salvelinus; species Salvelinus alpinus. The sequence continues at coordinate 17,658,753 of NC_092118.1, forward strand.
TTGCTGTTCTGTTTTCAATAACTGTAGAACATCTGGCTGGCTGAGATCCTCAGAAAAACGATTCTAATTTACAGTACCAGTCAGTCTGTTCTCCATGTGTATGAGATATAAAAATATAAATAAGATATATAGTCATAAGACAAAAAGGAGGAATGCCAGCAAATCCGGGAATATCTTCACAATTAAATCTGTACTATTGTCCTAATGCTCTGGTTGTGAGAGAGTCAAATTTTATCATGAGGGTTATTTCAAAGTCACTGTTGCCCTTTACTTCAGTACCAGAGTGCTGCATGGCCTCTCCAGCCTAGCCTTAAGGCCATGTAACCATCTCAAATATTCAGCTAAATACAAGATTAATGGCTGTTGTCATGCGATATCAATAACAAAATAAAATTCTCGGGGGGATGCAGACAAACCAAGACAGATCACTCACGTCCAAACCAAACAATAAAGAATGTGAGGCATGAGCTTAGGGCTGCTGGTCTGTGTGCCTTTTCACATGACGTGACATGGGTCTGTGGTCCATCTTACTTTTCCTAATCCACGTGTTCTGTGTGTGTATGGTCGGTCAGAACTAGTGAACGGAATTCAATCTAGTGTGTGCATTCATTCTCGTCTCTTTGATCCTCGACAGTGTGCAGCTAGACCCTCTGTGTGGTGAGAGGGGGCCAGAACTGGCTGATAAGAGCTGGAAATGACTGACAGCTATGTCTCATGAGAGCGCCCATGAATACGGACAATACCCTCCCTATCTTGACATGCTTTTACATGCTTTCATGAAAAAGAAGAGCTATAAGAGCGAGCGGGTATTTTTTCCCTCAACATTAAAACCACATAAAAAACCCTGAGGTAGTGCCAGTCTGGATACAGTGAATAGGTCAGTGGCAGTGTGTAGTGGTGTAGAGTGGTGATGAGTTTCCTGGTAGAGTGGTACATGCAAGATACATATGCAGTGGTGATGAGTAGTGGCAGATAGCCTAGTGGTTAAGAGCGTTGGGCCAGTAACCAAAAGGTTGCTGGTTCTAATCCCTGAGCTGACTAGGTGAAAAACCTATTGATGTTCCCTTGGGCAAGGCACTTAACCCTGATTGCTCCTGTAAATCACTCTGGATAAAAGTGTCTGATAAATGAGTATGGGGCCCTGATACTCACTGAGTCTTGGTCTCTCTGCTGCTCAAGGAAGGCAGAGAACTCCACCAGCCGGAGCTTGGATGTCCCGATGGAGCGGCCATGCCACGCTGGGACTGTGGAGGCTGGGGCTGACGTGGGCTCATAGCCTGCAACACAACCACCATGAGCAACACTCAGATAACATAACTCTCTCTCTGACATATCATCAAACTGAATTGTATCTCCATAACTCATTATAATGAGTAATTATAATTTTAAACAACGCTACAGGTCTACATATAATTTTTTTTTAAATAAATTAAAAGGAAATTGGTTGTAAGCATGAGTGAAAGCCTTACTGGAAATCGTTGTTGTTACTCCTGGCTGGATAGGATATGCTTGTTGGGTGAACGGCTTGATGCTAAAACAGAGGGAGGATCCCATTAGAAAAATGCAATGGTCTGGAACATCTACAGAGCAACATATTGAATATATCACTACTGACAAGCAGCGAGGAAGAAAGAAGGCTGACTGAAGTATTTGTACGAGAGCCCATTCATTTCTATCTCTGGAACATATAGACCCTTCAACCGCTGCACCCACAAAGAAAATATTGGCGAGTACGTGACATAGAGAGCGACGGAGCGAGAGAGTGAGCGGAACAGCAAGAGGGTGACAGAGAGAAACAGAGAGGGAGAGAAATGGAAAACAGTCACGTTGCATGTTTTCTGAGAATAGAACACGATACTCACTCTTGTGATGATCCAGGTTGGGCTGTCGATATCATGCCCTGCCAAAACTAGAGAATTAGATAAATCAATACACAACAAAACATCCAAACACATCACTGAAAAATACTTCCAAGCAGCACAATTAACACATGTAGTTATCTCGACTAGCATTCGTTTTGATTGTGTGCTTATCAGATGTGGTCAGTTTCCATAAAGCCCTGGTGTGTGTAATGTGATTTGGATGGGACGTCAGCTGTGTTGGCTGGGGAGCAGGGGGCCTGGTGGCTGCCCTCTGTGGTGTGTTGGTCTGAGTGGACCGATAGTGGGTTGCCGACGGGCCTCTTACCCCTGCCGCTCCGGGGAAGGCTGGGCGCGGGATGCCTGGCAGGCCCAGCTTGTTGTGGATGGCGGTAGCAGAGACGATCTGAGCCGAGGACATGGAGGCCATGCTTTGGAGGGCTTTGTCCTTCACGGTCTGATCCTTCAACAGCCGTCACAAAAGGCTTTAGCACTCACAGACGGCAAGATGGGGGACATAGAACAGTGATAACAACAGCCACACTTCTAAACACACAAGCACACACACTCGCCTCCAACAACGACGGACAGCATGCATGTTAAAAGCAAACATATTGCGGCAGCCATTAAAGAAGTGGATTGTTTCAAAGGAATGTGCCACAGAGGAAAGTGAAAATTAAATTCCTGTATAAAATGGTAAGTCCGGGTATGCACTTAATAAAAGCACGTTTCCTTGTTGACTAATCTATCTAACACACTTCCTACCATGCAGAATAGGTAATAGAGTGAGTAATAATAACTCCTTTCTCCGTTATTCCTTGAATATAACATAATTCAATAGTTCTTATGTCAAGGTTGGATTTGTCTGCCTGACAGAACACAGTTAACCATACAAAGAGAATGACTAAATTAAGTCTGAAGGACGAAAGCTTTGGTTAAGAGTTCCTTTCATGGCTCCTCTCACCAAGTCCCCCCACTCTTCTCCTTATGACCTAAACTGGGATATGCTTAACACCCCGGCCGTCCTATAATCTAAGCTAGATGCCCTCAATCTCACACAAATTATCAAGGAACCTACCAGATACAACCCTAAATCCGTAAACACGGGCACAGTCATAGATATCATCCTGACCAACCTGCCCTCTAAATACACCTCTGCTGTCTTCCACCAGGATCTCAGTGATCACTACCTCATTGCCTGCAACCGTAATGGGTACGCGGTCAAACGACCACACCTCATCACTGTCAAACGCTCCCTAATAAAAAACTTCAGCGAGCAGGCCTTTCTAATCGACCTGGCCCGGGTATCCTGGAAGGATATTGACCTCATTCCGTCAGTAGAAGATGCCTGGTTATTCTTTAAAAGTGCTTTCCTCACCATCTTAAATAAGCATGCCGCATTCAAAACATGTAGAACTAAGAACAGATATAGCCCATGGTTCACTCCAGACTTGACTGCCCTTGACCAGCACAAAAACATCCTGTGGCGTACTGCATTAGCATCGAATAGCCCCCGCGATATGCAACTTTTCAGGGAAGTTAGGACAGGTAGTTAGGCTAGCTTTTTCAAACAGAAATTTGCATCCTGTAGCACAAACTCCAAAAAGTTCTGAGACACTGTAAAGTCCATGGAGAATAAGAGCACCTCCTCCCAGCTGCCCACTGCATTGAGGCTAGGAAACACTGTCACCACCAATAAATCTACAATAATCAAGAAGTTCAATAAGCATTTTTCTACGGCTTATTTCCACCTGGCTACCCCTACCCATACCACTACCCCGGTCAACAGCTCTGCACCCCCCACAGCAACTTGCCCAAGCCTCCCCAATTTCTCCTTCACAGATAGCTGAAGTTCTGAAAGAGCTGCAAAATCTGGACTCCTACAAATCAGCTGGGCTAGACAATCTGGACACTCTCTTTCTAAAATTATCCGCCACAATTGTTGGAGACCCTATTACTAGCCTGTTCAACCTCTCTTTCGTATCGTCTGAGATCCCTAAAGATTGGAAAGCTGCCGCGGTCATCCCCCTCTTCAAAGGGTGAGACACTCTAGACCCAAACTGTTACAGACCTATAATCTATCCTACCCTGCCTTTCTAAAGTCTTCGAAAGCCAAGTTAACAAACAGATCACAGACCATTTCGAATCCCACTGTACCTTCTCCGCTATGCAATTTGGTTTCAGAGCTGGTCATGGGTGCACCTAAATGATATCATAACCGCCATCGATAAAAGACGATACTGTGCAGCCGTCTTCATCGACCTGGCCAAGGCTTTCGACTCTGTCAATCACTGCATTCTTATCGGCAGACTCAACAGCCATGGTTTCTCAAATGACTGCCTCGCCTGGTTCACCAACTACTTCTCAGAGAGAGTTCAGTGTGACAAATCGGAGGGCCTGTTGTCTGGACCTTTGGCAGTCTCTATGGGGGTGCCACAGGGTTCAATTCTCGGGCCGACTCATTTCTCTGTATACATCAATGATGTCGCTATTGCTGCTGGTGATTCTCTGATCCACCTCTACGCAGACGACACCATTCTGTTTACTTCTGACCCTTCTTTGGACACTGTGTTAACAAACCTCCAGACGAGGAGCTTCAATGCCATACAACACTCCTTCAGTGGCCTCCAACTGCTCTTGAATGGAAGTAAAACTAAATGCATGCTATTCAACCGATCGCTGCCCGCACCCGCCCATCCGTCTGACTAGCATCACTACTCTGGACGGTTCTGACTTAGAATATGTGGACAATTACAAATAACTAGGTGTCTGGTTAGACTGTAAACTCTCCTTCCAGACTCACATTAAGCATCTCCAATCCAAAATTAAATCTAGAATCGGCTTCCTATTTCGCAACAAAGCATCCTTCACTCATGCTGCCAAACATACCCTCGTAAAACCTACTATCCTACAGATCCTCGACTTCGGCGATGTCATTTACAAAATAGCCTCCAACACTCTACTCAGCAAATTGGATGTAGTCTATCACAGTGCCATCCGTTTTGTCACCAAAGCCTCATATACTACCCAACACTGCGACCTGTATGCTCTCGTTGGCTGGCCCTCGCTTCATATTCGTTGCCAAACCCACTGGCTCCAGGTCATCTATAAGTCTTTGCTAGGTAAAGCCCCGCCTTATCAAAGCTCACTGGTTACCATAGCAGTACCCACCCGTAGCACGTGCTCCAGCAGGTATATTTTACTGGTCATTCCCAAAGCCAACTCCTCCTTTGGCCGCCTTTCCTTCCAGTTCTCTGCTGCCAATGGCTGGAACGAATTGCAAAAATCACTGAAGCTGGAGACTTATATTTCCCTCACTAACTTTAAGCATCAGCTGTCAGAGTAGCTTACAGATCATTGCACCTGTACACAGCCCATCTGTAAATAGACCACCCAACTACCTCATCCCCATAATGTTATTTATTTTTTTGCTTCTTTGCACCTCAGTATCTCTACTTGCACTTTCATCTTCTGCACATCTTCTGCCACTATGGCCTATTTTTTGCCTTACCTCCCTAATCTTAATACATTTGCACACTCTGTATATAGATTTTTCTATTGTGTTATTGACTGTACGTTTGTTTATCCCATGTGTAACTCTGTGTTGTTTGTGTCACACTGCTTTGCTTTATCTTGGCCAGGTCGCAGTTCTCAACTGGTCTAACTGGATAAAAAAATATATATATATATATAAAAAAATAAAGGCTTCAGCTCAATACAGTACATGAGGACTACTCTCAGCCTTTGTGTATCAGAAACAATTTAATCACATTTAATTTAATGTTGATATCAAGCATGGTTAATTAATCGATAGCAGGAGTAGTGAGTTAAGGAGTTAGTGGCTGAGGGAACGATGGAAAATACTCGCTAGCATCAGTTCCACTCAGTAGTCTGCTATATACCATCCAGCTAAACCCTATCTATGGCATTCCGTTTCTACTGTGTTAACACAGCAGCACAAACAAACAGAAATTTAGTTTCTTATCACAACACAAGTAGAGCAGTATACAGTATGACTTCTGACCCATCCCTACAGAACTAAGATCCCCATGAGAACACATGCAGAAGCTGAGGGCGAGCATGCTGGCAAGAGCTGTACAGTATCTGTAGATGCAGTGGTGTGAAGCTATGACAGAGGCCCACAGACTAGACAGTCACTGGGCTGCAGCAGCAGCTATGGTACTATAGCAGAAGCAAAGATACTCAAGCAGCTGACAGGTCTGGCAAGAGCGGAGCCAGGAGCTTGGACGGATAATTGATACTTACCATGCTTGTAACCTGAATGCAAACAAACAAGGTTTTATTGTAATTTTACAATCTATCTGGACAACAATCCCGCTTTAGCAAAATGTAAAAATGTATGTTTTATCAATCAGCATTTTCATTTCAATGATCCAACACACAATACCCTGATAACAAAGAGCATTTCTAGAAATCACTTTAATCAATTTAACAATGTAGGTGAAAGTTGTATGATTTCATTCAATTAATCAGATTTCAGTTAATCAGATTTGATTATAATAATGCTTGCAAAATTATATGAATTCTATTGAATCATATTTTAGGACATTATATCCTTTGGTCGTAACAAAAATGTAAGAAAACCTAGACTAACAAAATACCATTGTTAAATAGTATAAAATATTCAAATGTGTATTCAAAGCAAACTGCACATTGAAGTATTCATGCCATGTCCTCTGTCAAAACATTACACTGAAATAATGTATCGGTACAGGAACCTCAGACTCATTAATCAACTAGCACTGCTGTCACACTGAAACGTGGATAATAATAATGTGGGGTGGAACATTTTGGAGAATGTGGTGGACTTGGAATGTCTGAGGATTTGATCACTATGGTCAGCTATGGTTTGAGAGAAGTAGCACAAAGAATGGCACCATAATGACTGTCATTTCACTCAACATGTCTCAGATAAGAAAAGAGACAGAGCAGATTTACAGAGATGTTCCCTGTAAAATGGAGGGGGACGCGTGCCTTTCTCTTTGCTGCTGATCTCTAATTTGCTTTAGATGAGAGTAGACAGAGACCCGTACAAAAGATGGCTGTTTTAACTCAGACAGCCGCAGTGTGCCTGAAAGACCAGGCATTCACAGCTGGCTGATGAACACACACACACACACACACACACACACACACACACACACACACACACACACACACACACACACACACACACACACACACACACACACACACACACACACACACACACACACACACACACACACACACACACACACACTAATGAGGGGTCATTAATCCATCTGAACACTGGGAACAGGGGAAAGTCAAAAGATGTAGTCATCCCCTCATAAAGACGAGAGAGAAAGAAATCTGGTCCTTAAACACACATACATTACCAAATGACCCTTGTAAAAATGTTTTGAATTACAGGTACATGTATTACAAGATTACACCTTTCACAATATATTTCTTTTCACAAGACATTTTTGAAAAGGTATATTTGGTGTTAGCACATGATTTTCAACACATTGCTATTGGTAAAATGAGTCACAGAGGAAGAATGTAATAGGACAGCTACACATGTACACAGAGAAAAGAAGGCAACTGATAGCCATGTCAATGTGATAGCCTAGAGTTATCAATATGGAGGGTTGGCACAACAGCAGAGGGCAGCTGAGATGCTGCTTCCTCATGGTCTTAACTCAGCATTGACAGGGGAAGATGATTAGGTTAAAACAGCAACAACAAAAGAGAGGCAAAGGTTTTTTCATAGACCACCCTTAGTCTTTGAACCTAAACCCTTTTAACATGCAGCACATCAGTGGCTGATAGTGTGTCTGCTTATGACATGTAAACAGAGTTCTGCTGATGACCTCTGAACTCCAGCTCTCAGCCACTCACCAACAGCCAATGCATCTTGCCAACATGCTTTCCCACATACAGTACAGATAACACCAGTACCAAACTCTGATTCTGGGTTCACATTGTCATGCCAAACAGAAAGAAAGAAGCAACAAAGTCTACAAACTGTGAGCGCCATTTGCTTTGAGGGTTTTATAAGGATCCAACGCAGTTAGGCTCATTTTAATTTAACTCTCTGGATGTCTGGACAAACATGAACATATTTTTCTTGACAAAAAATACAGAAGAAAGTGAAATTCTTTAAGCTCTTTTTAAGAGTGTCCACTCTGATCTCTGTGGGACAGATTTAGAATATTTAGCAAGCCTTTCTCTCGTGAGAATATTGAATTTCTCATTCACATTATATCTATATATGCTCCCGAGTGGCGTAGCGGTCTAAGGCACTGCATCTCAGTGCTAGAGGTGTCACTACAGACTAGAGGTCGACTGATTAATCGGAATGGACGATTAATTAGGGCCGATTTCAAGTTTTCATAACAATCGGTAATCTGCATTGTTGGACACCGTTCATGGCCGATTACATTGCACTCCACGAGGAGACTGCATGGCAGGCTGACTACCTGTTATGCGAGTGCAGCAAGGAGCCACGGTAAGGTGCTAGATAGCATTAAATGTATCTTATAAAAAACAATCAATCTTAACATAATCACTAGTTAACTACACATAGTTGATGATATTACTAGTTTATCTAGCTTGTCCTGTGTTGCATATAATAGATGTGGTGCCTGTTAATTTATCATTGAATCATAGCCTACTTCGCCAAACGGGTGATTAAACAAAAGCATTCGCGAAAAAAGCACTGTCGTTGCACCAATGTGTACCTAACCATGAACATCAATGCCTTTCTTAAAATCAATACACAAGTATATATTTTTAAACCTGCATATTTAGTTAATATTGCCTGCTAACATTAATTTATTTTAACTAGGGAAATTGTGTCACTTCTCTTGCGTTCTGTGCAACACAGTCAGTGTATATGCAGCCGTTTGGGCCGCCTGGCTCGTTGCGAACTGTGTGAAGACTATTTGTTCCTGACAAAGACAGCCAACTTCGCCAAACGGGGGATGATTTAACAAAAGCGCATTTGCAAAAAAAGCACAATCGTTGCATGAATGTACCTAACCATAAACATCAATGCCTTTCTTAAAATCAATACACAGAAGTATATTTTCATATTTAGTTAAAAGAAATCCAGGTTAGCGGGCAATATTAAACTAGGGAAATTGTGTCACTTCTCTTGCGTTCATTGCACGCAGAGTCAGGGTATATGCAACAGTTTCGGCCGCCTGGCTCGTTGCGAACTAATTTGCCAGAATTTTACGTAATTATGACATAACATTGAAGGTTGTGCAATGTAACAGGACTATTTAGACTTATGGATGCCACCCGTTAGATAAAATACGGAACGGTTCCGTATTTCACTGAAAGAATAAATGTTTTGTTTTCGAAATGATAGTTTCTGGATTTGACCATATTAATCACCTAAGGCTCGTATTTCTGTGTGTTATTATGTTATAATTAAAGTCTATGATTTGATAGAGCAGTCTGACTGAGAGGTGGTAGGCAGCAGCAGGCTCGTAAGCATTCATTCAAACAGCACTTTCGTGCGTTTGCCAGCAGCTCTTCGCTGTGCTTCAAGCATTGCACTGTTTATGACTTCAAGCGTATCAACTCCCGAGATTAGGCTGGTGTAACCGATGTGAAATGGCTAGCTAATTAGCGGGGTGCGCGCTAATAACGTTTCAATCGGTGACGTCACTCGCACTGAGACCTTGAAGTAGTTGTTCCCCTTGCTCTGCAAGGGATAACTCTAGGCTATCACATTGACATGGCTATCAGTTGCCTTCTTTTCTCTGTGTACAGGCTTTTGTGGCGCGATGGGTAACAATGCTTCGAGGGTGGCAGTTGTCGATGTTTTCCTGGTTCGAGCCCAGGTAAGGGCGAGGAGAGGGACGGAAGCTATTCTGTTACACTGGCAATACTAAAGTGCCTATAAGAACATCCTATAGTCAAAGGTATATGAAATACAAATGGTATAGAGAGAAATAGTCCTATAATAACTACAACCTAAAACTTCTTACCTGGGAATATTGAAGACTCATGTTAAAAGGAACCACCAGATTTCATATGTTCTCATGTTCTGAGCAAAGAACTTAAACGTTAGGTTTTTTACATGGCACATATTGCACTTTTACTTTCTTCTCCAACACTTTGTTTTTGCATTATTTAACCCAAATTGAACATGTTTCATTATGTATTTGAGGCTAAATTGATTTTATTGATGTATTATATTAAGTTAAAATAAGTGTTCATTCAGTATTCTTGTAATTGTCATTATTACAAATAAATACTTTTTTTTTTGTTTCTCTCGGGCGATTAATTGGTATCAGCTTTTTTTGGTCCTCCAATAATCGGTATCCGTATTTAAAAATCATAATCGGTCGACCTCTACTACAGACACCCTGGTTTGAATCCAGGCTGTATCACAACGGGCTGTGACTGGGAGTCCCCATAGCGCAGCGCACAATTGGCCCAGCGTCGTCCGGGTTTGGTCGGTGTAGGCCATCATTGTAAATAAGAATTTGTTCTTAACTGACTTGAATAGTTAAATAAATAAATAAAATTTAAAAATTCGATCTATTTTCAGACTTGCATTATGGACACTAGTAATACTAAATCTTATATTGTTCACAACCCTAAAATATAGTTCTTAAGTTGTTAAACAGATCCTTACAATTGTTTTCAAAGCAAATTCACTTATTGTTCAATGACAATAAAGAAAATAGAAATAAAACACTTAAGGAGAGGTGTGTGTGTGTGTGTGTGTGTGTGTGTGTGTGTGTGTGTTATATTATGAATTCTAATCATAAGCAGGGGATCTAGGCTACGGGAATCAGAGCGTCAGGCATTCACTCTGTTACCACGGGAAACAGGAAGTAAGACGACGCACAGCAACCACAAGCCCAAAAGCAGAAAAGCGCATACCTTTAGCTTGGAATGAAACTCACGAGATTTCCTTCTGGCAAGAACCTGAATGTGACTAGACACCTGCGGGGTAGGGGAGGGGAGGAAAACAAAGGAACAGCCTGTAACCATGGCGATGAAAAGCCCCCCTGCAACTGGGCAAAGCCAGACGTACCTTGATGGCAGCTGAGATTTCTCGAACTTTCTTTCTTGCTAAGACCTGTATGTGACTAGACACCTCCATTTTTTAAAACAAAAGAAGAGAGAAAAAACAAGAAAACCAAAAATACAAAAAGGATTACACATCTCTTTGTTGAGAACACTTCAGGGGGATTTGAGCTGCCCAATAGGATAATAGAAGCATCTCCAAGCCACACACAGAGCTCACAGCCACAAAGCATTGTGTTGCCTGTTGTTGTCACTTAAGTGAGCTGATTAAGAAGGATGCAGGCCTCTTTAGCACACATTAACAGGGCGCAGATGTGATCGACTGTGTACTGAATGAGAATCGGCCAGTCTTGTATTCTTAAGGGAGCCGGATAAGTCGTTTCAAAGGCCCATGCTGCTTTCAACATTCACACAGACTTGGAAATATGTCATGCTTTTGTATAAAATATTCAGTAGTGTAAATGGTTGGCTATAGTAAGATAATGTGTGGTCAGTCTGTATTTCTAACGGGGGAGGGACGAACACTTGGTCTGAGGGGGATTTCCTTCCTCTCCTCTCGGTCTTAATTAGGCCAATCACTCACAAGTGGCTGTTGAGGCAGTTCACCGGGGAATGATCAACGCCTAAAAGCATGTCTGTTAATAGGGGGAGCAGGGTGATGGGGAAGTACTCCGTTCCAGCAAAATAAGATTACAATTCAATCTGACATTCCTTATTGTAATCAACCTATGTCCTGATATTGTTTAAACAGTGAATGTGGAAGTAATCATTATATTTCAAATGATGTTAATTAACTCATAGATTACCATTATTTCTGATTGAGACTGATTTCTTAACATCTCAACACTTCAATAATTAAATATCAAATATTTGTGTTTTTTGGTTGTATCATAAATTATATTACAGACAACCTTCTATCTTGTGTGATTCCCCATTGAGAGAGTGAATTACAGAGACATAGCACACATGACTTTTCTCTAGCTGGCTGATCAATTCCCACCCAGCTATAGTGTCAGTCTGGACACAGGGGTGTTTATCATGGACATATGAACATGACTTCCTGCTCAACCAGACTGATGGACCTCATGAACAGACACCTTCCCACCAACTGATATTATGGGAGCTTATGGGTAACATCTATTTATATCTACAGTCTGTTGCTTACATCAACTGGAAACAGAAAACAATAATTTTGTTATTAATCAATGTCCTATCATCTATGTCCTAATCCAGTTTCTGTTGTGATTATTTTAAAACACTGAATACATTTTTTACAACAAATATTGAGTAATGTATCCATCTTATAACACTCTTCCAGACGGAACAAGTGTGCTATAGTTGAGTTACTGTAATGTGAGGGTGTCCAAGTCAGTGTGTGTGTGTGTGTGTGAGAGAGAGAGAGAGAGAGAGAGAGAGAGCTTTTGCAGAGGCATCTTCTCATGCAGGATAACTGTAAGAAGACGGAACACATCCAGGGTCTGGTAAGACAGCCTCCCATCAGACCAAGCATGCAGCTTGTCCATGCAACTGTGTGTGTGTGTGTGTGTGTGTGTGTGTGTGTGTGTGTGTGTGTGTGTGTGTGTGTGTGTGTGTGTGTGTGTGTGTGTGTGTGTGTGTGTGTGTGTGTGTGTGTGTGTGTGTGTGTGCCCTGTGTTCTCTCCAGCAGAAACACAGGCAGCGGGTACATTCAGATGTGAAGGCCTTCTTCAGTTTTAACATGCCATGCAAACTTTTCTGCTCCCCTCTTACCTGCTTCCTCGTCCTCGTCTTTCCGGTCCGAAGCTTGATGTATCGCGCGATCAGCTCATTCCGACCTGCAGAAAGCACACAGCAAGGAGAGAGAAAGGTTAGCACAAAATAAGCCATCATTGAGACCCTGGACTTCATGTGTCCTTTTAATTTACAATGACACAAATGAAGCACACAATAGTCAAATATGCATCATACTGTATAATCATCAGACATTTACATCTCACTATATACATCTCGACAAACAAACAAACAAAAATCCCATTTAAATGTAAAAGGGGCATGTTGCATTAGCATGCGAAAGCCTTACAACAAGCATACAGCCTTTCAAATTCATCTAATTGAATCCCATTCTCTTCAAAGCCTCACGCTATGAAAAGAAACTGATCCAGACATTCATACTGTTACTGTAAATAACGGCACTGGAAATGTATTAATTTAAGCAGTGCTGTTCTCACTAAATGATTATTAAAGCATGGGCTTTGTAGTGATTTCCAATTAATGGCAGCTCCAAACATTCTTCTGCCCTCAGCTCGCCTCTAATTGCTGCAGCGATGCACAATGACCCCTGCTTAGCCTTTTCATATGGTAATAACATACCGCCACCCCAAAACTATTACGCAAATTATAGGTAAGGAGCCACTCTAATTATGTGTCCAGCTGAAGGCAACCAATGCCATGGACCTACTTCTCCCTCCCATGTAATGCAACACGTCCTTTAAACAACCAAACAGGCTTTTTTCTCCAGCTAATTGAAAGGCTGTGTCTTGATATTTCACTTAGCATCATCAATATACAACGGTACATTGGCTACGGAGCAGTGACTGTGTTCTCAGAATGGAAAAGCTACAACATTTCCTGTGAAAGGCAGTGGATGGACCGCCTAATGCAGATGCTGCACATGAGGATGGTGACTAAAGTGAAGTATAGAACAAGCGTAGTGGAGGTGGTGGCAGGCAGGTCTGGGTTGTTAGGCTGGGGCTGTATGTGCTGCCTGTTGTTTGTGTAATGTCACACCGAGGCAGCCAGGCAGAAGCCTCCACCTGCTGTGAACCCAGGGAGCGCGCTCTGTTCAGGTGTGCCAGATGAAAGGACGTTCAGTCTGGGTACTGCCCCTTGAGTTACTGCCATTAACAACACCTGTCAACGGAGAGGGTCTCTCTCTCTCTCTCTCCCCCTCTCTCTCTGGCTGTCTCCCTCAGTGTTATTTTTGGATGCCAGAGGGGTTTGGATGCCAAGATGTTTGCTTTCACTATTTTATCAAATGTATTAGCCCCTAGATTCACTACTGGCTCTATATTTAAGCATGTCAAATGTTCAGTTTCTTTTGAAAGAAGACACCCTGATGTAGCAGATTTACCAGTGCCTTTTCAAAATAGCACATTTAAATCAACGCACAAAGAAGTTAAGTAAACACATGTTGTGTAGCACAACACCTTGCTCCATGTGTCTGGCACACCCAGACAGGTGTTGCTCTGCTGCGTGACACGGGCTGGGGATTGTTGTGGGCGAGGCACCAGGAGGGGTGTGGCGAGAGTCGTGACCCAAGTCTCGCCTCCTCACAAGGAGCATTTAGACAAGGCCAGGGTGACTGAATCAGGTCTCCTTCCCCTGGAAAAATAAACAGCATCTGGGGATTTCAATCCCGGCCCGGGCCTCCCAGCATGCCCCGCACTGTAATCTCTCCCAGATGAACCTAGGGGCCGCGCTGTTTTCAATAATTCACACACTGTGTACACATAACATGACAATAAGGGCATTCATGCAGACGCCTGATTCCTAGATCAAAGCACACAAATGCTTACTGCTGAATTTTCTTTTTTTTCTTGACCAGGCTGAAAAAAGACTGCTCAGCGGGTCTTGGCGAGCCTGCTTTCTTTCCTGTGTTTCCACTGCAAAACAACATTTGCTAAAACAGCAACTGGCCACATTCAGCACTCTGAATCCACTTTATTCAACCTCTCTCCGACCTACTCAAAATGTTTCTAAGGAGCAATACTGTGTCTCCCGTAAACTAATCAACACTTGTGTTTTACTCTGGGAGATGTGGCGCAGTGCCTGGAGTCGCGCGGTAGAGAAGTTACCCCTGTTGAGAGTTCTAATTCAATGTTTTAAAGTCCGGCCTTTTCATTTCACTGGAACCTAAGCAGTGCCAGATGACTTTCTTGCTCCCTCTCTCTCTTTCCTTTTCATTCACACTTTTCAAGTACAGTTGTGTTTTTAATTTCCTCTTTTAAAAGCACATAACATAATTGGAAACAATTGGCATTGGATCAAACAAGCTTTTCAATGCCATGAACGTTTTTACTTAACTAAAGTGAAAGAAGTAATTAAATTCATACAAATGAGAACAATCAATTCAAAACAGATTAGCAGATTATTTCAATGAGAATCAACAGATTACTATGCCCTAAACAGTGAGAACCAATAGCATTCAGGGAGTTGAAAGTTGTTGTGAATCAAGATAGACCCTTTTCTCCACATGAACATCAGGGTCCCAGCTCTGCTTCATCACACATGCTTATTTCAACTCTGTGGGAGGTAAGAGTCGGAGCTGACATGAGCTGTTCATCTTATTTAGTGAGGTATATGACTGGGATGAATTATTACCCCTAAAGACTCTGCAGCAGCCTGTTTTCCTCCACTATCTGTCAACATGTTGGCTAACACCTTCTCCCAACGCAAGACCAGACTTTTACGCTGGCCTGGCTCCTCTGCATCTCTCCTTCAGAGGTTTCCTGCTGGACAAAAGTAACCCTGCATCGTAACCGATGATGCCCTGGGCATCCGCCTGAGTTACAGAGCGCTGGAAGGGAATTGCTGAGGGGGAAGCTCTCAATCTTTGGGAGTTGGGACCATCGTTTGGGAGTTGGGACCACGATTTCATTTTCACTCAGGTTGACGGGTGGATAGTTGTGCCCCACTGGAGGAAAATAGGGAAAGTCATGGCGAGGGGATGGGGGTTGACTGAGGGAGTTAACTCTTGAAGGAGGGTTCTTGTTGTCACTCAAAGCAGCAGGAAAAGGATTAGATATTTATGGTGTGATCCCCAGAGTAGAGTCATGCTAATAGGCATGCTCTGTGGATTCCTTCCCCCCGGTAAGAATGGTCTCCTCTGAATCTCAATAACCCTGAAGGTCCTGGGCCATATCAATGGCACTCAAACCACAGCACCACAAAGAGCCAGTTGGTCCACTCTTCCTGGGATTGTCCCCCAGAGCTGATTCTTCATTCAGTCAGAAATCTAATTTGGCCCTGAGCATCCTTCCTCCCTGGGAGGATCCTGGAACAGCCTCACCCTGGTCCCTAGCCCTGCTGGGTGTTACAATAGTAGTAAAGAATATAGTCACAGTCCACTCAAGCCTGACCACAGGAATGCACTTTTTCTGCCCCTGCAATCAAAAATCAAATCAAATGTTATTTGTCACGAGTCGAATACAACGGGTGTAGACTTAACCGTGGAAAACTTGCTTACGAGCCCTTCCCAACGATACAGAGTTAAAAAATTATCATAAAAAAAAAAAAGTAACACAAGTGGAATAAAATACACAAGACTGGATCTATATACAGGGAGTACCAGTACCAGATCAATGTGGATCTATATACAGGGAGTACCAGTACCAGATCAATGTGGAGCTATATACAGGGAGTACCAGTACCAGATCAATGTGGAGCTATATACAGGGAGTACCAGTACCAGATCAATGTGGAGCTATATACAGGGAGTACCAGTACCAGATCAATGTGGATCTATATACAGGGAGTACCAGTACCAGATCAATGTGGATCTATATACAGGGAGTACCAGTACCAGATCAATGTGGAGCTATATACAGGGAGTACCAGTACCAGATCAATGTGGAGCTATATACAAGAAGTACCAGTACCAGATCAATGTGGATCTATATACAGGGAGTACCAGTACCAGATCAATGTGGAGCTATATACAGGGAGTACCAGTACCAGATCAATGTGGAGCTATATACAGGAAGTACCAGTACCAGATCAATGTGGATCTATATACAGGAAGTACCAGTACCAGATCAATGTGGACCTATATACAGGGAGTACCAGTACCAGATCAATGTGGAGCTATATACAGGGAGTACCAGTACCAGATCAATGTGGAGCTATATACAGGGAGTACCAGTACCAGATCAATGTGGAGCTATATACAGGGAGTACCAGTACCAGATCAATGTGGAGCTATATACAGGGAGTACCAGTACCAGATCAATGTGGAGCTATATACAGGGAGTACCAGTACCAGATCAATGTGGAGCTATATACAGGGAGTACCAGTACCAGATGAGGTATTTGAGGTAGATATGTACATGAAGGAAGGGTAAAGTGACTAGGCATCAGGATAGATAATAATACAAGTTAAATTGTGTGTGTGTGTGTGTGTGTAGTGAATGTGAATGCTTGTGGGTTTTGTGTGAGAGTGTCAGTGTCAGTGTAGTGAGTGTGTATATATTGTGTATATATAGTCTTGTGAGTGTTCATAGAGTAAGTGCAAGATAGGGTCAGTGCAGATAGTCCCGGTAACCATTAATGAACTATTTAGCAGTCTTAAGGCTTGGGGGTAGAAGCTGTCTCGGAGCCTGTTGGTCCGAGAGCCGATGCTCCGGTAACGTTTGCCGGACGGTAAGGGTGTACAAACACACTTTTAATTCAATATGTGGTGGATGACCTGCTGCTTAGGCCTATTAGCTGCCATGGTTCCTACAGCAGCACCACTTCTTTCGTGGTTTGAAACATCTAAGGTATGAAGTTATTGTAGCACATAACACATTCCACCATTAAACTGTACATTTTTTTTGAGTGAGACTGCAGTAGTCTATGAGGTTAACTGGCCTAGCTGGAAAGTCCCCCCCACTCCCTCGCTCTATCCCTCCCTGGACTATTGGGGTTTACACAGCTGCTGTGTCTGCTTGCTCCTAGCTCCCATCCAAAACCCCCCTACCGCCAGCCCCCACACTGCCTCTACCCCACCCCACTCATACCCCCTCTGGTGCTGCTGGAGCCTGCTTCCCCAAAAAAATAACAGACTCCCAGCTTATTTACAACTCCTCCACTTTCCCTAGGCATATTCTGACAATGTTCCATCACACTACTTTGAGTAACATTAGCATTACTCAGAGTTGAACACCCTCTTTAGTAATAATTTCCTCTGAACTTCATAGTCTTTCTCAACGTTTCAAAAATCCCCACTGTGTCATTTTTTGTTGAGCGCTCCAAATCCTTTCTACCTTGAATGAGTCCTTTTGGATGTTTTTCTTGGTAAGCCCTTCTCATCATTTATATGTCTTGACTCTCTCTCCTCTTCCGTTCTCATCACATTACTGCCTCTGTATTTAAACTAATCACTGTTAACAAAGCTTCCATCATTAGCTGCTCTATGAAAAGCAGAGAAGCTGAGTCTTGCAGGGGATACAGTATATTGATGTTTGAGTTGAAGTTAGTTCATCCCACATGTGTAGACCACATGTCCTTCTGCTTCAGCCCGTATTCTAAAGTATCCTGCTACGTATGAGTGGTGAGTGACACTGGGGAAAGACAGGTGGTGCTGTGGCCTGACTATTGTCACCTGCCAGGAGAACAGCAGTGTTAGAGCCTCATCTGAAGAACGGAATGAGATAGATCTGGGTCATGTGGCCATAATATCCACTGAATATATATGGTATGAGATATTAATTTAGTTTGAAAATGGTGCTGACCCTCCAGAACTTGAACTCAGCCCAGACATACATGTTCTCACCCATGGCAGTGATGAGATATATTTCTCCAGAGGGTGAGCTGGTCAATTATATAAGTATAAGTGAGCTTGATGTGCATAAATTTGCCATTGATCACGCACCCAGAGGCCATTGTAAACGAAGCATCTCCACTGGCATATCAATGAAAAGATAATTAAATCTGAAAAGGCCCCAAAGCAATACACCCGCATATGATAAACATTGGAATAATTTAGGTTATGGTGTATTAAACGTTTTAACTGCCTTGGTTACGTCCTTTGAGTGGTAATAACAACGCTTTGCTGAAGGTTTTTTTCCTCCTTTTCAAGGCGCTCATTTCCTGTAGCAGCACTTTTGTTTAATGCAGGCACAACCACAGTCACATCTGGCCCTGCGGTGGGCGATGATGTCAATGGATGTTGAGACCGTGCTGGGCCTGGCTCCATGTCAACCAGCGGTGCGCTCCCTCATGTGGTTTTAACTCTCTCCTCTTAGTAGGACAACGGGACACGCCTTGAACAGCACAGGGGGCAACCTCTCGCCCACACGCCCCGCCCCCACCAAACATATCTATCATTCGTTTTCATTACAATGTAATTTTCTCAAGTGTCACAATTTTCTCAAGTGTCACCAAAAGGAACCACCAATGTGATTTCGCCCAGGCTTAACCTGAATTAGACCTGTGAAAGCTTAACATGCTGTAAGATGTTAGGGCACTGCTCAGTCATTATCTCAACCCAATATTTAGAGCATTGTGCTGTAGGAAACTACTGGGTAAAGCACCTATTACACATTCTCCAGTCTCAAAACATTCATTTGTAAGTCAAGGAGCACTACAGGGGACTTTCTCAAACCAGAGAAAGTGCTTCCTTCCCTCTCTCTCTCTCTCTCTCTCTCTCTCTCTCTCTCTCTCTCTCTCTCTCTCTCTCTCTCTCTCTCTCTCTCTCTCTCCCTCCCCCCCCCCCCCCCCTCCTAAAGACACAGGCATCTATGTAAGTATTGATTACATGAATGCTTGTCAATGTAAATGGCTTGACAGTTTTCCTGTCTGGGCAGAGTAAGAGCAGCATTGATCCTTTTCCATTGGGTTTCCTGTCCCAGAATGCAGTGTGGGCCAGAGGCCAGCCTCTCTCTCTATGTGGATGGAGTAGCAGGTTCAGACAATAGGCCTGACTTCCTTGTCATCCCTGATAGATGACTCAGGGGTCTCAGGCTGACATTAGCATTAAAATAGACTAAACCAACAATCTGGAGGCATTCAGCAGGAGGGTCCCTGGCTGGGTCAGGGTGTGGGTAGAGGAGGCATAGAGCCTTTAACTTGACAAGAACAGTGGCACACTGAGAAACATCGCTTGCCAAGAGGAGAACCTGTCACTAACAATAAAGGAGACTTGTGGCCTGGAAAATGAACAGGTGACAGACAATGGTGTCCTACGTTTGGCTGTCCGTTTCAAGTAACCTACATTTGAATATGTACAAAATAATTTTAAAAAATGACGTAACAATAGCCCAGTTGTATAATCATTAAACATTATCACACTGCAAAAGTATGTTGTTTGTATTGGTGTTAATTGTACAAAAACAATTGTTGCTGAGCTGCCAAGGTGAACAAAACAATAGGTCTGTCCTTTGAGCGAGAGGCTAGCTGAAACAATTCCAGTGCTTCTAAAAATAAAGCTTTGAAGTTGCTAAGATCCTGCAGGTGTTTCCCCATGAAGGTGTGGCTCAAAGAAACTCCCTCCCCTCTTCCTCCTCCCCCTTTTCTTCAAATCTCTGCTCTCTCATCAGTAATAATTAGGGTCAGAGGGAGAGGGGGCTCAGCCCCTTATGCCAGTGAAATCCATTTAGAAAGAGGATAACGTCTGTTGATCCCAGCATTTGACTCCAGCCAACCAGCTACTTATTAGGGTGGCTTAACCCCCCCCCCCCCCGTATTTAAAGCATGGGGCCCTAAGAAAGACTTCAAGGCCAAAGTTGGCACGTCGACGTTCACACACACTCGGGCCATTCTTAGGGTCACAATAGTTTACCCCACCCCCCATGATGACAGACACACACGTCCCACCTATCCGTCCTGGCTTTTACAAACTGAAAGTTTAAGCCTATATATCTTCCAGAGAGGCTGTCTCTGCGTGCGTCCATCTGCCTCCTGCTGAGAGGGAAAGGTCACACGCAAACACACGTATACACATCCTCTACATTCTACTCACTCAGCTTGCTTTAATAATCCATCGCATGGTGCCATGCTGCTGGGTAAGAGGAAAAAAGGATTAATAAAGACCATATGTTCGTTTATTTGCACAAAAGGTTTTCAAGAATGTTTTTAGGAATTATTTTAAGTGAAACATAGTAAGGGATTCTGATTTGTCATCTGCAATCTGTACATTCATTGTATCCTCCACCCAAAATTCCACAATCCATGATTTGACTATTTGATTTGTAGAGCCTGCTGTGTGCCTGTGTAAATGTAGGGCAGGCTCCTTAATGTCTCTGAGAGAAAAAATAGAACATCAGTGGCTGTTTGCTTTCGGCTCTGACCTCGGCCCCAAAACTCAACATGGGTATTTCTCATTCATACAGTGACAGATCACAACAATTCAGAGCTCATTTGAAACAGAAAAAATAAAATAATGAAACCAATCCATGAGGGCACTCATGTAACACTGAAGAAGACATGTGGTTGGTTTGAATAGTCATTAACTTCTCTAGGATAGGGGGCAGCATTTTCACATTTGGATGAAAAGCGTGCCCAGAGTAAACTGCCTCCTACTCAGTCCCAGATGCTAATATATGCATATTATTATTAGCATTGGATAGAAAACACTCTGAAGTTTCTGAAACTGTTTGAATCATGTCTGTGACTATAACAGAACTTATTTGGCAGGCAAAACCCTGAGAACAAACCATTCAGAATTCTTTTTTTTAGGTCACTCTCTTTTCAATGGGTTTTCATTGGGAATCCAGATTTCTAAGGGACCTTCCTGCAGTTCCTATCGCTTCCACTGGATGTCAACAGTCTTTAGAAATTGGTTGAGGTTTTTCTTTTGAGAAATGAAGAAGTAGCCATGTTCCGAATGAGGCTCCAGTGAAGTGTACTGTTTGTTAGAGGCGCGTGACCAGAAAGCATGCTACACATTGTTTTCCTCCGGTATTGAATACAGATCATCCCGTCTTTAATTTTATTGATTATTTACGTTAAAAAATACCTAAAGTTGTATTACAAAAGTAGTTTGAAATGTTTGGACAAAGCTTACAGGTAACTTTTGAGATATTTTGTAGTCACGTTGTGCAAGTTGGAACCGGTGTTTTTCTGGATCAAGCGCGCCAAATAAATGGACATTTTGGATATATATCGACGGAATTAATTGAACAAAAGGACCATTTGTGATGTTTATGGGACATATTGGAGTGCCAACAGAAGAAGCTCGTCAAAGGTAAGGCATGAATTATATCTTTATTTCTGTGTTTTGTGTTTTGTGTCGCGCCGGGAGGGTTGAAATATGATGGTCTGTGATTGTTAGCTGGGGTGCTATCCTCAGATAATAGCATTGTTTGCTTTCGCCGTAAAGCATTTTTGAAATCTGACACGTTGGCTGGATTCACAACAAGTGTAGCTTTAATTTGGCATATTAAATGTGTGATTTCATGAAAGTAAAATTTGTATAGTAATCTTTTGGAATTTGGCGCTCTGTATTTTCACTGGATGTTGGCCAGGTGGGACGCTACCGTCCCACATATCCCAGAGAGATTAAGTAATGTGTCCCCTCTTCAGGACTTCTCAAACAGGCCGGTGTGGCAGACAGAAACCACAGAGATTCATATCACCCATTTACAAAACACGAATGCCCTCGAATAACTCACTAAACTCACATATGGTTTTACACGAACAGATTATGTTTTTAAGATGATGTTTACATAATATCATGTTTAACATTAAAAATGCCATATAAAATTAGCTCCACAAACAAAAAGGCAAAATCCAGTCCACTTTCAAAGACAGATATAATGATGTTCCCAATCTCCTACATAACCTTTAGCATACAATGTGAAATGATAGAAAGTAACATTCAAATGTAATAACATGATTGTCATTTTAGAAACAGGCCTACTATTACTCAAAACTATTACTCAAATACATTTACAGTATTTCTCTAAAAACGATGTGCTAGTAATCTGTTGCAGACGAATACGTTGCAAAACTACCATAAACATATATTTTAAATACTTCTGTCTAAAATGTATTTATCTATGAGAAGATAAGATCTTATATTTGCTGAAGTATAATCTCATTTTCTCTTAGATACACTATGATTTCAAGTGATTCATCTATCCCATTTCTGCAGTTTGTTCATTTGTGGTTTCTAATGTGAGGACTTTGCTGATTGGTTGAGAAAATAGAAGCAGTTCTTTCTGATGATTAGGGCTACAAAGGGTGAGCTCTTCTATGGAACGGCTAGGCTATATTTGTGGTCTTAAGCAAACAAAGAACAAACAGAGCAGCAGACCCCAAACCTGAGTAATGTTTCTCATTCAGTCATTGAGACATCCAACAATATCCGCTACTTAATCATTGTCGTGTGATATAACTGTTGTTCTACAGTGAGTAACAGCATGGTATGCAACCAGGATCTACAAGCATTCAGTGGTAATAGACCATCACTTTCACCCGCAGAAAGTGGCCAGCTGAATAGGTTTCGCCAAGTTCTCGCGACTCCTGATACACATCCATAATTCAACCCAGTGGAGGTCGGTGCTCACAGACACTCAAAGGCACTGTGTTTAGTCTTCAGGCCTGATTAATGGATAAAAAGTCTCATTCGGTGGCTGGAAATCTGACTGCTGATCAATTAATATCTCCTTATAATGTCTTTGTATGTAATTAATACCTCTTTAAAAATCTATTTATATCTGCCAACACCAAAAAGAAATCAATACTTAACTTTAACTGACCTTAAAGTGGGGTAAAAGCCCAGTGAGTGGTTGAGGTAATGAGTCAGGTTAACCATGAGAGATTAAAGGTGGCGTATTTTCTCTCAAGCTAACGGGACATCAGATATCAACAGGTTACTGACCCGGGTCTTCATGGAGACACAGAGAGGATTACACCAGCTAACCTCTGCTAAATGGCGACTGTGTTTCGGACAGGGGCGAGGAGTTAGGGGCGCCACCCATCACTCAGTGGCCCTGGCCGGCTCTACGTCCTCTCTCCCTGACCTGTCCTGCTTAGGCGAGCCTGCGGCTGAGGCCTACTCCCCCCTCTCAGAGCAATACATGCGCTCACCGGGGACCAATTAACGCAACCAGCACTCGTCTAAATCACTCTATCAATTAGAAGCCACTGAGTATATCATCACATACATTACTGCAGAGGCAGGCCTGGCCGTTGGGTCGGGGTGTGTCTTTCAGGAGTAGTGGGGGAGGAGGAGAGAGAGAAGGACAGAGGGATTAAATAAACAACCAGGGAGTCAGGCTACAGTTGGACTGGCTGCTGGACTAATCTGTGAGGGCAGCGGTAATTAGGAGTCCCCTGTGGAACTCGTAGCGGAGCGCGGCCGATGTGTGAACATGACGCTGGCTGG
The DNA here is from genome assembly GCF_045679555.1 of Salvelinus alpinus. NCBI lineage: Eukaryota > Metazoa > Chordata > Actinopteri > Salmoniformes > Salmonidae > Salvelinus > Salvelinus alpinus. The sequence goes on from NC_092118.1 coordinate 17,682,717, forward strand.
CAGGCAGGGAGGCACCCCCAACCACCCCCTCACAGGGTTAAATCAATATTTTCAATCTCTCAGGATCAATCCGGCATCTGAACACAAAGAAAAACCTGTTAGCGGCGACCAATATGTGTAAATGAAAAGCCCAACTTTGTGGCCCTGATGTGGTCTGCCTCTCCTTCTCCCTGTTTGCTTCTCTTTAACTCACACAGGTTGAAAGTAAAAACCTTATCTCTCAAAGTTGTGAGGGAATGCTATCATTTTCCAACAGAGAAATCGCACACAATCCTCTCTGTCAAGGCTGTAACAGTCTGACAGCTCCAATCAGTCTGGAAGAGATAGCTGCCTGTGATACAGACCAAACACGATAGTAAATGATAGTAAATGATAGTAAACGTGCCCAATGTGATAATTTCTCTGCTGTTGAGATGTGAGTATAGAAGTCTTCTAAGAGCAGCTCCTTTGTCTGCAAAAACACTGTGCAGTATTGGCAAGGTTAGCATATCTCCTACCTGTTCTTCATGATCCTCTTCATGAACAGACTTACAGTTTCTACATTTGAGAATCCTATAGGCTTTACCTTGGACATGCAATCACAGGCTTCAACATCTGCTGCCAACATTAAATGACAGGCTTTAGGAGCACTGGTTGAAAAATATAGAGGTACAGTACAGATTCCATTCTTACATTGATCACACAGAATGGTTTCATCAGTGTAGAATGGTTGGTCTCATCAGTAGAAAGGGTTTCATAAATATAAAATGGTGCCATCATCAGTGTTAAACTGATGCTATACATGAATGGAGAGCATAAGACACTGCAACTTTAAGAAGCCCAGAGTTCCAGGTTTTTACTCAAACAAAAGCAGCCAATTGGGAGCGTGCAACCTGAAACCAGCCCAGCTCTAAAGAGACTCACACAGGCTTCCCTGCTGGGACACACCCCATAAAGTCCCCGACACACACAGGCAGCAGAATATTCCCTACTAACCTAACCCTGCTCTCGCATGCAAACATTTCCTGAAAAAACGTTGAGCAAACCTCGCCATGGTCAAATCACAACTGAGCACACTGTAACCCTCTGTAGTCTCTCTTCCCTGCAGGTCAGGAATTACATGGCATCTTTAGAAAGCGCTCTTTCTTCTCTTGTTAGAACAGGATGGGACTTGAAAATCTGATTGTGTCCTTTATATGGGAAAAACAAACATTGTATTTTGTACAATCATTTAATGATAAAAACAGCCTCAGTGTTGATCATTTTAGGACACAGAGGTCCGTGTTTATGTGTGTGCGCTTGTGCGTGAGTGCGTGTGTGTGTGTGTGTGTGTGTGTGTGTGTGTGTGTGTGTGTGTGTGTGTGTGTGTGTGTGTGTGTGTGTGTGTGTGTGTTTACATGCATGTATGTGTGTCTGCTTTGTCTGTGTATAAATGTGTCTGGGTTCTCACAGTCTCTAAGAAAACCATCTGAGATTCCATGGTACATTCCATTCTGATGAGGAGCCTGTGTCTGGACATTGATAAACCAACTGAGGTCCTGACCTACAAAAGACAAACTGAGACTGCTGTTCATAACAGACATACCAGCTACTGTATGCTGATGGATTTACATAATATACCGAAAGGTCCCTAAATGTCACGAAACAAATCCAGCGGAAAGAGATTTACAAGGATTTTCCTTCATCCAACCCTGACATATGGATACACCAAAAGTATCCTCAATATTCATAAACGTTGCATGCTATCTCAAATCAAATCAAAATCGAATCTCTGTTCCTATTTCTGCGTCTGCGAGTAAGCCGCCTCTTTAGCACTATTTAAGCTCCTGCCAATAGCATCCCGTCACCCACTGGTCAACAAATAACAACAACAAGAGTCCAGGGGCCATTGTTCTGGCTGAGCAGCCAAGCGTGGTGCAATCCCCCAACAGCCTGGGGCTGGTTAACGCAGCAGGCAGGCAGGAGACAGGAATCTACGACAAGTGCCAACATGCCATGCTTGGTCACACCTCACACACAGGGTCACTTCAATAACAACACAGGTTAACACGGGGGTCTACATGCTGGGGAGACCCCTACTAAAAATAACAGTACTGATCATAAAAAAAGCGGAGAATCTCGATGAAAATCCATTCGAATGTAAACTGATTACATTACGATTACATAAGCGATATGAAAACCAGTTGAAATATAACCCGACCTGTTTCTATCACCTGTCCACATACTTTTCGAGCTGGGCGTATTGAACGAACACACACACACACACGTCTCTCTCTTCATTGCCACGGGCACAAAACAACAACAGGTGCAGGCAAGCAGCAGCAGGATTGTCAGCGTTGAGCTTGGTTTAAAGTGACAGCACAAAGAGCACATATAAAAGGTACCCTCCTCGAATTTTAGAGGCTGAAATGTCATGTGAGTCTCGTTATACTGCAACAATCTCCCTTTGAAAATCCGACAGAATTTTAAGGAGCAGACAATTGGAAGCGTTGTCCCTGAGAGTAAACTAAATATACTGTAGTGAGTGGGGCAGGGCAGACGACAAACAGAGAGACGGGCAGATAGAAGCTGAAACATCTTTACTGACTGACCCAGAATGACTACATAACTTGGTGTGTCAACCTATGAACTCATGACCTTTAAACCTTTACATTATTCAACACAACCCCTTGCTAGTCTCACAATGCCAACATCCAGTCCATCCAGACTAAACTCAGATAACACTTCAAGAGTTCCTCTTATCAGGAGACAAAATATAATATAATTGGAATTTTTTCTTCATGTGTGTAAAAACACAGCAGTGCTCCATTGCCACAATGGCTCAGGAACAAAGAGGGGATTATTGTGGAGGTGTCTGATGCCTCTCCGGCCTGAAGTTCCGCAGACTCCAATCTGTGTGAATGCAGGTGACTCAGGGAGCCTGAGCTGATCCCAGAATTCCTCATTATCCGCCCAGCGGGGGATCTCAGGTCCGCTCGCTGTCTCTGGAAGCACTGCAGGGCCGGCGAGGCGGGCCCCAGAGGAGCACAGAGCTGGGCCATCGGGGGTGAGCCAGGTCTGCTCATTATGCCTAACTCATCCTTGGCATCCCTGCAAACCAAGTGCCACTTAGTGCCCATAGGAGGGGCATGGGTCGGCCCACTGATGAGATGACAGAGCACACAGCATAGCATTAATGGGAAAGCTTTGTTTCAAAAAAAGAAGGACAAAGGCATACGTGGACTGTATGTGGACTGATAGTGTCGCCAATCTCCAGAATCGTATGTAAAGCCCTGTCTTACCTGTACCTTAGTCATCAAGTTGAAATGACAGAAAGCCGTAACATTTTCCACCTCTAAACTCAACAGATGCAGTGTGGTGACTGACCAGGGTCAGATAGGGCCCAATCAGACAGCCTCCAAGAGCAGAGCACCTCTGAGTTCCCCAGACAGATGGTCGTTTCACACATCATAATCATTACTGTTGCCACGGCTTCACTGCTCCAACACAAACATATTGTGATATTTAGACTGGTTTATGATAGCTGTGCCAGTGCTTTGTCTATATTGATGTAAAGTGGAATCATTTGCTGTGGTATGTAACACACACACCAGAGGAGTTAAACAGCTCTGCTATGGAACACAAGAATTAGATACAGCCATCCTCTGAAAGTGATGGGTGTAAAATACAAGAAATGGGACTATAGGCAACACCTGGGGAAAATGAATGAATTCAGATTTTATTTGCCAGCAGTAAAATGGGAAATATTCACTCACTTGTAATGCAAGGCAAGCGTGTAAATGCAAATACACAGTGAATACATTCATAATGTGGCGCATGTCATTTCATGCGTCAACCTTATTTCTGGGCTGAGTTAAATAGAGGTTTGCACAGCAGGTGAATTATGTAAGCAGCAGTGTTAGGGGCCACAGCCACTTTCTCACTGGGCTTTTCATGATCCTCTCATCAGCCAGCCCAGGGCCAGGGCCAGGCTCTGCCTACCATGCAGCTGTGCTGTTGTTCACCCCAGTCACAATTAACCTCTGAGACTGGGCACGGCGCCAGCCCCGATGAGACTCAGGGCACCAGAAAGCTCTTCAGGTAAACACCGCCACGATAGGCTAAGAAGCCGAAATTAGACATTGTTTTGAACCAAGAGGCAGTTGCTATAGAGACTGTTGCTAATTAACTGCACTCGGCCCGGGGGTACCAAAGGGCTTAAGGGCACTAAGGACGGTTCCTCTTGTGATGAGCTTTATGCACGGTACCCAGTACTATCCCCAGGGTCTCTCATCACCAAAATACCTGCGTCTCCACCCCCCACCTGTCACAGATGCCATGAGAGGGGTGGTGGTGGTCTGTCTGTCTGTCTGTCCATCAGGACACAACTCTGTGGACCAGGATTACAAGGCTGTGTGAGGGGAGATGTTCTATGGTTAGCAGGGCCCGGCTCGCCCTCTTAAAACACAAATCACTGTGGCATTTCAGACCAATCAATGCCCTCCATCAGCACTGAAGACCACTTCATGGCTTTCTCATCATCTCTGGTGGCATTCTGAAGTGTTGCCCTGCGAGCTAGAGGACCTCACTAATGGAAATCTGTAGCATGCAGGGAGAAACAGACACATATCTAACATCGTAAACAAAACGCTTCAGTTTTTCTCTGGGAAATGCAACAGGTCAGTATGTCTAAAGATGAGGCTCTTGCTGGTAAATCTGCTTTCACAGGGGCTACCTCTAGAGATATCCCCTTTGTTCTCTGTTTTTTAAAGAATGACACCGGCATCATACAGATATCCCAACAATTCATGATTGGTGAGAAAGGAAGGTGTGAGATTCCTGAGGGAGATGAAGAGGCTGGGTTGTGAGATTCCTCTGGGCTCTCCAGTCAGACACAGTGTCTCCTGTGAGACAACATTGCCTCATTGAGAGCTGCATCTCTCCACAGTGTACAACACAACTACCCTCTAGTTGGCATTCTTCTAATAATAATAATATAATTTCAATATTTGATAATTATTTACATTTTTGTGCAAATATTATTTCTTAATAAAACAATAACATTTGAGTGAAATTATTTTGGTAAAATTGATTGAGGGTAAGATGTTTGATGTTTCTTACCATTTCCTTAATTACAGTTATTATATGTAAACAAACACTATACCCAGGTTTTTAAAAATCAAAACAGTCCCAGTAAAAAGGCAGCCTATTTTCCATACTGGGCAGTGCTACAGTCCTCTTAATGGCTCAGTGAGTATTAGTGGGGTCACAGTTCACACTATGATGGGTTTGGCACTAGGACCCAGCAACAGAACAGAACAGAACAGCTAGCCTTGCCCCCAGAAAAAGCCCACTAACACACTGAGACCAGTTCCAATCTGCTCCCCTCCCCGCCCGCCCGCCTCACAGTCCCACCAAACTTTGTGTTAGTTAGGCACTGAAAGAAGACCACGTTCCCCCTCCTCCCTAGCCCCCTGAAAAAAACTAAAACAAATCTTCCTCTACACACTGTCTTTCAAAAGCTCTTTCACACAGCTGAACACTGGCACTCGACCCAGTCTGTTTCCAAGGCACAACAAACAACTTTCTATAGAGCTTTCATGTGCAGCATGTAAGCTTGTTGTCTTCACATCTTTGGATCCATTGGCCATTGTGCTGCAGAAAAGCAATTGAATTATGCAGCATGAAAATGAAGAGTGTTACTCACATAATACATTGTCCATTAACACATCCCTTGATAAACTTCAGTGGTACTTGAAGCATTACTTCAATATAAGAAGGATCATCCCACTAGATTTACACACCTACGCAGGTTGCCTCCAGAACAGCCTGACTTCTTTGGGGTATGACATGCTGTGGTGTTCGATCGTTGCTCAATTGGTATCAAGGGACCTAATGTGTGCCAGGAAAACATTCCCCACACCAGTACACCACTACCACCAGCCTGTACTGTTGACACCAGGCAAAGTCGCTTAGGTCACTAGTTTTTTTGCCCATTCTAATGTTCAATCAAACAGTAACTGAATCCCTTGATGCCTGTCTGCCTGCTTTATATAGCAAGCCACGGCCAAGTGACTCATTGTCTGTAGGAGCGAACCATTTCTGTGAACAAAGTTGCGTACCTAATAAACTGACAACTGGGTGTATACATATCACTTCCGGGTTGGAGCGAGCGGTCGCATTTCGCACTTCGCTCCGCAGGTAGTATAACTTTTCATTACATTTCATTATAGTACAACGGTTTGATTTGTCTGATCTTAGCAATTTCTTCTTAGCTAGCTACATAGCCGTCTTTGTATCAAAGATAATTGCGTAATTATCGTAATTCGTCGTCCTAACGTAGTCAACACTGCTATCTGGCCAGCAGCTAGCCAACGTCCACCGTCTACCGAATAGCAGCACTGTAGAAACTATTACACTCAACGGAACGACTTGATTAGTGTAGTGTTAGCTAGCTACATAGTTGTCTTTGCTGTCTTCGTATCCAATATAATTGTGTAGTTTAGAGTGTGTAGTTTTAGAGTGATTATCTTAATTTACCGAGGTTAGCTAGCCAGCTATTTGTCGTCCTAAACGTAGGAAACACTGCTAGCTAGCCAACAGCTAGCCAACGTCTACCGAATAGCAGCACTGTAGAAACTATTACATTCAACGGAACGACTTGATTAGCGTAGTGTTAGCTAGCTACATAGTTGTCTTTGCTGTCAAGATAATTGTGTAGTTTTTGAGTAATTGTCGAGGTTACCTAGCCAGTTACCGAGGCTACCTAGCCAGCTACACTTTCAAACTAAGTCAACAACGCAGCCACTGCTAGCTAGCCTACTTCAGCAGCACTGTATCATTTTTAGTCAATAAGATTTCTTGCAACGTAAGTTTAACTTTCTGAACATTCGAGACGTGTAGTCCACTTGTCATTCCAATCTCCTTTGCATTAGCGTAGCCTCTTCTGTAGCCTGTCAACTATGTGTCTGTCTTTCCCTCTTCTCTCCTCTCTGCACAGACCATACAAACGCTTCACACCGCGTGGCCGCTGCCTGGTGGTCCCAGCGCGCACGACCCACGTGGAGTTCCAGGTCTCCGGCAGCCTCTGGAACTGCCGATCTGCGGCCAACAAGGCAGAGTTCATCTCAGCCTATGCTTCCCTCCAGTCCCTCGACTTCTTGGCACTGACGGAAACATGGATTACCACAGATAACACTGCTACTCCTACTGCTCTCTCCTCGTCTGCCCACGTGTTCTCGCACACCCTGAGAGCTTCTGGTCAGCGGGGTGGTGGCACTGGGATCCTCATCTCTCCCAAGTGGACATTCTCTCTTTCTCCCCTGACCCATCTGTCTATCGCCTCCTTTGAATTCCATGCTGTCACAGTTACCAGCCCTTTCAAGCTTAACATCCTTATCATTTATCGCCCCCCAGGTTCCCTTGGAGAGTTCATCAATGAGCTTGACGCCTTGATAAGCTCCTTTCCTGAGGATGGCTCACCTCTCACAGTTCTGGGTGACTTTAACCTCCCCACGTCTACCTTTGACTCATTCCTCTCTGCCTCCTTCTTTCCACTCCTCTCCTCTTTTGACCTCACCCTCTCACCTTCCCCCCCTACTCACAAGGCAGGCAATACGCTTGACCTCATCTTTACTAGATGCTGTTCTTCCACTAATCTCATTGCAACTCCCCTCCAAGTCTCTGACCACTACCTTGTATCCTTTTCCCTCTCGCTCTCATCCAACACTTCCCACACTGCCACTACTTGGATGGTATCGCGCCGTCCCAACCTTCGCTCTCTCTCCCCCGCTACTCTCTCCTCTTCCATCCTATCATCTCTTCCCCCTGCTCAAACCTTCTCCAACCTATCTCCTGATTCTGCCTCCTCAACCCTCCTCTCCTCCCTTTCTACATCCTTTGACTCTCTATGTCCCCTATCCTCCAGGCCGGCTCGGTCCTCCCCTCCTGCTCCGTGGCTCGACGACTCATTGCGAGCTCACAGAACAGGGCTCCGGGCAGCCGAGCGGAAATGGAGGAAAACTCGCCTCCCTGCGGACCTGGCATCCTTTCACTCCCTCCTCTCTACATTCTCCTCTTCTGTCTCTGCTGCTAAAGCCACTTTCTACCACTCTAAATTCCAAGCATCTGCCTCTAACCCTAGGAAGCTCTTTGCCACCTTCTCCTCCCTCCTGAATCCTCCTCCCCCTCCCCCCCCTCCTCCCTCTCTGCGGATGACTTCGTCAACCATTTTGAAAAGAAGGTCGACGACATCCGATCCTCGTTTGCTAAGTCAAACGACACCGCTGGTTCTGCTCACACTGTCCTACCCTGTGCTTTGACCTCTTTCTCCCCTCTCTCTCCAGATGAAATCTCGCGTCTTGTGACGGCCGGCCGCCCAACAACCTGCCCGCTTGACCCTATCCCCTCCTCTCTTCTCCAGACCATTTCCGGAGACCTTCTCCCTTACCTCACCTCGCTCATCAACTCATCCTTGACCGCTGGCTACGTCCCTTCCGCCTTCAAGAGAGCGAGAGTTGCACCCCTTCTGAAAAAACCTACACTCAATCCCTCTGATGTCAACAACTACAGACCAGTATCCCTTCTTTCTTTTCTCTCCAAAACTCTTGAACGTGCCGTCCTTGGCCAGCTCTCCTGCTATCTCTCTCAGAATGACCTTCTTGATCCAAATCAGTCAGGTTTCAAGACTAGTCATTCAACTGAGACTGCTCTTCTCTGTGTCACGGAGGCGCTCCGCACTGCTAAAGCTAACTCTCTCTCCTCTGCTCTCATCCTTCTAGACCTATCGGCTGCCTTTGATACTGTGAACCATCAGATCCTCCTCTCCACCCTCTCCGAGTTGGGCATCTCCGGCGCGGCCCACGCTTGGATTGCGTCCTACCTGACAGGTCGCTCCTACCAGGTGGCGTGGCGAGAATCTGTCTCCGCACCACGTGCTCTCACCACTGGTGTCCCCCAGGGCTCTGTTCTAGGCCCTCTCCTATTCTCGCTATACACCAAGTCACTTGGCTCTGTCATATCCTCACATGGTCTCTCCTATCATTGCTATGCAGACGACACACAATTAATCTTCTCCTTTCCCCCTTCTGATAACCAGGTGGCGAATCGCATCTCTGCATGTCTGGCAGACATATCAGTGTGGATGACGGATCACCACCTCAAGCTGAACCTCGGCAAGACGGAGCTGCTCTTCCTCCCGGGGAAGGACTGCCCGTTCCATGATCTTGCCATCACGGTTGACAACTCCATTGTGTCCTCCTCCCAGAGCGCTAAGAACCTTGGCGTGATCCTGGACAACACCCTGTCGTTCTCAACCAACATCAAGGCGGTGACCCGTTCCTGTAGGATCATGCTCTACAACATTCGCAGAGTACGACCCTGCCTCACACAGGAAGCGGCGCAGGTCCTAATCCAGGCACTTGTCATCTCCCGTCTGGATTACTGCAACTCGCTGTTGGCTGGCCTCCCTGCCTGTGCCATTAAACCCCTACAACTCATCCAGAACGCCGCAGCCCGTCTGGTGTTCAACCTTCCCAAGTTCTCTCACGTCACCCCGCTCCTCCGCTCTCTCCACTGGCTTCCAGTTGAAGCTCGCATCCGCTACAAGACCATGGTGCTTGCCTACGGAGCTGTGAGGGGAACGGCACCTCCGTACCTTCAGGCTCTGATCAGGCCCTACACCCAAACAAGGGCACTGCGTTCATCCACCTCTGGCCTGCTCGCCTCCCTACCTCTGAGGAAGTACAGCTCCCGCTCAGCCCAGTCAAAACTGTTCGCTGCTCTGGCACCCCAATGGTGGAACAAACTCCCCCACGACGCCAGGTCAGCGGAATCAATCACCACCTTCCGGAGACACCTGAAACCCCACCTCTTTAAGGAATACCTAGGATAGGATAAAGTAATCCTTCTAACCCCCCCCCCCCCCCTTAGACCTTAGAGTTAGATGCACTATTGTAAAGTGGTTGTTCCACTGGACATCATAAGGTGAATGCACCAACTTGTAAGTCGCTCTGGATAAGAGCGTCTGCTAAATGACTTAAATGTAAAATGTAAATGTATATTTCCGTAAAAATATTTCACTGTGGGTGGCTGACAGCTCTGGCTCAGGGCACAGTGAAAGGCTAGTCCGGGGAGACAGTGGATTGTGCTGGTGAGTATATATGCAACCGGATACCCAGCACATCTGGTATGGTTGACCTTCGCTCAATCCCCCCGATCTCAGGCAGGTCAAAGTACATTCAATACCCCCAATAACACAAGCACTGACGGAATAGCTGTAAACACCACTCTGCATGGCACTTCCCTTTACACAGCACTGAAAACAAACAGAGCTCCAGACAATGGATTTTCATGTAAATGAATAACCTTGAATCAGCTATTATCATATTCTTTATGCATCAGCAGAGCCAGCAAAGGCCTATCAATTCTCCCAAGGTTTGCATTTGACACAAAACATGCTGTGTTATGTTAAATGCTGTTTTGTTGAATTTGAAATGGTAGAAGTACCTGAGCTAAAATATAACTGTCTGGTGGTGGCCATTAAACAAACTGCATTCAGTAAGGTGTTAAATCTCTCCTCCAAATTGAACTTTTATTTCACCTAATTTGATCTCTTATCGGAGAGAAGAATGCGTCCAACCAAAAACGAGACTGGCATGTCCAGTCTGCACTAGTGAGTCTTGTCCTTAGCGTTAATCATTTAAAACTTGCTAGGCAAACCTATTTGTTATGCTCTAATCCTGAGCAGGGGGAGTGTGAGTGAGTTCCTTTGGCACTCCCATTCTGCTTGAAGGAGAGAGGAGGTGGTGCTGGGGTGGTGAGCTGGTTGGTCGTGTGGTCTGAAGCCTCTTTCTACCGGCAGCTGAGGGGGCTTCGCTGCGACTCCTAGACTTTACATTTGGTTTGGCCGGAGGGGTCACATGACAGCTGCAAACGAACACCCGAGGGGCTTTCTGCTTTCACTTGACACTGACAGGCTGTGAGAGAGTCCAACACGGCAGAAATAAAATATTCCCTCTTTCCATGACATCACCCAGCCAGGGATGGGGGAGGGGGGACACAGCTGGTGGCAGCCGCAGTACCATCTGCCCCTGACTAATAGTTAATGCTGCTTTACTTATAGAATCCTACTTCTGCAGAGAAGGGACATTAATGTATGGCCACAGCCAGGGAGGCCTGCAAGTCCCAGAAATGAATTCCTGATTGACATTTTCACTCCCAGTCTATTGTTTCCCACTTGTGCGGTCCCTTTATCAACACTGAATCTCTCTGAAAATCTTCATAAGTCACTTAGGACACTTTTTAAGGTCCCATTCCAAGATTATTTGAATGTGTAATGATGATATGCAATTGGTTTTAAAAGTGAAATGTTGTGACTAACATCTTAAAAAATGTATGTAAAAAATCGTCATGTATAATTACAAAGGAGGGTATCCTCGCCCTTCCTCCCACGTACCAACCCACATCCCTGATCCCATGTACTCACCGTACATCTTTCCCTCATCAGATAGAATGATCTTCCTGCGCCCACAGGGGGGATAGATGGCCAGCGCCTCCTGAAAGCTCTGCTCAATGTCGGGGCTCCACACCCCCTCGGCGTCATTGTCCAGGGGCTTGTCTGCCGAGTCGCTCATCCTCTCCATGTCCTCGGCAGGGCTCTCGCTGCCGCTCCAGCTGCTGGGGTCCATGGTGGTGCTTGGGATCTCCAAGCCGAAGCCTGGAGCACAGTAGGGAGAGATCTGGAATTCCCAAATAAACAAACACAAGCCACCCGTCACTCTCCACAGCACAGGCATCTGCCTCCAAGACGATAACACACTGCTCATGGCCACTGGTCAATAGTGTGGTGAGCCAAACAGGAGAGGATTCTTGGCCTTGCTATCTACCTATGATGTTAGGATGACTGTTGTACAGTTTTACTAGATGCCATGGAAGGGACTGAAACATTGCTTTATGCTAGTTTTTGTACAACATTTTAAATGGTACTATTGAAAATACTTAATGTTAGCTCCCATTTAAAACAAATATATGTGATGGAGGTCACATGTAGCTACTTCATCATAGGATACATTTTTAGCTTGTTGTAGTAGATTCACCTCCTTTACTTTCCAAAATAGATAAGCAGGCAAATAAAAATACAAGACTGCAGATATAAAATATATAATAAGAGCATAACCCTAAAACATATCTAGCGCACCTGGTATCTCCTGCACAGAAGCAGTTGAAGCCTTTATACCAGCTGTCAGGACTGTCAAATAGACTCTTAAATCTGGATGAAATTCATGTAGGAGATCTGTAAAAAAAGAAATAGAGAAGCCCACTCAAGAAAGGACGCAGCCATATCTGTACCACTTCAAATTTCAAACTGAAGAAATATCCCCTGTCCTCTTTGTTCAAGGAAAGAGTCTATTTTCCACATTGTGAATTCCCTTGACATAGAACATTCCATTGTGAGGTTCCTCAATTTTCTTTGCATTTATGCTGTGTAAACAACCTGCTCTGAATTAGAGCCCCATTAAAAACTCATTCAAACTGCTGGATTGTAAGCGCAGAAGGAGGAAATCACATTTAACATTTAACATTAAGTGCTTCTACACCTGCATTGCTTGCTGTTTGGGGTTTTAGGCTGGGTTTCTGTACAGCACTTTGTGACATCAGCTGATGTAAGAAGGGCTTTATAAATACATCTGATTGAAATTTGATTAGAGGGAGAAAAGTACCTAAACTGAAAGTGTCCATCTCTCCTTAATCAAAACTATTGTCCACAAAGTGACTCATAAAAAAGCAATGTAGGTTCTAATGTATTGCTGTAGACAATCATGCTGAGTTGAATTTTAACGGTGAAAATCACAATTGGGGAGTTCATTCGGTGGATGTTTTTGTAGCCCTTCACTCTAGCACTCCCCCACCCCCACCATCCCACTACCCAGTCTCCCTCCCTATCCTCCCCTCTCGGTCCACCGTCTCTAGCCCTATCCTCCTCTCCCCTTCCAGACGACCGCTCCCTCTCTAGGCAAGATTCTATTCAAGCAGCACAAGCTGCTGTGAAGTGGGACTAGCAGCATATGCTTCTTCTAGAATGTCGGTTTGTGAGGGGGGAGAGGGGGGATGGGAGCAAGCTGTTTGGGAGAAAAAAAACTCCCAGAGAGCGGAGGGAGCGTTTACTGAATTCCGTTTTTGTGAGCTGACTGCTGACACTGCAGAACTTACTCACAGACTGATGAGGGAGGGGGAAAACAGCCCATTTCGACCACTAAATGGCTTGGCTTCTCCAGCCTTGCTCCCCCCACCCAGACTGAATAATAAACTACACCGGTAATCACTTCCAGCACGGTCATGATTTTAATACTTGATCTCAAGCAAGATTTTTTCTTTACTTCTTCAACAAGTGAAATGGCTGTGAATGCTCTTTCCAGGGGTTCAACATTCAGAGAGAGAGAAAAATATATTTATAGAGAGAGAAAAGAGAGAGCGAGAGAGAGAGAAAAGAGAGAGACAGAGAAAAGAGAGAGAAAGAGAGAGAAAAGAGAGAGAGAGAAAAGAGAGAGAAAAGAGAGAGAGCGAGAAACGTGAGAGAGCGAACGTGAGTGTCTGGACAAAAAGAGGGAAACAACACTGACATTTGGAGGGGTGTTTAGTGAGCTCATGGCCATGTTCATCCCACAATGGGCTGATGTTTCCCCGCTCTTCTACAGGTGGTTTCCCCTGACGCGCCACACCAGGAAATGAATACTGTTACACTGAAGCGTGCAATGAATTATTGAATCCACCACCCCACCCCCGTCCAACAACAAAACAAAAACTGAGCTCTCAACCACGACTAGCATTTACCACTAGGGAAGGGCAGCAGAAATCCTTGGCCTATAATATTGCTACATGAAAAGAATAGAGCAGAAAATATTTGGGGTATAAAGATGGAGGGGTAGGGGTGGAGGGGTAATACATAACATTGAAATGGTATAATAGAACCTGGTAGGCTAATTAATTCCTTGGTACTCTTAATTAATTTAGTTAATATAACCAATATAAATAAGTATTTTCTCTCTCCTCCATCCATTGCTGAGGATGGTGTGCAGCCGCATCTGCTGCAGGATTACTCTGAGGGGGGAAACAGCAGTACACACTCCATGCCATGTAATCACAAAGAGTTTAAAAGACTGGGGCAGCAAAGGGGCTCAAGAGTACCTCTCTTGGCCAGTAGAAGCACCCACATCGTACAGCTGGCAGATCTACAGTAAGTCAATGCTATTTACAAATGCATTTACTTAGTGGCAGTTACAATGTGATATAATCAATGTTCGCATTATTCTTTGGTGATAACTACACATTTCTCTTGTTATTGGTACGTTTATTGCCACCATTCGCCAAAGTAAATTCAATAGAATAATACATTGTCAAGGGCGTTATTTCCCACCAAGACACCACAGCCAGAAGCACTCTACAGTATGTCCCCTGAATGAATGACTTTACCCTAACACTGTCATTAGCACGCTGTAGTCTATTAACCTGAACAAGTGTTAGAGAACAACAGATAAATCTATTGAGTTAAAACAGCTTAATCACTGGGCATGGCTGAAGTCACTCTGCAGTCATTTGGCTCAGTGATATATCACCCTAAATAATTGACCTTTGTCACTATTTCATAAGGAGCATTTCTCAGGAGACACCTCAATAACCAGATGAATTCTGTGTCCAAGCGGGTGATCACCTCCTTGAGCATTCTGAGGAAATATGAGGTCAATTAGCCAGAGTTTGATGTGTATTTCTTTATGTTTCAATTACTGATAACCCTGTGTTTCGTTGATCTCTCAACATTGACAAGTGAGTCGTTCATGCTGTTTTGAACAGAGTGAGATCATCATTAGAGCATAGCAGTAGACATTGTTTGCTGAAAGTTTGCTTTTAAACACAAGACGAATATCATAGAACACCTTGACCATTCTTCTAATGAAGGTCCTCTAAACTATGGTCACTCAGCTGTCTTAATGGAGAAACAAACACAGGGGCATGTTTGCAAACAGAAAATAAAACACTTCTCTTTCTTGATAGGAGAGAATAGAGGATTTGCTGACTCCCAAGACTTCGGCTTTTCATCCCTAAAACATTTACATGACGAACATAAATCATTGCTGTCCCCTATAGACTTGAGTAATGAAAGGCAAGGGAAAGAAATTCACCAATACAACATGATGTAGCTGAACTGAGCCAAATCCAAATGCACACCATGCCAAGAGCACAGTAACCTAACAGAGTTACAGTGTTGTTAAGAACTTTTTACAGCAATCAAACAAGTGTGTCTCTAATATTTAGTCTATGTTACACAGCCTTATGTATAAATACGCACAGAGGAGAATGTGCCTGGGTGCTTTAGCCATAACAGGTATGCTATGCTGAGCTGGCTGTGTGTTTGGACCGGGAGAGAGACGAGTGTTGTGATTAGTGCAATATGTCTCCAGACGATGCTGAAGTGGTGATGTTTGTCCAGGCCCCAGTGGCAGATGGGAGACAGAGATTAGTCATGCAACAATATACTGTGGCTGGGCTGCTGTCGCTACACCTCGCTCTCAAAGCAGGGAAAGCATTTCAGACATACCCAGAACAAGGACACCATAGGCTACAGACAAATCCCATTCCCACCCAGGGAGAGGCGCTTTCTCTCGATCGTACATCACTCAAAACAAAATAGCCCACCAACAAACATGATCATTTCATCTGGTGTGCACTAACGATGGACTATAAGCAGGTGTTTGCTGCGCACTTTTCAATAAAATGATGGAGCTAGACTGGCAGAGCAACATTGCATTAGCTGCCCTACAGCATGCCTATTAAGCAGAAAGATGCTTAATAAAAATGCAATTGGCTGTAATAACGGAACTGTATGGTAGATGGGAGCTTCTCAATCTGGCTCCATTCATATATTTCTGCGTAATAGTACAAAAATGATGAAACAATACGAACACCTGCAACCTTCAGCAGGTAAAGAGCATTGTGGCTTTTGTGAGTCATTACAGTTAATTGAATGTCTGGAAATGTTTCTGTAAAACTCTAATCAAATTCCCAACTCAACTAAACCCAACTGTTCCAGTCATCATAATGACAAGACTAATGGACAAGAACACAAGACATCAATAAAACCCCACATGAAAAGTATGTGATGACTATAATGCGACCACTTTAAATTAATTTGATAAATTGAATTCCCAAAAATCGAATCAATGATGAAACAACAGCGTGTACTCAAAGCGTGTACTTTTCTCCTCACACATATTCCTGTAACCCTCTTCACATACAATGGATGATTTCTTGCATCGTGTCTACTCTAACATAAAACTGGAAATTCGGATTTCCCTTCTCTAAGGGCCTAACACTGTGGATGGCAAATTCTATGCTTTTAAATCTCAGTGGCACGGTCATAAGCCAGGCCCATGTTTATATAATTTTTTTATTAATGTGCTTATAATATCATAGTGGAGTTCAATAGCTTTCCTCACCAAAAGATTGTGTTCATTGTATCTGTGTGTGTGTTCACAGGTTCTCCTGAGGCTGTACCCCTCTCTGAAAAGTCTCCCCAATCATTTCAGCCAGGATGTGCCCCTACACAGTATATTTCACAACTCACACACACACACACACACACACACACACACACACACAGTTCCAGGATTGGGGATTTGGAACTGTAAAAAAAACGATGGAAGCTTAACAGGATACACCACGTGGCTATTGTTTGATGGCAGGATTTCTTGTATCTGTTCTGGTTGGATGATAAGGCACTGATGTGTCTCATCCATTATTACACAAGAGAGATAAAGAGGGAGAGAGAGAGAGACAGTGAGAGAAAGGGAGAGCGAGAGAGAGAAAGAAAGGGGGGAGAAAGAGAGAGGGAGAGAGGGAGAAAGCGAGAGAGAGAGAGAGACAGTGAGAGAAAGGGAGAGCGAGAGAGAGAGAGAGAGAGAGAGAGAGAGAGAGAGAGAGAGAGAGAGAGAGAGAGAGAGAGAGAGAGAGAGAGAGAGAGAGAGAGAGAGAGAGAGAGAGAGAATTATAAAAAGAAAGTGAGAAAGCAAGAGAGTGATTGAGCGAATCAGGGCAAAAATCAATTTATCAACATGCATAAACAAAGAAAATTACAACTTATACCTCAGAGAGTTCAGTGATACGGTTGAATGGTGGGAACCCGGTTACTGAGATTTCCCGGGATTTACCGCACAAAACCACTCCCTTTTCACGGGATAAATAACTAAGAGAAACCGGTAAATTATAATAAATAATTTATATGAACAGCATGGCGTGAAATGGAACTGTTAAATTAAATGTGATGTCTAAATCTGGCTTCTCTACGGCCTCTGCATGATGAATCAACGCTGAGGGTGGGGGCAGACAGCCCATCTCAATATGGAGCGCACTTCACAATGCATGTAGACCTGTCATCTCATCATGGTAACTCATCATGGTAACAGGTAGGCCTACATTTGCTGCAGCATAGTCTATGTTACAGTAATGTAAAGACCAAATGCACATCTAATTTAACCATCTCCATCTGGCTTTCGGGGGTCAGCTTGTATTTTCAATTGTAAAGTTGATAATTTTTTTAATTGCAGCTGCAGAGTTAAAAAAAAGCCTATCCCTTGAATATCGTTGCTTTAAATCAGTGTACACGCAAGCACTCTCTCGCATTCTGTCTCTCTCCATCTATTCCATTCAAATTGCATCCAAAATATATAATCCTGTTCTAGATTGATATATAGCCCTATATATAGATATCCTAGCCTACTACCTCTTTCAGGTAATACATTCAATGCAGTATTAGCTTTATATTTAGCTAATTAATGATGGGTTATGGCTAATAAGGTTCTAACTTATAGCCTCTGTCTCTTGAGCAATACGCAAGCACCTGTGCTCCGCTGGCCTCTCCTTAAAAAACGCTGCTTAGCGCTTGGAGTCCCATGGAAGAAAATCTACACTAGAATAGCTTGCTGGACAAAATTTTTGTAGCATTTCTTATACCAATAGACTATTCGAAGAAGGACACAAGCTCTTTTTTGCTGAATGTTAAATACAGCAGCCAATAGAACTCAAGGGTAATTTGAAGGAAGAGCGAACGAGCGATGGCGGTAGGCTATAACAGTTATTTATTCAGACCCATAACCATTCAATATTCGTGAAGATAAATGAAAGCCTTCTCTGCATCTAATTCTAGTCCTATATTATTCATGGCTGTCATTAGAATGATGAAGGTAAGGACAACAAAACTTATTTCATTTAACTGTTAAAAGTGAGGAATGAATGAAGCAACTATAGAGAGAGAAAGAGGAGGTAGACTAATAACATTAGGGGAAATATTATGAAAGGTATATATGCGTCAACCTACTAATTTGAAAAATAGGCACTATTATATTTCAAAATTCAAATCAAATTCGCTAACCTATATTTGTACATTTGTAGGCCACATGTGCTGCACCAGAATCGTATGTTCTCCTCTGCTTTATCATGGTTTGAACGATGTGCGTAATTCCAATCCATATAATACAGTATAAAACAATACAGTACAGTAATACCATTTTGTTAGGTTACAGCCGTATTCTAAAATTGATAAAATCGTTTTTCCCCTCATCAATCTACACACAATACCCCATAATGACAAACAAAAACAGGTTTTTAGAAATGTTGCTGATTTATAAAAAAAAACTGAAATATACATTTACATAAGTATTCAGACCCTTTACTCAGTACTTTGTTGAAGCACCTTTGGCAGCGATTACAGCCTCGAGTCTTCTTGGGTATGACACTACAAGCTTGGCACACCAATATTTGGGGAGTTTCTCCCATTCTTCTCTGCAGATCCTCTCAAGCTCTGTCAGGTTGGATGGGGAGCATTGCTGCACAGCTATTTTCAGGTCTCTCCAGTGATCGGTCAGGTTCAATCAAGTTTAATTCCGGCTCTGGTTGTGACATTCAAGGACATTCAGAGACATTCAACTCCTGCGTTGTCTTGGCTGTGTGCTTAGGGTCGTTGTCCTGTTGGAAGGTGAACCTTCGCCTCAGTCTGAGGTCCTGAGAGCTCTGGAGAAGGTTTTCATCAAAGAGCTCTCTGTACTTAGCTCCGTTCATCTTTGCCTCGATCCTAACTAGTCTCCCAGTCCCTGCCGCTGAAAAACATCCCCACAGCATGATTCTGCCACCAGCATGCTCCACCGTAGGTACCGTGCCAGGTTTCCACCAGACGTGATGTTTGGCATTCAGACCAAAGGAGTTCAATCTTGGTTTCATCAGACCAGAGAATCTTGTTTCTCATGGTATGAAAGTCTTTAGGTGCTTTTTGGCAAACTCCAAGCGGGCTGTCATGTGCCTTTTTACTGAGGAGTGGCTTCCGTCTGGCCACTCTACCATAAAGGCCTGATTGGTGCACTGCTGCAGAGATTCTGGAAGGTTCTCCCATCTCCACAGAGGAACTCTGGAGCTCTGTCAGAGTGACCATCGGGTTCTTGGTCACCTCCCTGAACAAGACCCTTCTCCCCCGATTGCTCAGTTTGGGCGAGCTGCCAGCTCTAGGAAGAGTCTTGGTGGTTCCAAACGTCTTCCATTTAAGAATGATGGAGGCCACTGTGTTCTTGGGGACCTTCAATGCTGCAGAAATGTTTTGGTACCCTTCCACAGACCTGTGCCTCTATACATTCCTGTCTTGGCGCTCTACGGACAATTCCTTTGATCTCATGGCTTGGTTTTTGCTCTGACATCCACTGTCAAATGTGGGACCTTATATAGACAGGTGTGTGCCTTTCCAAATCATGTCCAATCAATTGAATTTACCACAGGTGGACTATAATCAAGTTGTAGAAACATCTCAAGAATGATCAATTGAAACAGGATGCACCAAAGCTCGATTTCGAGTCTCATAGCAAAGAGTCTGAATACTTAAGTAAATAAGGCATTTCTGTTTTTTATTTGTAATAAATGTGCAAACATTTCAAAAAACCTGTTTTTGCTTTGTCATTATTGGGTATTGTGTGTAGATTGATGAGGATATTTTTTTTAATCCATTTTAGAATAAGACTGTAATGTAACAAAATGTGGAAAAAGTCAAGGAGTCTGAATACTTTCCGAAAGCACTGTGTGTTTGGATAACGACATTTGGGCTTTTTAGGGCTTGGGCTCATTAAATGTCGTTAATGTAGGGCTCATAAAATGTATTTAATATATGTCTCATCAGGCTCAGGTAGTATCGGGTTTGAATTTTTATGCTGATCAAAGCTCCAATCAAATCCAGACATGCTTTATAATGCTTTTGAATGTCACTTCCGGTTTTGATGGGAAATACCGGGTTTTGTAAACCCTATTCTGTAATAAAACATGACACAAACTATATCATGACTGATATGTTTAGTCCCTAGAGAAGTGAACTGTCTAATCTGGGTGCTTGCCAAAAACCCGCTTACTGGAACTCCAAAGGCGATAGCGCTATCCAAAGATACAAAGACTCGGCTCACTGCACTAGTAATATAGGATGGACAATTCAAAAGATGTTGACAATCATAGAATTTCACTTTTTACGTGTCACGCTCTCTCAAGGTCATTGGAAAAGATGGAGGAAAGAGATTTCCCAAAACAAAGGAAACCACTACAGAACAAAGTTTGAGATTGTCAAATGTATAACATTCAGAAGAGGGAGACATTCTTCACATAATTGAAAGTTTTCATGTGTCCTGCTTTTCCTTAGGAATGACAATACAACTACAACAATATTACTTTTGGACAGATAATAAACATCTACACTGAGTATACAAAACATTAGGAACGCCTTCCTAATATTGAGTTGTCAGGGGATGTTGACTCCAATGCTTCCCACAGTTGTGTGAAGTTGATTGGATATCCTTTGGGTGGTGGACCATTCTTGATACACACGGGAAACTGTTGAGCGTGAAAAACCCAGCAGCATTGCAGTTCTTGACACAAACCGGTGCGCCTCGCACCTACTACCATACCACGTACAAAGGAACTTAAATATTTTGTCTACCCAATCACCCTCTGATTTGCACACATACACAATCCATGTCTTAATTGTCTCAAGACTTTAAAATCATGTTTTAACCTGTCTCCTCGCCTTCATATACACTGATTGAAGTGGATTTAACAAGTGACATCAATAAGGGATCATAGCTTTCACCGGGATTCACCTGGTCAGTTTATGGCATGGAAAAAGCAGGTGTTCCTAATATTTTATACACTCTGATTCCAATGTCTTTGTAACCCTAGTAAACTCCCAAGCCAAATCCTATATGGCTTGGTTTGACATTTCATTTACGATACAACTATGTTGAGTACATTCCAACCCATATGTTTTAAATCAACCTTCTTGTGAATAAGGTTATTGCCAAGGATTACGAATAAGGTTATTGCATCAATTCAAAAGGATTTCTACAAACTACAATATTAAAATGTCTATTCAATTAAGCTAACCTAAAAATAACCAATTTCAACCTCCACCGACCCTTCACATTTATATGGCACACATCTGTGTGAGAGTGTGCATATTTTGTTGTGTCTGCTCACTCCTTGATGAGTGGGTCCGGGTTCTTTTATTCCTGCAGAAGACTCTGTGGTAGTGGGAATCGTTATCACCTCATCACACAGGCTGTCATGGAACAGACCCATCTCCTTGTTAATTCCTGTTACTGGAGATCATAGACTCCACATATCCCCAGGACACCATGTTACACCTTGTTTATCACAAAACGTCCAGTAGCCACCAGGCCCACAAGGAAGAACAGCCATTACTGATGCTGTTAGAAGGTACTTTTTAACTCTGCATTGTTGGGAATGGGCTCGTAAGTAAGCTTTTCACTGTAAAGTCTACTACACCTGTTGTATTTGGCGCATGTGACCATTCAAATTTGATTTGATTTAGAAGGTAATAATGTGATAAATAGAGAACTAAAAGATGTTAGGAATTAGTAAATACATTATTTTCGTGTTAAATACTTCTGAAACATGGATTGAGTGACTGCACCACAGAATTCATGCTCAAAACTAAATATGCCCAGATTCCATCTCTCCATCTCTGTCCTCAGATGCCAGGTCTTCAACACCATGTGGCATCAATCAGGTTGAAGGTTCTCCCATCTCCACAGAGGTACTCTTGAGCCATTACTGTCCTGAGATGTGAGAGGTCCATGGGGACTGTGAGGCTTCCTATTGAGCTGGTCTCCTAGTGTCTGAGAATCTGAACACTAATTATCCCGGCCAGAGAGAGGTAGGAATGTCACCTGTAGAAACACTTGGGGCCTTAACAGATAATTGCATACTCCTATCACACCAAGGTCGGAACCATGGAAATGGTCTTATTAGCGAGATAAGGACGAAAGCGGGCAACAAGCGAATGCATTGGCAAGGGTTGGGCCATAGTTGTGACATGGCATTATGGGAGATGACACTTATCGGCAGATTACATAAACCACACTCGTTCACGCTAAGTTGGAATCCAGCTCCTTAAATTAAAAGAACCCATTTCACCGATCATACAGACCTGGGTAATGAAATAGCAGATGAGAGGTCTCAAATGTAATTTTCCATGTGGAGTCCTTTTGTGCTGTTATCTCAGAGGGTGCAATAATGATCCTGTGAATAGCTTTTGCGCACCCCATAATGACCCCTAGTAGTTAAGCCTGCACTGTGGAGAACTATAATTACCATGTGATTACAAAACTAAATGGTCGCTGTGAGTTTTAAAGGCGTACCATGGGCTTCGGCTAATTATTTCAGTAATGTTGAATGTATGCCAAAGCCCTCATGTTTGGAACAAAACGTATCCAATTATGCATATTACCATGATGGGACATTACTGAGATTCCATTTACAGTTTGCTTCATCAAAACATGTTCATTGTAACTGGAATGGCATGTATCAAGAATGACGAGCAGGAACCCTTTCTGTACGGTATGGACCTTGAGATATAAAGTAATAGAACATTTATGAAATGATACAATTCAAACATTCAGAAAGCTTGTCTTTACATTTCTTAGATGAACACACCCAGCAACATAGAAATAAGAGGCTTCTTCTGTTGGACATCTATTCTTTCTGAAACAGGCACGATATTTGTTCTGCTGTAGCCTCTTTAAGGAGAGGAAAATGACAAGGTGTGCAGGGGAACACAAGAATGTCTTGCCGTACACAGGGACAAACCGATTGATCTACGTAGTATTGGATTTTTCTCCAGGTTTCATGAATAAATCTACTGGGTATGGAGTGCTGATAAATGAATGAACAAGGTTTTCAATACCAATCTCCCAATGCAGAGAGCAAACGGTTCAGTAGAGTAGCTCGGTAATGCTCCCTCTGTTATTGGCAACGGCCAAGCGTTTATTTCATGCCTCTTTAAACCAGCAGGCTTGGGTGCAGTGAATCTGTCTGATAATATCCCACTCAAATGTGAGGCCTGGAGCCCGCCGACCAGCGCCCGACCAACGGGCCGCCCGCTCGGGGATCAATCTCTACTCGGTAGAGAATGGGATTGATTTACAGGCACTGTCAAAGAAGCTCTCCCAGTCCCCACCTGCCTCACGACGTATCAGAATCAAGTAGCACCTTCTAGACCTGGGCATCACATCAGATACAGTGGGAGTGCAGGGGACCAGTTTCCATCAGTCTTTTACTGTAGATGTCTACTCAGAAAATTAGCAAATGATCTGCTAAAAAATGTGCCCATGATATATTCTTCACATCAGAAATTATGAACTACAAATCCATGACATAAAAACATGCTATCCAACCGCAACAATGTTGGAAATCAATGCATTCGACGCAATAAACTTCTGTTTGTCAAAAATATGCAGGGCATTCCAACGTCTGCACATGGTCGCGTCACACTAGTGAGGAGAGAAGGGGGAGCGCATAAAGCGCAGGAAATTAAAGCTGTAAATAAACGTCCGGCAGATAAAGGATCCCCTGACAGTTATGAGAGCAGAGCAGTCTGGAGGCTTCAGGCTGGGCGCGGGCTCAGTCAGGACACTGTGGATAGGCATGAAAAAACTAATCAGTGATGAGCATGAAGACCACCATCTGCATCCAGCTCCTCCACACCACACTCACCATCACAGATGCCTCCATCTCAGGAAGGATGTCTGTTTGGGCCTCCATCTGCCATAAACCAGCCCCTACTACCAAGGTGCTACCGGTAGAAAGGTAAAATTGAATTTTCTAGAAACTATTTTGTTTGCTGTTCATTGTGTGGCGGACGCTGTCCAGTTTATTGGTACTTAAAGGAAAGCTTGGCCAGATGTGACACATCGTTCCCATGAAGCTCCAAGGTAATTTGATGGAGAAAATTCCATGTTGACCCGACTTAGTTAAGTACATATTGAGTCACTGTATGAAACAAATACCATATAAATCTGCCAGTGCCAGTGTCAAACAAAAGCTCAAACCTCACTCAAGGTTTTCTCAAACTCTGATTTACTCAACTGAATTTTTCATCCAACTTCAGCACAAAGCTTTAATTCATTTCAAGAGCTTTTCCAATTAAGCAAGCAGTATACACAAACAAAAAAACATTGAACTATTGAAAGAAACTAAGTTTCACATTGACAATGATCATTACCGTATTTGAAGCCCAAAATGTAAGGCGGGGAACTCTATTGAAGTGCTTACCTTGTAATATAATTTATTTGTCAGGGCAAAACGACACCAAAACACAACTTTGTCAGAACATTTTGAGACAACATTTTCAATAAATGCAAGAAATGTCTCAACATGCTGTAGTCCATAGCCACATCCAGCATCAACGCAAAAATGGATCAAAGGAATATGTGTGGTCCTCAGACAGAGCAATTAAACTGTTTATGAGGTGCAATCATATTAGGCCAATGTATCCCAGCTTTCCCAGCCAAACATGCTTACAGAAGTATTTACATACACATAGATCTAAGCCGTAAAGAAACTTATGAATGCTGTGCTTCGGGCTAGAGTTCAAACTCTTTCACTGGGCACAGGGTGCATACTAATGTTGGGAGCTCACCCAAAGTCTATCTGAGCCTCGGCTGAATCCAGGACAGCTTCAGGGCAGAGCGAGCCTGCCTGATCTCTGTCGGCCATGATAACAATACAGCAGCCATTAATGAAAGGCCTTGTAGGGATTTATTACAAGAGAGGACTGGGGAATACAGTGCCAGAGAGCCTGGACAGCCCACATTTGAATACAGACCACAAATTATAAACAGTTTCAGTAAATGAAGTGACTGAGGGCCTTTGTTCCACAGGCGTACATCTTCCTATTGCTAGTGGGCACTAAACCACTAGCATAGCCTGCACTGGGAAAGGAAGTTATTGAAGCCTGGATTTCCTGATTTCGACTGTGGCCAACAGCTTGAAGGTTTATAGTGGTTTCAGGAACTGACTCATCTAATGATTCATGGATTAGATATTGCTTCTCATGTGTGTCTGGTCATGTGGTAACTCGTTTAAATGACTTTTTCTCATGCAAAAAAGAAGAGTTAGGAGAATGTGAAAGTGGGGAAGGTACTTATAACAATTTCCCAATAACTTCCAAATCACTACAGTTTAGTAAGACGTGATTAAGACAGAATTTGTATCAACATTATTTGCTTTCCTGAGAAACTGACTGAGGCTGACATATGGTACGAATTATGAGACTATAATTGTAAAGTGCTGAAACAGTGGTTTCTTTACTGTATGACTTCTAAAGATGAGGAAAGCTCTTACATTTTATGTTTCTCTTTCCTTCTTATTTTCCCCAGATTTCCTGCAACAGTATGGCAGTGTAATGCTCTACAACTTTGTTTTATAAGGTTTCATTGACTCTTTGACTTATCTAGAGAGAAAGTGCTTTGGTCCTTTTGAAAATGAACATATGATGAGGTAACGGTCAATATACCAATAGACAAAGCGGGACAAACAAATGAATACAAAAGCTGTTTTCCATAATTATACATATGGAGAAAAAGTGAATTACACTTGCAAAGGTGGTTGACAAGGCCAAAGTGCACTCTAGCTGGCAGTCATTTTATGACTGCAGTCCTGAAGCAGATTTACTTAGATGACGTCAGTGGCTTTGAGCCAGCTTTCCCTTTTTGGTGGCACTCTACATTGGCCTCTCTGAGGCATTACTGAAACTGTTGAGCAGCAGACCATACTGCAAAATTCTCTTTCTAGAACAGAATTTACATCAGGGTACAGAGTGACTGGAACCCAGCAGTACGGTAGTGTGTTTTAGCGAAGCATGCTATCCGATCACAGACACAATGATGTGACGATGAGTCCCTCCCCTGCTAAATGTCTGGATGTAATTACACAATTAACGACCCTGTGTCCAGATTCAATTACAGATCACATCTCTTTTACTCGCCCTACTCCTCTTGTTTTGTGTAGCTTTAACAAAAGCAGCATCCTTTCATTTCATCAATTCTTCCCTTGATTAGATAAAGGAATGCTTTGTGCCATTCAGATTCCCACAAGGCATTTCTCAGACTGTTATCATACAGGAATATAAAATATTTGTTGGGTATTCCTAATTTTGCTTTTGATTTGTTTAGGCATTTATTCCTAACAGCTGTTTCCATTTCTTAAAGAATGCAACAAATGTAAGAGGATCGAACAAGAATAGATTTTCTGAAGAAAATAAATGTCTTCCATGCCAACCTATACTACTAAATAAATATATAAAATGGCATTGTGAAGGAAAACTTGATATGTGGCACCAGCCCAAGTACAATCCCCCTGCACAAAACCAACACACTCAAACATCCAACGGTTTCCATGGCATTCTTTTCTCCTATGATAACTCTTAATTAGTTTTGACCGCAGATGGATTTTAATAGGAAATTACGACTTAGTAGAATATTAAAACGACAGGACGTGCCTGTTTGCTTTGGGCTGTATCCCACTACAGTTTACATCTTCACAAAGACCCATGACCACAGAGGGAAAAACCAGCTTGCTGATTGTAAATGATGTGGTGATGCCCATGTGTGGTTCAGTCACACCTACTGATGCCTTGACTAGGTGAACTTGTTTACAATACTATGAATGTATTTGTTGATCGCTTCAACATTTATGCTTAGTAAACCTTGAAGTACAATTCTAGGCCAGGAATTTCATGGTAAGACGAAATCACGTATGTGCACAAATACACATACACGCGCTCACTTACAATAACACACACACACACTATCCTACAACAGCTGGTGAATAAAATATGAAGCATATTAAATGATATTGATAAAGCAAGGGAACAGATAGCTTATCGGAAGCATACAAGAGCCATATGGTGCCAAAGCCAGTACAGCCTGTTTTTGACATAACAATGGCCTGGCCAGGACGTAGAACCACAAGTTGACTAATGGTCATTGGCATGAAATCTCAGAGCAGTACAAGCTAGAGCAAATGTTGATATTTGCATTTTTTCATACAGGTGCAGAAAATGACCCAAGCAGATGTCAATGAGAACGGGCTTGTTTGCACTCAGCAGCTCAACAGCCTCGCACACACTCAGTCTTGACAACAGGAAAGACAATGGGTCTCTCTGCTCCCAGAAGTAATCCAATCCACTCAATGCCTCAGCAATGCACATATTCTCTCCACATTTCACAAGTGAAAGACTATATTCTTCTTTTCCCGGCCCTGAGTCTTCCACATTCTTAGCCAAAACATTACAGCGGTGGGATCTATAAAAAGGCATGTGTATTCAGAGAGAGGTGGTCTGCGTACAACTACTGCATGTTGAGGTTCAAAAACTCACATCTTTGAGCATGTTTTAAAGTTAGAATCCTTAGTTGCTACATCCATTTTTTAAATGATAAATTAATGATATACCGTACATTCGAATAGTATTCAGACCTCTTGACTTTTTCCACATTTTGTTACATTACAGCCTTATTCTAAAATGTATTAAATTGTTTTTCCCCTCATCAATCTTCACACAATACCCCATAATGACAAAGCAAAAACAGGTTTTTATAATTTTTTGCAAATTTATTGAAACAAAAAAACTGAAATATCAAATTTACATAAGTATTCAGACCATTTACTCTGTACTTTGTTGAAGCACCTTTGGCAGCGATTACAGCCTCGAGTCTTCTTGGGTATGACGCAACAAGCTTGGCATACCTGTATTTGGGGAGTTTATCCCATTCTCTGCAGATCCTCTCAAGCTCTGTCAGGTTGGACAGGGAGCATTGCTGCACAGCTATTTTCAGATCTCTCCAGAGATGTTCGATCAGGTTCATGTCCGAGCTCTGTCTGGGCCACTCAAGGACATTCAGAGAATATATATATATTTTTTAATGTATTTCACCTTTATTTAACCAGGTAGGCCAACTGAGAACAAGTTCTCATTTACAACTGCGACCTGGTCAAGATAAAGCAAAGGAGTGCGACAAAAAAACTACAACACAGAGTTACACATGGGATAAACAAACGTAAAGTCAATAACACAATAGAAAATCTGTATACAGTGTGTGCAAATGAAGCCACTCCTGCATTGTCTTGGCTGTGTGCTTAGGGTCATTGTCCTGTTTGTAGGTTAACCTTCGACCCGGTCTGAGATCCTGAGCGCTCTGGAGCAGGTTTTCATCAAGGATCTCTCTGTACTTGGCTCCGTTCATCTTTGCCTCGATCCTGACTAGTCTCCCAGTCCATGCCGCTGATAAACATCCCCACAGTACTATGCTGCCACCACCATGCTTCACCGTAGGGATGATGTCAGGTTTCCTCCAGACGTGACGTTTGGCATTCAGGCCAAAGAGTTCAATTTTGGTTTCATCAGACTAAAACATCTTGTTTCTCATGGTCTGAGAGTGTTTAGGTGTCTTTTGGCAAACTCCAAGAAGGCTGTCACGTGCCTTTTACTGAGGAGTGGCTTCCGCCTGGTCACACTACCATAAAGGCCTGATCGGTGGAGTGCTGCAGAGATGGTTGTCCTTCTGGAAGGTTCTCCCATCTCCACTGAGGAACTCTAGAGCTCTGTCAGAGTGACCAACGGTTTCTTTGTTACCTCCCTGACCAAGACCCTTCTCCCCCAATTGCTAAGTTTGGCCAGGCGGCCAGCTCTAGGAAGAGTCTTGGTTGTTACAAACGTGTTCCATTTAAGAATGATGGAGGCCACTGTGTTCTTGGGGACCTTCATTACAGCAGAAATGTTTTGGTACCCTTGGTTTTTGATCTGACATACACTGTCAACTGTGGGACCTTATAAACACAGGTGTGTGCTTTTCCAAATCATGTTCAATCAATTTAATTTTCCACAGGTGGACTCAAATCAAGTTGTAGAAACATCTCAAGGATGATCAATGGAAAGAGGATGCACCGGAGCTCAATTTCGAGTCTCATAGCAAAGGGTCTGAATACTTTGTCATTATGGGGCATTGTGTGTAGATTGCTGAGAAAAAAACATATATTTAATTAATTTTAGAATAAGGCTGTAACCTAACAAAATGTGGAAAAAGTCAAGGGGTCGGAATACTTTCCGAAGGCACTGTATACCCATGGATTCTTGAAGAATATAACTTACAGTTGAAGTCGGAAGTTTACATACAACTTAGCCAAACACATTTAAATTAAGTTTTTCACAATTCCTGTCATTTAATCCTAGTAAAAATGCCCTGTCTTAGGTCAGTTAGGATCACCACTTTATTTTAAGAATGTGAAATGTCAGAATAATAGTAGAGAGAATGATTTATTTCAGCTTTTATTTTTTTCATCACATTCCCAGTGGGTCAGAAGTTTACATACACTTAATTAGTATTTGGTAGCATTGCAAAAAATTGTTTAACTTGGGTCAAACTGTTTCGGGTAGCCTTCCAAAAGCTTCCCACAATAAGTTGGGTGAATTTTGGCCCATTCCTCCTTACAGAGTTGGTGTAACTGTAGGCCTCCTTGCTCGCACACACTTTTTCAGTTCTGCCCACAAATGTTCTATGGGATTGAGGTCAGGGCTTTGTGATGGCCACTCCAATACCTTGACTTTGTTGTCCTTAAGCCATTTTTCCACAACTTTGGAAGTATGCTTGGGGTCATTGTCCATTTGGAAGACCCATTTGCGACCAAGCTTTAACTTCCTGACTGATGTCTTGAGATGTTGCTTCAATATATCCACATCATTTTCCTGCCTCATGATGAAATCTATTTTGTGAAGTGCACCAGTCCCTCCTGCAGCAAAGCACTCCCACAACATGATGCTGCCACCCCCGTGCTTCACGGTTGGGATGGTGTTCTTCGGCTTGCAAGCCTCCCCCTTTTTCCTCCAAACATAACGATGGTCATTATGGCCAAACAGTTCCATTTTTGTTTCATCAGACCAGAGGACATTTCTCCAAAAAGTACGATCTTTGTCCCCATGTGCAGTTGCAAACCGTAGTCTGGCTTTTTTATGGCGGTTTTGGATCAGTGGCTTCTGCCTTGATGAGCGGCCTTTCAGGTTATGCCGATATAGGACTCGTTTTACTGTGGATATAGATCATTTTGTACCTGTTTCCTCCAGCATCTACACAAGGGGCTTTGCTGTTGTTCTGGGTTTGATCTGCACTTTTCGCACCAAAGTACATTCATCTCTTGGAGACAGAATGAGTCTCCTTCCTGAGTGGTATGACGGCTGCGTGGTCCCATGGTGTTTATACTTGCGTACCATTGTTTCTTACAGATGAACGTGGTACCTTCAGTTTGTTAACAAGAAATTTGTGGAGTGGTTTAAAAATGAGTTTTAATGACTCCAACCTAAGTGTATGTAAACTCAACAAGGAAGAAGCCACTGATCCAAAACCGCCATAAAAAAAGCCAGACTACGGTTTGCAACTGCACATGGGGACAAAGATCGTACTTTTTGGAGAAATGTCCTCTGGTCTGATGAAACAAAAATGGAACTGTTTGGCCATAATGACCATCGTTGTGTTTGGAGGAAAAAGGGGGAGGCTTGCAAGCCGAAGAACACCATCCCAACCGTGAAACATGGGGGTGGCAGCATCATGTTGTGGGGGTGCTTTGCTGCAAGAGGGACTGGTGCACTTAACAAAATAGATGGCATCATGAGGCAGGAAAATTATGTGGATATATTGAAGCAACATCTCAAGACATCAGTCAGGAAGTTAAAGCTTGGTTGCAAATGGGTCTTCCAAATGGACAATGACCCCAAGCATACTTCCAAAGATGAGGAAAAATGGCTTAAGGACAACAAAGTCAAGGTATTGGAGTGGCCATCACAAAGCCCTGACCTCAATCCCATAGAAACTTTGTGGGCAGAACTGAAAAAGCGTGTGCGAGCAAGGAGGCCTACAAACCTGACTCAGTTACACCAACTCTGTCAGGAGGAATGGGCCAAAATTCACCCAACTTATTGTGGGAAGCTATTGGAAGGCTACCCAAAACGTTTGACCCAAGTTAAACAATTTAAAGGCAATGCTACCAAATACTAATTCAATGTACAGTATGTAAACTTCTGACCCACTGGGAATGTGATGAAAAAAATAAAAGCTGAAATAAATCATTCTCTCTACTATTATTCTGACATTTCACATTCTTAAAATAAAGTGGTGATCCTAACTGACCTAAGACATGGAATTTTTATTAGGATTAAATGTCAGGAATTGTGAAAAACTGAGTTTAAATGTATTTGGCTAGGGTGTATGTAAACTTCAGACTTCAACTGTACCTGTCCGATGAGTCAATGGGGCTAAATGAATGTTATAACAAAAAACTATGCGAAACTTATGTTCAGAAATGGGGGAGGAAGGGCTTAGTAGGCTACAGTCTATCCGTGTTAAATGCCAAGTTCAAAATACCTGCAATACATCTGATATACATTATTGAATGCCTCTGTAGCATATTGCCATAATGTACATTGACTTGTTATTTTTTTATTAATCTTATATGTTTATGTGGTTGGGGTTCAACATAAATTTAGATGGTATTACTTTTGAAAAAGAGAAATTCCAAATAATTATAATAATTCTTAACTTCACACACACTTGGGGTTCAATTGATATCATCTGGTAAAATGGGAATTCATAAGCCCAATTTCAAAAGCAAAAACACATGGAGTCAAGCAAAGACAATACACAATTCTTGCACTTGAAAATGCCATGCAGGCTAATGTCCAACAGGTATACTTGTTGCATAAGCAGAAAACAAAGCATCTATTGCTGGTCCTGATTTCCCACCTACAGCAAGCAGCTTTACTTCTCAACATCATGACATATCAGGCGTTAAGTCTGATAGAAGTCAACCTATTTAATGTAGTAAATTATAATAGCATAGTTAGAGGAATCAACAAATAACACATTGTATCTTCCTGGCCCCTATTTTCAAGGGAGACAAACTGAAATATAAGATGATTATTAACTGCAAGAAATAAGTTTTTCCCCAATCACACAATAGGGTTAACCCTAACTTGTATTAAGAGCTGAATTCCACTCCATAGCAGAGAACTTGCACAGCCAAAGAATACCCTCATGCAGTTAGGTTTATTTAGTTACGAAGGAAGTGTATATCACCATGCATCAAAATAACCAAGACATTTCACCTTCTATATTCACCAACAAGCATATACAGTTATAATTGAAAGGTTTACATTCTTTGAGATACTATAAACAACACTATAAGTGAATTACACAATAATTACATAGGTCTACTCTATAAAATATATTTGCTTAAATATCAGACAACCTATATTGGAATTGTATCTGATGTTGTGACCTTGATGACGATTAGAATTTGGTTTAAGTGAGGGCAGTCAGGCTACATAACCTATTCATATTCATGTTTCAAAGCTCTGCAATAGCATCAGCGCAAACCACTACATCCACATAGCCTACAATAAAAGGCAATGCAAAGTTTCCTGCAACAAATTCATCCTTAAAATAGCAACAGCTGAGCATCTGTGTAACCTATAGGTAATTCATGTATATTACGAAATTCTAAAGGAATAGAAAGCTCCATAATCTTCCTTAACCTTGATCAAGACTTTCCTGAGATTAACAGACTAACGTTATTGACCTGTATTTAATAGGCATCGGATCACACGGTTTCTTCGGACGCGATGAAACTTTGTAAAACATAGAAGTGTTCTTGGCTATATAATGCAACCCCAGTCCCTGTGACTTACTCAGATTTTAGCTAAGCTGGAAACAATGTATGCCAAAAAAAGGCGGATATGGAAAACAAGGATCGAACAGAGCGATGAAGCAGACATAAACATAGCTCAGAGCCCACAATAACCTACTTGTAAGAATTTATTTTTGAAATAGTTCAAATCTATATTGAATTATCAATTGTTTAAAAACTAAACAGACAAATAGAGTTGCAAATAAGAACTGGGTAGCAATGGTCTTTTTTCTTTTTCTTTTTTGCAACGTTTCAACAGTGTCCGAAAGCCAAGAAAAACCTAGCTTTGAATCCAAACAGATATCAAATGTTTTCATCCACTATGTCTAGAACACCAAAATTATGTAATAACATTTTCAGATTAATTTGTAAATGCAACAGATTGTGCTTTATCAATTATATTCTCTAAAAGTATGTTGCCCGGCCCACTATCCTACACTGTGAGGGCACATGGGCAATGTGTGTTTAAATGTAGGCTAATATGTGTTTAAATGTAGGCCATAATAGTCTACTGTCAAAGATGATCAAAAGTTATTATCTTAAAAGACACATTTAATAAATTCGGCAACATTGATGGATCTCATATGGAAAATGGAATGCGAAGAATTTGATGGAATTTTTGTAGCCTAAACCTGATAAAATAACAAAATATATACTTACAGTGACTTCAAGGGACGATGGATAAAATACACGACCAAAGGTGTTGGAGCAACAAGTCTTTCAGCAGAATGTTTTTGCACTGCTCCGAAAATGTTCCACTGAAATCTCCAACTCCCGGCTGAGCCAACTAAGGAGAAGAAAACAGCAACATTTTGATCCGTCATCTTGTCCAAAATTGTCATTCATAAAATAATGTACGTCCAATCGTATCCGGAATCCTGTTAGGAGTTTGAGGTTCATGCACTGGACTTACTGTGATATAATAGGGCGTATGGTCGGGCTTCTTTACAAAAATGTGAAAAATGTCAAAGATATTCGTGTCAGTCGAATACAACACTGAGTGGACAAAGTGAAAGCACCCTGTTGCAACAGCGACAAGAAACAGCAACCTAAAATCTCACCGACACACTTTTATAGTAATATAAAAATATGCCCACTCATTCTAATACCATACATTACTTCTTATTTCTAATGAAAGGCGCAACTTCATCATAACAGTGTTAGTCTGCAACCATTTTGCATATCATTAACTACATTGAAACTTACCTCAAACACCTCCGTTATTGTTATTTGTAATACAATTCGTCCCCCTTTGTTTGTCTATTGTGGGATATTATATTTTTTGTAAACTGTGTAAAGTTATTGTTGTGTTTCTGGGCCAGCCGGATATGTGTACGTGAATCGACAGCGCACGGACAGAGATGCGAAGAATGCTCGGAATGAGAACAGGAATGAAATGAACGCGAAGAGCGAGTTTGCATTGGGGCGGAGCAAAGGTGGCGTCATCCCGAACCGAACAGCCCTAGATTATGGTAGATAGGAGGGACAAGGCGGGAAAAAAAAACAAGCAGAATGATCTCACAGTACACGTCGAATTCAAATTGGTGGGAGAAAGAAGAGGGAATTTCTTTGTGGAGTTAGTTCATTCTATTGTAATCATCTACCTCAACAAAGCTGAATAAAAGTACAAGTATGATACCTTCATCCCAACCATATCAGTCATTTGAAATGTTGTTGCTTGATAAATATCAGATGTGAATACAACACTGGCATTTTTATTTGACACTTCCACAGCTGGAACATGAAATGGAGCACATTTAGAAACATTTATTAGGTTGAACATCTGTCACCCGCCTCTCATACTTCGGTAGCTGCATGTGTTGTAAATGTAACATCAGTAGGCCTTATATATTCAGAACTATATCTTCAATACAGTATCATCTGAGACACAAGCAAGATAGAACTGTTGGCTAGACCTTGTGAGCCTGTGGAGAGAACCATGCCAGTGCCACCACACAATCAGCGGTACTTATGAAGTACAACCTGGTAATATGGGAGAGCAGACAATCATAAGACATGTCAAAGACCATAGAGCAGGTTTGCTTACAGCAAACCTTGTTTGGGCTATATGTCTGATCGTGTCTGTGCAAGCCATCCATTAGGAGGCAATGTTTTGACACCAATTCTTATAAAGAGGGATCTATGAAGAGGAATGGCTGGCCTGTTGAAGACATCCATCAACATTTGTAACACCTGTCTGTGCATGTTTAGAAAAGAGAGACAGAGGAAGAGAGCGAGCGAGCGGGAGGGGGGGTTGAGGATGAAGAGAGGTGGGGTTTTGTTCTTGAACTATAGATAATATCACACACACATGGATTGCCAGTCAACAACATCCTCATTTGCAGTTTCATTTAAATTGTGGTTCACTTCCATATTCCTTATATCAGGCAGTCTCAATGGCATCATCTTAGCAGAGCTCTACTTTAAGCTGTGATTCTTAACCACCGGCTGCATGTCTGCTTTCCAAGGGCCCCTTATCTTATCAGTTTCTCTCTTCTCCAGGGTGGTGTCTGTTCCCTCAGTACCAACCTATTAACCATCAAAAGGGAGTCTTATCTATGCAAATGCAGCAAGCCCTGGAGGAACAAACTCTGCTAGCACAGCACATGTGACACCACCCCAACACCTGAGTACAGTCACAGCGGTGATTCATTCACAGCCATGGGGTCATCTGTCGACAGTGTTTCACAAGCTCCTTGTTAAATATTAGCCCTGCATATCCAGGAAGCCCACCGACGGATCCCAGCATAATGGCAAACTGTAAAATGGTTCATAGCCTTACATCAGAGCCCGTTCTCATTGCCTTATCGGCCACATGAGTCTCCTGGCAGATTGCATCCAGGAAATGTGGCCATATGAAAATGTGTGTGTTGTGTGTGTGTATGTGTGTGTACGTGTGTGTACCCAGTTGGGAATGTATTTGACAAGGTACAATATTGAACCAACACTCATTTCAGTGTAGAATGTGTTGTTACTCCTTATTACTTCCTATGTGTAGGTGAACAAGTTAAGCTGAGTTAATAGTATACATTTCAATAGATATTACATGTCATAATGAAGCCATAAAAGTGTTATCTGACAGCATGGGAACCCATGTGTGCGTGTGAAAATGTAACATCTGAAATTCTCGTGCCTCTCCGCTGGCAAATTATACCAAGACTAATCATTGAATCTGTGTGCATCTTTGCAAAGGATCACTGCATGTGGTGAGGGGAGAAGACAGTGCTCAACACGGCTGAACTGTTTACCCCAAAACAGACATAGCAGGTTTCTGTCCCCACCCCCCTATCCACACACAGCCTTCAAACTCTTTTATGACTGGGTGTGGCCACAGAGCAATAGGAGTGGGGGTGGAATAAGGGAGGACAGAAACCTCACAGCAAGGATTTTAGTGGGGAGTGCAATCCCATAATTCAGGGACAATTGATGGAACCAAACAGATATGCCTATTATAATTGTAATTGTATCAACAAAACCTATTGGTATTTGAGCAGTGGACATCAATATCCTGTTAGATTCTATTTAGCCCTAATTTGTAATAAATATGTATTTGTTCACAGATCATTGTTTTTAACAATGACATCTTACAAGTTTAAAATATAAACTTTAACAGGACACTTTTTTAAATGACACGTTTCTCATTCAGTGTTAATTACATAGGTCTTACCCCAGATATGGATTTGCGCTCTACAGTACCATTTGTCACTACAGAAGCATCCAGGGATAGCTGCCTGCTGCCTGACTCCTGGGCAGATAAGGTCCTAAAGGTCTGGTGTGGCAGGGCTTTGAACTGGATCCTTCTGGAGCCTCTGCTCCAGGGGAGACCTGGGGTGCTGCTGGTTGGGGAGGATGGGGAGAGAGGTGAACCGGGCTGCCCTGCCCTCCGACCTCTCCTAATCAGACGGCCCTGGAAGGCCAGGTGCAGATCGTCACTGGCTTTCTGCTCTGACGGTGCACCGATTGGCTTTATTAGAAGATAGGAGAGGGGTTAGCAAGGAGCTGAGGACCACTCTCTCTGGTGGAAAAAGCCCACATCATTTTTTCAATCAAACTATATAGAGAAATTGGTATTACCTAAGGTGGCTCTGGGTTGATTCTATTAATATGATCACTTACACTTCATTTGAAATCAATTTATCTTGCATAAAGTAAAATGTTTTTCGAAAATGAAATACCAGAACGATTCCTCAAAACCTGAAGGTTCAATTATTATAACAAAACAGTATATCATAGTGTGTGGCCATTTTGGTGTTGACATTGGCCAAAATTGAACATGCGTTGGAGTTTGTTTGGGAACTATAGACATTCAAGTGCATCACGCAAACAAACCAAATGTGTTAGCAGATGCCATCTTGTGGTCACTTAGAAACAGTGCTTTGTGAACATACTAAGGAACATTGAGCGAGCTGCGTATATCGACTACTACAGTATGAACATGCCATAGTAGAGCCGGAGCTCAGTCAGTGACTTACACATCATTGCAAAATGTTTTCTCTCTATGGTCTAACTTCATATGACCTTAAAACGTAAAACACTGTACACAGCCCCCACTTCAAATTAACTTTCCATGACCAATCATTGTGATGTATTGAACAATGATACATTGAAGACAATTGAAAACAATGAAGTGTGAGGATGTCATTTTTTCAAGATGGAAAATATATTTATCTGTGTATATAAATGAACATTCAATAGTAATTGACCGCAAAAAAGTGCCTTGATAAAAGGCCAAATTGCGACAAAGGGCCAAACATGAATTACTGCATACTCCACCAGGGAATTCAGCAGGCAGACTGAATTACAGACAGTGGATAACAGGGTACACCTGGGCCTCTCACAAGGAGGGGCAATTTCAGTCCTTGTGCATTCTTACCCTCTGTCTGTATGTCAGTTCAGTCTGCATCTCTCTCTCTCTCTCTCTCTCTCTCACACAGCCGGTTTCACTAGTCTCCAGGCAACAGCTGAGGTTTTGATGTCTAAATGTTTGTGCACTAAATGTCTCTTTAATTCAATTCCATAATGCAGTGTTTGAAGATACAGATCAATGCCTGCTGCCTTTGATGGTCATCCTGGTACTCAGAGGCATGTCATTGTACCAATCCTGCACAACAGAGAACAACAAGGACCCCATCACATGATGCGTCCAACGTGGCCATGCAGATCCTTTCATTGTTGTCTCATCATAGAGGACTATGTGCTATTTCTGAATCACATCACATGAAGGTGTGCAACCATGCGGAGAACATTTTCTTCTTTGAGTACAACTCCTAAGGTACTGGAAGACCATTATACAGTAAGCATGAATTTTGTAGTAACCTGACACAATGTGAATAGAACGAAGAACAGCTACAGGTAGCTACAGGTTTGTCTTGGAATTTGATTACCCCCCCACAAAGGATAGGAACTTCTTGAAGAGGTAACTTCTTGAAGAGGTAACTGGTAATCATTAAATAAGACACCTACATCCTGGTCAAAACATTATTCATTGAAATAGTGTTTTTCTTTCACAGCATCGCATGTAAAACAGATGAATCTATCTAAACCAAGCAGGACTTTCCATCTACAAACTTCACTGTCTATTCAGCAAAAGGTATCTGCCAGTAAACCACGGCCATTAGAGAGAGATTATGGCATAACCGATTTATAAAATGTGATTAAAACCAGATGGGAGTGCAGATTGTATGAGGCAGAGGGTTTTACGGTATCACACAAAAGTATGTTTTTAAAGCAGAGTTTCATGTCCTGCCATCTAAAATATATATATAACTTTAGTGCTGCACATCTCTTTAGCAAAAAACAGGAATGACGTGTCTCTAAAAATTATATGTATTGCTGCCTATCTGCTAATCCCTTGACCTGATTTAATTACAGAAAACCCCAAAACTACTATTGTTGAAATGTGTTTGAAGAATCATGGAAAGGAAAAAACTGATTGCACACAGGGAAAATGGCTTAAGCAATCTTCAGCAAGAAATGTAACAAACCATCTATACAAAAGGAGTACAAGGTAAAGCCTTTACACCCATATACTACATAGAAAAAATAACCTTCAATGAAGGACCAATTCACTCTTTCAGATCATAATCCGTGGTGCCAATCAATAGATGCCAACATAAAGTGCCAACCCTGTAATAACTATGAACCACTTATCAATCGTATTACTCACTTCTTGCCTCACCTTTTGTGTGTGTGTCTGTGTGTGTTTTCTCAGCATCTTACACTACGGAGGCAAGAGAGTATCATGTCTGTTAGTCATGCGTAGAGGCTTATTTGATGTAATGAATGGAGGGAGAGATGTAGAAGATGCGATGGGAAGGTAATTACTTTAATGGCTGCAAAAGCTCCTGCTCAAAACACCTTTGCGCACGATGGTTGATTATGGATGGTCATTTCAGCTTTCTGATGAAAACGCAGAGCTCTTAGTCCATGGGCTTGACTGATAATAGCATGACCAGAAATGTGTCAGAACAATGAAGTACTGAAATACATTGTCACATCTTCCCCTGAAGGTCCAAGCCTTCAGTTCTGGGCTTCAATTCATGGAAATAGTGGTATTTGTTAAACGCACCACAAAAAGCAAGATGAAGACAACAGAGGGTCAGAGGTTATACAGTATGATGTATAGAAAGATAGCAACTCAGTTCACAAGAGAAATGACCAAGAGGACAAATAGAAATATCAAGAAATATCAAGAAAACAAAGAACTGAGCTATGAGTATTTTCTACTTTATTCGAAGACTCAAACAAGATAAATCACTAATTTCTCCTCTCACTCATTTCTGTGCTCAATTAAGACAGTTGACATGACACAGTAAAAGCATCTTAACTAAATCTTAAGTGTCTGTAAATTGAAAGAAATGAATTCCAACTCCTAAAAAGAAGCAATTAAATAAAAGAAACATGCTATATAGATCAAATCAGGCACAAAGAAATTCCACTGAAACTTCTATTGTAACCTTGTCATGCATTGTGCTGTGCTTCACTGTACAGTAGTGTTGTTACTCAAAGGAAAAATGTGACCTTCCTATTCGCAGCTAAGCACTTAGCAAAGCCATTCAGTCAGTGTGTGGTTAGCAAATTCATTCATGAATTGCATGTAGAGCACCTCTACTTCTTGGGAATACTGTAAGCTAAGTTCTCGTTGTAAAGCAGCCACTTTCACCAAGATCCACAGTCCAATACAGTATTATTTGTCTATGAAATGGTACAATGCCAGGTGTAACAAAAGTTGAGTAAAGTCAATCTGTTAAAACCACCAAATCCTGATGGTATTTTAATGTAAACATGTTTTATTTAACCTTTATTTAACTAGGCAAGTCAGTTAGGAACAAATTCTTATTTACACCGGCCAAACCTGGACACCGCTGTGCCAATTGTGCGCCGCCCTACGGGACTCCCAATCACGGCCGGTTGTGATACAGCCTGGATTCAAACCAGGGTGTCTGTAGTGACGCCTCTAGCACTGAGATGCAGTGCCTTAGACCGCTGTGCCACTCAGGTGCCCCATTTTACTGTGCTCTTCTATATTTCACGTGATGATATAGCATATTAACAATTCAGAGCATACAAGTTTTCATGGGAAGGAATGCCACACGTTTGCTACAGCACAAGGCCCATAAACCTGCACTCAGACCACAACATAGAAATAAATTATTACGACCTTCAAATTAAAGTACACAACGGAATCAATTTTGGTCAAACTCCCACACTACATTCTCAGCACTACTAGCTAGTTCTGTTGAATATAGTGTTTTATCGTTTGAATTCATACTCCGCTCTTGACATAAAAAAAATAAACTGTACTGGGGTCTTGCTGTTCTGTAGTTGTAGTAAACACTGCACTGGAATATTACTTTGCAAACATTTTTTTATGAATAGATTATAAACAAATAGTAAAAATTAGCCATACATCATGCTTTGCATAAGCACAAAATATTTAAGAATCTAACAGCTTCAAATAATGTATCTAAAATACTATCTTTGGTAAATGATGAGCAAAAATGCCACTACAGGTAGACTATGTTTAAAGTAAAATGACCAGTATTAAAATATATAAAATTAGACAAAGCAAACAAAGGTAAAGATATGCAGCATGGCAGTATATAAATTAATAGTCTGTACTGTATGTGGTCCCACTGCTTTAAGTACAACAATCAAAAACCTTCCGAGTCAATTCAAATCTTCTGATTTCTTTCAAAAGATGGAAGTAAATGCTTTGATAAGCACAAACCCAGCTGTCATACACATACATTCAATACATCAATATTCTGATCCTTCATGTAGTTGCAAGTGAATCCAAGTAGACTTCACACGGTGTCGGCCCGGAATGACATGGGTAAGAACAATTCAACATGGCAATGACTCAACAATACGACGGCATAATCAATAATTCATTAAGTTAACTTTCAATAATACTGAAATATATCTGTCTTTTCATATCCAAACACTTTACAACATACTGTGCTGTACTTGTGTTTTAGTGAGCCTTCAGCAGGACACAGCTAACACAGGTGTGCTCTCCCTATTAGATGCATCGTGTTTGCCCTGAAATATAGATCTAAACAGGGCATTTGCTTGATTGATACATCGATATAACTGAATGAACGGTGAAGTACCAGTCTTTATTCCACATTTCTGTATTTGGTGAAGAGGTTGTAGAGTACCCTCAGAGTAGACTTCAGGTCACAGTTCACAATATCTGCCAAAAGATCAGAAAAACCAAAGGCAGACTTTAGTCTGGGAAACATTTTCAAGAAAAACATCTAAATGACCCAGATTCAGAGCTGCGATGTACACGCTGTATGATACCTTCTTCAAACATCTCCTGTAATTGGAACCAGCTCCTGTTGCTAGCTACTGTATACTTAAGACACACCACCTATAAGATCTACATTAGCCCATTACATCCAGTGAGGCAAAACTGGCCTCTTTCATCTACGCTATGAGGAAAGATGCATTATAAAAACAATGGTCACATGATTATACCTAGGGGATAAAAGTAATCCCACATCAAATAGGGCGGCAGGTAGCCTAGCAGTTAAAAGCGTTGGGGCAGTAACTGAAAGGTTGCTGGTTCGAATCCCTAAGCTGACTAGGTGAAAAATCTTTTGATTTGCAATTGAGCAAAGCAGTGCCTGTAATTCGCTTTGGATAAGAGTGTCTGCTGAATGACTAAAATGGAAATATGTGCTCTCTCTCTCTGTTGTTATGATTAGAAGGCATGTTCTGATTATATATAGTGTTGAGTGAATACTGCCCAAGGGAAAAACATTGACACATTTTTTTTTTTATCCCGAAAGACAAAATGTTGAAATTCTGCTGTCCCATATCTTTCTTCCAGAAACAATGTACGTGTACAAAATGAAGGCACTCACCCTCTGCCCGTGGCTTGGGTTTCTCCAGGCCTCCATCTTGCATCAGCTCAAAGGAGAAAGCCACATTGTGCACCTATATGGGAAAAGAGACCAGCATGAGCCATGCCGGTCCAGTAAGCAGCTCACTGTAAACTATTTGTAAGAGATTAAAATGAGTCCGATTTACAATGTAGCCTACCTTTTGGTCAAAATGCTCTGGCGTTAGGAAGAAGTTGAAGAGAGGAACAAAGTAGCCCTCAAGCAGTCCCATCAGCAACACCAGGTACACACCATCAGCAAACTTGTAGAAGCAAACATGACAGGTAGAAAAACATACTAATAATGACAATGTTCATCATAAAATCATAAGCAGGTATATTAAAAGGGAAACAAAGCCATCTCACCTGTGTGTCCAATTCAGACACCTCCAGGTTCAACTTGTTCAAGTGCTTGTTCACAAAGGTGATCAGAGTCTGCAAGAAGGGCAGGTATTCAGTCAATTTAAATGTTACACAAACAACAAATACCTTCTATTTTTAGAATTAGGATGGAGACTTGCCTTTTTCACCACATTCAGCTTGTCTGGTGCATGGTCAAACAAGGTGTCAAACGCATCTCGCTCTGAAATTGAATAGAAGTTAAATGATTACAATAACAGAATGTTCATTTTAGTAATAAAATAGTAATAATGTCATGGAAAACTAACTAAAATGAATGCATGGTAATATGACACATTTTTATTTTATTAGAACAAAGTGAAAATGCTTACCATGTCTTCCTGATAGAGCCCTGCAAGAGAAGAGAACAACGTATTTCAGCACTGGTATCGGACTGTGTAATCACAGCGCTGTAGAAAGACATTAGACGAAACAGACAAGTTCAAATGAGAAGACAAAATAAACTAGGACTTTGTTTAAACTGGAAAAAATATTAACTGAATGCAGATGGTCTAATCAAGACGGCCAGGCAGTAAGACAAACAAAGAGATTTGCGTTGTGGTTCTATCCCAGGAGCGGTCCGATCAAACGCTGTGTGGTGGGCCTGCCTGGTGGACATGTGCCCGGGAGGCAGTGGCTTGTCTTCACGGTCCAATCTTCCCCGGCAGAGACATGCTTCAGCAGCTGCTGCCCCTCGCAGGACAACAGCCCAGGGCCCCCTCCCTCTTATCTCCAGAGCTGATTCGCACCCGTTGGACCACTATTAATCAGCTGCAGCTCCATAAAGTAGTGGTGTGGCTGGCAGGAGCAGAACCCCCTCCCCTCACTAAATGTGCCCATCAGCATGGGGCTCCAACTGTCCTTATCGGCCCCCCAAGGAGTTGGAGTGTCCGCATTGTCTTTCCGTTTTAACGCGAGACCAAGAGAGGCCGTTCCATTCCCCTAATCAGTCCCTCAATTGTTCCAACTGCTTCAATGCCCAGTGGACCCATTTGCTGACTGATTTGTGAACAGATATTTACAGACATGTGAGATGCCCTATAATCACCTTGTTTTGAATGACCTTTCCAAGGCAGAGTACATGATTGTGTTCGGTTTTCGTCCCTCATACTTATACCTCCATTAATTAACAATCTTCACGGCCAAGTTTCTAAGGCCTTCTTTCCTTAAACATTGGCATTCATTTTCTTGGCTGCCTCTATAAACAAGTTTCAGACATTTTCTCTTCATACCCTGAGGGTCTGATAAAGGCCTTGTGGAAGACAGGACAAGTTGGGTAGTTTCATCCAGACATCTGTACATAGTTAGTTAAAAGGGATGACAGTGAAGACATACTCCGTGTTCCCTGTGATCTCTTCCTGAACCTGGCGAGACTGCAGGATCCCCTCCCGTTTCTGTGGGGAAAAACAGACAATTATGACAATTGACAAAAATGTTAGTTTTTTCCGGATTTCCCTTTTCATAGTACAAAATGTATCAGGAAAGGACTATACCTGTACAACCACAACTTGAATGGACACATGATCAGGTAGGCGGATGGGGGCGCGGCAGTGCTGAGACAGAGCCACCAATAAATGGAGAATGGCCACGATGCTTTTAGCATGGACAGCTAGGGGAGAACATAGGAAAGGAAAGAGGGAAGGAATGAGAGGAATGTTATAGTACATCCACCGGCATT
The DNA here is from genome assembly GCF_045679555.1 of Salvelinus alpinus. Taxonomy (NCBI): domain Eukaryota; kingdom Metazoa; phylum Chordata; class Actinopteri; order Salmoniformes; family Salmonidae; genus Salvelinus; species Salvelinus alpinus. The sequence goes on from NC_092118.1 coordinate 17,727,245, forward strand.
GTCATTAAACAGATGATGCACACGCTGGCGCACTGGAGCAGGGTTAAGATAAGAAGAAATGCTATTTTTTCCACAATTATCAAGATAGGTGACTCTCAGCTTTCACAATGCCAAGTTGAAGGTTAAACAAAGGTCAAAAACAAAATGATAAACTCAGTGTCATGTACAAACTGAACTTGTGTCTTTGGGGTAGAAGTAATGTGCCTTTGTTAGAAACTGTAACAACCCATTCCATTCTTGTTGTCTGTAGTGTCAAAGCTATTCAAGTGACTGATACAACGAGCTGCAAATTACAACTTCTTGAAAGATAGAATTCCAAAATAAAAATGAAATATGATAATTTACCACAAAAAAATATTACATTTACTATTTAGAGAACCTGTATGGGAGGATATGAGTGAAAAACAAAGGGATTAGCTGTCCTTTGATCACAGTCAAAAACAATCCTATTGATTTCCTCAAGGGCTTTTAGATAATCTACAAAGGATAAAAAGAAAATTCAACTGCAATTTAAGAGAATTAGAGGGTTACAATACACCAAAGAATAATAAACCAATGTGAAAAAAAACATGGCTTCAGCATATCCTTAAAAATATTGGGGAAAAAATCGAATTGAAAAAGGAAATAAGACTGAGTACCGTGACCTCCCACCACTTGAGACAGGGATTACTTCCATGGTCATAATGTCAGAGGGACAGCACAGTGCAGATTAGTCCAATGTGAATTTTCTCTGTGCCTCTCTGTCACCCAACAAAATGACCAAACAAGCATGGTAAAAAAAGAACATTATCTTATTACATCACCTTTACATTGTCTTTTACACACACCATTGGCATAATAATAATTGTAATCAACACATTCCAAAAAAACATGAACAAATTCATAGAATTGCAGGAATTCGAATGAAACAGCGCTCTGTGAAACATGTCACCTACAGTCAATGGTCCATTTGATGTTTCTGATTGAGACCTTCAGAGTGTCGTTGATCTTCTCCAGAACTGTCTGCAGCTTCTGCTTCTGGGCTATCTCAGACTGGGTCACCTCAGCCACATTCAGCCTCTCACCCTCCAGCTTCTCTGTAACACAAAAATAAATAAATATGTTTTATTGTCACATACAACGAGAACACAGGGAGGACCATCAAATCCAATTGGAATCAGACAAATTCCAGAGAATAATGTGCTGCATTGCAAGCATAGAAGGGATGTTTTGGAGGGAATTGTACCAAATAGTTTCTGCAGAACCTGCCCATCGTAGAGATCTTCAGCCAGGTCTTTGACAATGATTCTCTCCCCCACCAGCACATCATTTATCCAGTCTATGAGTACCTGCATACAAAACATTATATGGAATTTAACAGGCACATACAAACTGTACATTCACAAGGAACATAATATTGCTTTCCAATGCTTTGATTGTGACATACGACAGTCATTTTATATCTCACACCTTCATCAGTTCTTGCAGTTTGGGGTCATTCCTGGAATTAGGGTCAACCATGGTGCGGACCTCATTCTCCTCTAGAACCACACACACACGTTTAGAATATAGACAATGAGAGAGAGTACAAGAGTGTGTGTGTGTGTGTGTGTGTGTGTGTGTGTGTGTGTGTGTGTGTGTGTGTGTGTGTGTGTGTGTGAGTGTGTGTGCATGCGATACACTACAGGAGTGGAGATGGAGGCCTTACCCAGCATGGTGTCCTCTGGGTCCAGTTCAAAGGGGATGGGGCTGAGCGGCAGGTTGATGGCATTCATCCCCTCCTCCTGGAGCTCAGACACTGCAGAAGCAGAGAAGCAGAGACCTTTAGTGGCCTGACTCAATGTGTGACAGGCTAATTATTATACAACTGTACTGACACCTCCTTTGAGTTAATAGTCACGAAAAAATTTGTCCACCCAATTTAGGGCTCTTTTCTTCAGGTTAAGCCGTGCTCTTCATACCAGGTTGTCAGTATTATGTCACATTGGTCTTACCAGAAAGAGTTGGCTCACAACGCATGTCTCTAATTATAACCTAGTTATCTTTGGTCACGTATGGGTTAGCCAGGAGAGAGAGAGCTCAGTCTAGCTTTGATTAATAAGATGAAGTGCCTCATTGTAGCCAGTGATAATACTACATGGGAGACTCCCAGAATGAGCCAATCACACTATTACCGTAAATTGGAGGAGATGTGAGAGAGTGTATGTCTATTCACTAAGCAGTCAAGGTCAGTTGCTCTGATAGCTCAGACCATGCCCTCTTTGAAATAAACCTTTCTCTCTGAGACACATCGCCCCACACAGGACAAGGCCATCCTCTCCATCCAGTTGCTAGGCGTTCATAGATCTAGGCTCGGTCTCACGCTGCTATCCTGAGCATCCGCCTCCTTCCCTGATCATTTCACTTACCTCGCCTGGCATCGTGCAAATTGGCACATGTGGGGAATTCACACAGGTGATGTGACAACCTGACCACTCTGTCTGGCCATGGTGCCAGCACTGCTAGTTCCTGTCCGGACCAGTTGATATGTCAGTAAGATCACTATAGCACTGATGCAGAGCTGCATAACATAACGTGATAAAGGCCTGCAGAACAAACTACGATAGTTTTTTTCCAGTTTCCTCCCAAACAGAGAACGCGCCCCCTGGAGATGTCAACATCCTGTTAGTAATCAACACCAAGATCTCCCTCTGCTGTTCAGCCTAACCCACAGAGACAGAGATCACCTTCCTCCTTCCTCACACTAAAAGAGCTGCATTCATTTAGTTCTTCAACAGATTGTTGAACCAACACAAAAGCATCATCTGGATAATGTAAACCTCTCTGTCTGTCTCTGTCTCTCTGATCTGAAAGGACTGCTCCTCAGTTCACAGGCAGAGACACAACATAGTTTACAATAACACTCTTATAATTGAAATACTGTATGCTGCTGTCATGGCAGTGGAGAGGCCCTCCATGGAACAGACAGGACCAGGTTGGACGATATCAGTTCAGTATTTTGGTGAATGGGGCTCAGCTGCAGACTCACTTTTACATGCCCCTCAGGAGTATATATATCGGGCATGTCTGTATCAAAAGATACGCTTCAAATGTAATTAATGAAAATGGGTCAAAGTGTCTTCCAAGAAACAATATAAACAATAATAGTGCTTCAGACATTTAATCATACTTGATGCTTGCTCATTTACCAAAAAGATTAAACGAAAACTCAAGTGCTTGTCTAATTAATACTTAATTGAAGGTATGATTTAAATAAAATGTGAAACTATGAAAGCCTTAGCAGCCTCTGGTCTGAACTCAGGCAGTGGTTGTGTTGGAGAGAGAATGGGATTTCTTCCTCATTCCTTGGTGAACACATCTGTGATGGAATATCAGCAGCCTCTTATCCTTACATGGCAGTAGCTCAGCCATGTGTACTGTAAACACAGACTTTACAGTACTTTACAGCCTTCTCCCGCTATGGCTTGGACAGACACAACGTAATACAACTCAAACAGATGCTGTCCCCCGCACCAAAAACAAAATCATCCAAATTTTTATCACAGTTATTTGATGATAGATGCAGACATCAAACATGAAGAGGGTCTTTCAGTCACCATTCCCGTTGCCGTATAACAAAATGACGTCATGGAAATAGACACACCTAGCAATTACTAGCGGGCCTATACTATTACCGCGTTCAAAACAACTGGGAACTCGGACATCTCCGATTTCACTCTTCAGTGCTTTCAAGACAACTGGGAACTCCGGAAAAAACGAGCTCCGACTGAGAATGTTTTTTTTGAACGGTCATCCAACTCGAATTCAAAGTCGGGAACTCGTGCATCTTTCTAGAGCCCCGACTTTCCGACATGAATATCACAGCCGTCATTAATTTTTTCTCCGCGTTCCCATTTATCGTGAAAGCAGCATATAGCAAAGTTTCTTAGCTTGTTTTCAAGCAAAACTGTCATGAATCTATTCAACAAATTGTTTAATTCCGAGGGAAAAAACGGTGGAATGTGGCTATTTATAGCATAATGTAGCCTACTGTTCAACAGGAATCGTATTTTATTTCTAATCCTTTTTAGCTTTCGTGATGTCAACCTTTGTATATAGATGCCTTAATAATAATCAAAATATAGCCTAATGCACGAACCTTCTTTTGCCTTTTTTCTTCTGGCCAAAGTTCCCCCAAGTTTTCCGAGGAAAGAGTCATCTTTTTTTCTTGAAGGTGGTGATTTTGGAGTCGGGGATTTGGGAGAAGAAGGTGATTTCTGTGGCGAAGAAGCCATTTCCAGTTTATTACTGGGAATTCAGGCTATTGAGACTGTTGTAGCCTATCATAGAAACACAACTTTCTGCTTGTCAAAGTTTACGGAATAGACAACGACGGAACCGGAATTCCAAGTATTTGCGCAGCCATCTGACGTCTCCCTGTTATTTGATTCCCGTACCCGTCCCTTTCCCACCCACTTTTCATGGATATGGGAAAAATAAGGTAGCCAATGTCCAGCTATGAGGAATAAGTATAGTAAAGCAAGAGCCGATAATGTAAAATAATCAGAGGGTTTTCGATTCTAGTTATAGGAAAATTATGTCCAGCGAAATTATCAAACGTATTTTTCCTTTGTTTTTCTGCTACCCAGATGTATTTACTTCCAGCAATATAATTCTCCATCAGTTTTCTTTTACTTATGCTAAACATGAGTTTCCATGGGGCTAGAACAAGGCCAATATAGAAAATAACACCAATGATATACAGCACACTTGTTCTGCAGTCCTAACATGGAGTGTAACAAACTTGTTCAAGGACCCCACCCCCATCCTTAGTGGGGGAGAATGGGTAAGACAAGGCAGCTGACTCAGTCAGTGTTGAGCCAGATCAATACATGATTGCTTATTTACCACAGACAGGATCACTCAAATGACTTGCTGGCTTTGTTGCCTCATTCTGCTAATGATCTGGTGAACTTGGTCTAGCTAGCACAGCTGACCAGGCAAGTGGTGAGAGCTGTTAGCAAATCAATGACATTCAAGCCTCTACTTGACAACACAGGCCTATTGCTGGCACATTATCTACCTCCTACATTTTGGGATGTCATCAAATATGCAGATGATAACAAATACATTTTTGTGTGTTGTTTTAACAATAATAGTAACATACTCTTGCTGTCTAGTTTTATGAAAACCTTTGGGTTAACAAAAGGCCTGTTCACAGTGCAGCCCTTTTGCCATCTCTTTTGATACAATTATGTGAACAAAGCCATGTAAACAAAATGCACAATGGCCCTGGCCTTGCCCTGGGCTGTCATTAGAGGAGACAGTACTGTTGGACTATCTGTGGCATGGCCCTGGCCTTGCCCTGGGCTCTCATTAGAGGAGACAGTACTGTTGGACTATCTGTGGCATGGCCCTGGCCTTGCCCTGGGCTGTCATTAGAGGAGACAGTACTGTTGGACTATCTGTGGCATGGCCCTGGCCTTGCCCTGGGCTGTCATTAGAGGAGACAGTACTGTTGGACTATCTGTGGCATGGCCCTGGCCTTGCCCTGGGCTGTCATTAGAGGAGACAGTACTGTTGGACTATCTGTGGCATGGCCCTGGCCTTGCCCTGGGCTGTCATTAGAGGAGACAGTACTGTTGGACTATCTGTGGCATGGCCCTGGCCTTGCCCTGGGCTGTCATTAGAGGAGACAGTACTGTTGGACTATCTGTGGCATGGCCCTGGCCTTGCCCTGGGCTGTCATTAGAGGAGACAGTACTGTTGGACTATCTGTGGCATGGCCCTGGCCTTGCCCTGGGCTGTCATTAGAGGAGACAGTACTGTTGGACTATCTGTGGCATGGCCCTGGTGCAGACAGTGAGGAGCCCCTCTGGTCAGGACGTCTGGGGTCACTTCACCCAAGAGCTCTAACATTGAGTTTGACCCGTCTGACCAAGCTTACAAATGCATTTCTCACTAGACTGACGTTCTGTTATTTGACAAGAGATGGACAGATATGCTCATAGCAGCTTGTTTTAAGGCAGGCTTTAAGAATTACATAATCAAATTGACTGATATTAGCACTCAACTGATATGACTAAGAGCATGCTTACCAACTTATAGATTTTTCTTCTGCCATCGGGAGTCATACAGCAAAAGGAATAGAGTCCTACATACAGTATTTCTCCTCAAACATGGTTTATAATTAACACATGTAGATATTACTCTTCTGAGATACATTTACTGTAACAATGTGTTTTTTGCCGATGGGAACATTTGTCTTGTTCCATTTAAGGGAATAATTTGGATAGTGCTAAGATAATGAAATTGTGCATTTTTTTAAAATTTATATTCGCCACAGCTTTCTATTTTCATTGCCGCTCACAGCTTCTGTAATTTCACTGCAATTTCAGCCTCAGATTGCTATTCTTTTTTCATGCTAATCATTGTTATTATATAACCTGTATGAACGATAAGGGCATTTAAGATAAGGGCATTTACATGAAAATATGAAATGCTCCCAGCTCCCAGGAAAATATGAAATGCTCCCAATTCACAGTCACATTGCAGTCCACGGGGATGAGCAGAGCGGACAGGCAGATACAACAATGAACAGTGACCTCTGCAGTGGATTCCATTTTACACCAGCATTCTACCAATGCCACTTGCTCTGCCATACTCAGTTCTGTGAAAGACAGTGAGGGGTAAGAGCAGGGCCCCTTCACATATGTTTTGTGTGACTGAAACCTCATATCGGTCTTTGCTCTGCTGTTAGAAATACATTTCTGAATTCTCATTCAACATGTCCCTGCAGCTTCTGTTGTGTTGATCACATGCAGAGGTGTCGAATGTAACTTGAGACTAGACACAATTAATGAGAGAGATCTGTGATAGGGCTTGTGTGATTATTTGTCAGTGCATGTGTTCCCCCATGGCCGTGTCAGCACTTAGATTTTCCCATGTGCTGGAGGATCCTGCTGTGGGGTGAGGCATGAGGAGCACGTTAGAGAGGAGTGGGAGCGCTGAGCCCACAGCCCTCCTTACACCTCCACATCCCCTCGACCTCAGCATCCGGCCTCCTCTGTGCCTCCTAAACTCCCCACTGTGGTCATCTCCACAGACACAAAGAATAACAAAGAACACAACTCTAAAATGCTCCCTTTCCTCTCACTGGAGTCCCACCTCTCTATCCACCATCCAAGGCCATGCACCCTGTCACCCTACACCACGGACTACTGTCTCATCTGAGACCTTAGGTCATGAGTGCGGCTCGCAGGTGGACTCCCAGTATACGCTGATCACAACGTACTGAATTAACAACATGCATCTTGACTGATGCACTGCTGTTATTTCAGAACAGGGCCCAGGTTAAGGACTGTCAAGTTCACATGCAGAGGGATCCTCAGATGCAGCAATGACACACACAAACACATGTGCACACGTCAAAACAGACTTGAGTTATCACTGTGATACTTGACTTGCCCTTCATAACTGGTCTCAGTTAACCCCATCTCTCACCAATTCCATCTCCAGGCATTAAATGCTGTGTCCATGACACACAAGTAATCCAATGCCAAAGAGATCATCTGTGCAGTTTGGTTGGGCTAAATGCTTTTAAACGGCATCTCTGTTTTCTTCAATTGCGTAAGCAAGGAGTGTGTGCTGAGTCTAAATGACTTTGCATGATTTGTTCTCAGCTGGTAATTTAATTTAATATCACTAGCCAGTTAATAGGCAGATAACCCTTAGGTACTGTACTATGTAGCATCTGGTACCTCCACTTGCCTAGGCATCTGTTCCATGTTAAATAACTGACGTCAAGAGGTGAGGTTATACAAAATCTATATAATAAATTAATAGAAGCGGCTATCACAACTGATAGCTAGCTATTCAGCAGGTTCCCAAAATAGAAACTGAAATCTTTAATTTCCTTCAACTGATAGATTTCATTAGAATCTGTGTCAGTATTGGTCACATGTTGGATCTGACATGTTGGCACTTGGTCACATTGTTTGTCAGACTGAGATGTGACTGAAGGTTGTGGTATTCAGAGCACCTTAACCTTTCCATTAGGAAGATATGCAGTCTGTCCTGGCCTGTTTGTCACCAAGCTGCCTTATCTTACAATAGAGAGGTGAGCCATATAATGGGAGCCAAACACTGGGGATCAAACAGACCCTCCCTTGAGCAATACGATTATTCAGGCAAGATTTCATCCTGTTGTTAATTACATTAAGCATGGAGCAGCCAGTGTGGTCTGATAGGAGAGATATCAAATCAGCCGCCGTGCATATTGTGATACCAACATAAACCTGCCTGAAGCTTATGGTTTAACTGGTTCAGTGAGCTGAACGAGTGAGAAAGTTGGAGAGAGAAAGAGAAAGAAAGTGTTCCGATTCTATTGGTATGCCTTGGTTCTTTTAAACATGTTTATGCTGGCCAATGCCTGAACCCACATATTAGACAATTACAGAGGCATTTTGGGGTCATTTCCTTGATCCCTTGATATGAGCCTCTTTCTAAACAACAGTGCTCTCTAGTGGTTACCTGTTCCAATGACATGTTAGAGGACATGAAATAGAATCAGCAGGATAGAATCATACACTGTTATGAGTTGTGGTAGATGGTAATTGCCAACCCGTTAATGACTCATAAAAGTGATCAGTTAATAACTTAGATAACCTAATTTGATTCATTTAGTTTATTTTCCCAGATTTGAGATCACAACAGTTACTGTGAGAACTTGAGTCCAGAGGAGCTGCACAGCAATGGGTGATGACAGAGCAGGAAGGAAGGGGCAAGAGGTACAACAGGAAAAGGAAAAGGTAGAGACAAGAGAGGAAGACCCTCACAGACAGAGAGGCAGACATACAGTATAGTGGCAGAGGAGAGACAGAGTGGGGGAAAGTGAGAGACACAGGCTAACATACATACAGGCACTATATATTAATGTCTCATCGCCCTCCCTCTCCTGGGACAGTGACATAGATCAGGGATCAGATTGAGGGGAAGGTGTGAGTCAGAGTAGAAAGTGGAGCCATAAAACACCGTTATTGAAAACAATGATTCCGCCAGTGGGTGGCATCAGTGGCTCAAAGTTCATCTCATCCAGGTCAGATAGGAAAAACAGTTCTCAGTCCCTTAACCAGCTGCATATTACTATAAGGCAGTGATTTACAAAGCACGGCTGCTGAATAGAAAATATAATGTCAAGGCGGTCAACTCTAGTTGACTGTCAAGAGTGTGCCACTTCAGTTGAGTGCATTTTCCCTTTGCAAGTAATTGTTCTGTAATTTTCTTGCATAAAACAGTTTTATGCACATTTACCCTTGACTTGATAGCTCCAATGGCTGAGGTAAAATGGTTGGCATTTCTCAATTGACAATCTCAAATCTATGCTTTGGGTTGAATGCTCTGAAGGAAGCAGATTAATCAAATAAAATATCTACTTTAATACAACACCAAAGAGACACATACCTGTGTCTCATGATTTATCTCACTGAAATACATTGCTTTTACAAACCTCCATTATTATTTAGTCAGGAAATGTGCTTTTAAACACTTGGCCTTCTGTAGACCTTTAAATGTTTTTAGTGATCACATTTCCTCAGCTTCTCCTTGATCTCGGCTGTACTGGACAAGGAAGTGAGGGGCAATCTGCTGACCCCAGTAGCTTTAATTGCATCACAGCACACACACCATTGGTCCGTCACACTGTGTGATGCAAATTTTCTGAACAAAATGTCCAGGCCCATCCAGCCCCGGGTCTAGCAGATGTGCCAGGTTTGGTTTGGAACACCTCCCTCGAATGTTTGTATGAGAGGCTCTGAGAACTCAGAGAAACAGACATTTTTACAAGCAGCATCATCAGGGCTTGCAAAAGTGTTTGGCTGAGTTTTTTGTGGTTTCCATGGTGATGGGTTGAAGGGACAAGTGGAGGATACTATAAAAAAAGAGTGCCTCAATAGTCTGTACTTCTGTTGTGATTACATTAAACCAAGCTTTCCCCTTAAAAGCAAAGCTAATGAAAGCTATTGGATACTGGTGATAATACAGCCTGAGAGACATGCTTTGGCAGCTAGTATAATACATGGATTGTATGATGTTTCCTTTGAAATAATTGTAATTCCAAAGTAGATGCTTTAAAAAAAAAAAAAAGGTATTCTAGTGGTGTGGGGTGGCATGTAGCGTAGAGGTTAGAGCGTTGGGCCAGTAAGTGAAAGTCTCTGGTTCGTATACCCGAGCCAACAAGGTGAAAAGTCTGTCAATGTGCCCTTGAGTAAGGGACTTAACCCTAATTTGCTCCAGGGGTGCCGTACTGCTATGACTGACCCTGTAACACAACACATTTCACTGCACCTATCCTGTGTACTGTATGTAACAACAAAACATCTTAACCAGGTATGATGAGAGATTATTTCATGGCTGTTGAATAAGACACAAGACACTGATGGTGCATATGGAGAAAGAGAACTGACTCCCTCCTGTGAGAACCATGAACCATGCCTGGCAGGACCACAGTGGGCTGGCTGGGGAGAGAGTTGTATGGTTTGATATGTCCCCTGTGACCTCATCACCAAAGAATCCTTTCTGGCTCTCACGGATCCAGAAAGAGCTCCAGGAACCCATCCAGGAACATGTCCGTCTTGCCTGGGGCCTTATCAACACTGAGACTGGGACAGAGGAACTTAACCCATATATTTTAATTTAGGAGGCTAGACATGGTAAGTAGACTAAATATAGGAGACATGCTCTTTAAGAGGAGTTAATGTTTAGGGTTTACTTTGAATACTGAGCCTGTATACTATGTGATGCTGAACGGCTTGATTTAAACGTGTTACCCCTATTTGTACTATTCTATGTGCCATATCAAACCATGGGGAGAACAACATTGTGATATTATGAAAGAATGACAGTAAACTGGATCAAGATGACAAATAACTCAGTTCATTTATTTACATTTGTTGCTTTAGGTCATACATAAAGCAACACAGAATCTCCATGAGAAAAGCAGGCTGCATTAGAAGTCCCATAATACATTATTCAATGCATTAATTTAAGAAAGAGTGGCATGCCTCTGCATGACAGAAAGCTGTCTACGCGAGTACACTTGCGTGTTTATGAGTCTCAGCTTTTCGATAGTAGGATCATAATAGTTTGTAGATTAGACATTTTTGTGAGAAGAACCGTTTTCAGGAACCGCCATTGTCTCACAAACACTGCTCTAGTTCAGCCCCCGTTAAGGACATCGGCGAATGGTTGGTATCGCCGTGTGCAGACGAAACAGAAAAATACAATGCTTAAATACTGCTGTCTGTAGCTCAAACACAGGGGTTAGAAGCAATTTTTACTTGTGTGTGGAAGTGCTGACAGTAACTGGGACTAATCTGACCAGTTCACTCCAAAACATTATTCAGAAAACCATGTGACCATGCAGGTGATCACCTTCAGAATGGCATGTCTCCTAACCAATCAGAAGGCTCATCATCAGAAAGTTGAAAACAGACTTCAAGTGAACATGATGAGAAATTAAATGAAGGAAATATAGGTTAGAATACAGAGAGAAATCAGAGGAAGGATCAAATCCAGTTAAAATGTATTGAAACTTTGTAATTGTTAGATAGTCAAAGAAAAGGCATTGAGAAAACATGAGATTGTGCTACTCAACAACACACAATTTAGCACTGTACAGTGTACTGCATGAATTATGTAACTTCTGGTTCAGGAAAGCACATACACACCACAGCATTCAAACATAGCCTGAGTTATCATGTCAGATTCTGTCCTCCTGAACAACTCCTTTCAGCAATATTCGTAACATTATGAAAAACATATTTAAGTGAAATAGACTTGTACAAAATAATAAAAATGAAGAAAGACTTCTATTACAAGCATACATCAACTCTTTAGAAGATTGTCCCATATTCCACCTCATCATACAGTAAATTGAATTTGGCCTTGCATCTGTTTCACCAACAGGTGGCAGCATTAAACAGTCCATGAACTGGAGTAGTAAACCAAAGCCCATGGCCATGAAACCTCTTCCCCTTTTAAGTACAATGGACAATGCACAAAAATACTGGAGGCACTGGGCCATAAAATAAAGCAATAAAAGCTATCATAATGTGTAGCGAAAGTACACTACGGTCATGGTGTCATAGGAAATCTTACAATAACAACTTTTAAATGTAAACTTGTGTCAAACAATATTGAAATAGAAAAAAGATGAGAAAATCTGGTCAAGCACAGATCCACGTTGGCCCCTGACCCCGACCCCGACCCTGACCTGTGAGTTCAGCAGGGTTTAGTAAACATGCAGAGTCAGCACTAGTCATTATCCAAGGCCTGGACAGCCATTAGGCAGCCACTAACTCCCACACCATTCATCAGGCATCAGCCACAGGTAAAGGCAGCTCCCCAAGTTAAAGTGCTTCAAGTCAGTCTTTTCATTTACATTACTTTTTCCGCACAAAAACTCTGTCATAACCTGAGTTAATCCATGTAAAAACTGGCTCAATTACGACAGCCAGTTGTTGAAAGAATCAACTCTAGAGCAATATAGATTGGATGATTTCAGCAGTCATATCAACCACATACCGTAAATGATTTAGACCACCATGAAACCATGTACAGCACATTACCCCTCATCATAAAGGAAAATATAATGTTAATGAAAAACTACCACACGTATCACAAACCAAGATACTGCTTGGGAAATGTTATTTGTTCTTTGGTTGGTGTAGGACTAGATCTAATGCACTGACAGCTACATATTCTGTGAGAAAATATTAACAAGGTGCTTGGTCAAACACATGGTCAAACGGTAGCTTGCCGTCATATGACATGGCACAAATGCAAGATACACCAGTTAATGTTCGGCCAGGCTTCAGACCCTATTGCACGAGGGTTAGGGATAGGGTTAGGATTAGGCTTCCCTCCCTAGTGGGCCTCTACATGAGCCTGTGGCCCAGGTGTTCCTCCAGCCACAGCAGTAGGGGCTGGATGGACTGGGAGACAGGCCCGGTTTCAGAGTACATCTGCAGCAGCACCTCCTGGAGCATGAACAGCAGGGGCACTCCCAGGCTCAGCAGCTCATACATGAAGACATAGTCCTGCACATTGGCCCTAAAGTGGAGGCCCACAGCCTGGGCCGTACTATGCACCCACCGAGACAGTAGGCGGGGGGAGTCACACACAGCCCGGGTCACACTCAGGGGCCAGCTCAGGCTCTTCCTCAGGCGGGAGCTGAAGGTACCTGGTGACTGGCTCTGCAGGCCTTCTGTTGGGTCACCGTTGGGAGTCTGTGTCTCTGATCCCTCCTGAACCCCGGCTCCATTCTGACCCTGAGGGAGAGACCCAATGAGTTACAAAGATGTCCCACAAATTAACATCAAAATGACAATTCCAAGTGGATGATTGAATGATCGAGAACAATTACCAGATGTGAATTTAAAGTCCTCCGATGGTTCATTCCATATTTACGTTGTGTGAAGTGCAGCTTGCAGTACAACTTGCCTAATTGAACATGATCAAAAGAGGATTTAGAAAAATTGGCACATAAACAGTTAATTATCTCTCCCCGGCACAGCCAGAAGAGGACTGGCCACCCCTCAGAGCCTGGTTCCTCTCTAGGTATCTTCCTAGGCTCCTGCCTTTCTAGGGAGTTTTTCCTAGCCACCATGCCGCTACATCTGCATTGCTTGGTCTTTGGGGTTTTAGGTTTGGTATCTGAATAGGACTTTGTCACTACTGCCGATTTGATTGATTGATTGGCTGATTGATTGATTGACAGTAAGCGAACATCTAAACCTTAGTGTTGGGAAACACATACCCTGCTCAGAGTCGAAGGCATGGCCTCCCTGGCGTAGGGCGGCGCCACAGGTGTCACAGCGAAAGCACTCCCTGTGGAAATAAAGTCCCTCAGCACTGATCCTCTCCACCACATACACGCGCTTCTGACAGGAGTGACACTTGTCACCAGACCTGGGGAACTCCCTCCGCAAGGAACCCTGGGAAACAGAACAGACAGACAGACAGTGCTACAAACGTTGTCAGCACAGCAAATTACGATAATGAGGGAGGGATGCACTTGTGTCAGATTCCACAACTCTGACCATAAAAGGCTTTATGGCCGAGTTTGGCCTTTGGTTCACAAAGCATAATGAGTCATAGAGTCCTGCAAAGAATAATCATCTCAATCCTTATTTTACACAATCTCTTTTCATCTGACTCAGAGCCAGGGCCTGGGACATAGTCTATGTTCTTCACCTAGATAAGGGCTGTTGTTCAAGGCTGGTACAGCCTCAGTGGCTGCATGCTTAGTCAGACATGCTTACCGGAGACAGAGGCGAAGAGGCTGGGGGTGAACAGGGGGAGGAGGCTTTAGGCCTGTGGTCAGTCTCATAGAGGGTGACCAGCGTCTCAGCTCTGGCTGCTATGGCCAGAGACTCCTTCCCCACCGTCCGCTGACATGCAGCAAGGAGGAAAAGACTGGAGGAAGTTAGGACAGATAGACAGATAGATGATTTGACTACTATGTTCTCTGACTAAGGCCGCTGTTGTGGAAAATAGTCAAGTTATTTCATCAAAATAAGAGAGGAGGGAAGAGGTGAGGATTTTCAGGAATGTTTTCTCATTATGGTTAACTAGTGAGCCTGTCTGGATGCTTCAGATTGTACTCTAGACTGACTGCACGGCGCTGACTCAAACTGATCAGAAATCTGGGAACAGGGAGGGGCAGTCTAACTCACAAAGTGCAACACCACAAAAATATATTCAACCTTAGCATGAGAGGCCCCAGAGTAGCTAAAAAACACCTCACATGCTTCTTGCATGCAAGACCTTTGTGTCGACATGTGTCCTTTGTAATTTAGAGGGTAGTACAAGTTACTTTAGCAGGCATGTGGCACTGGGGGCAAAATACCTGTTTGACGTTATTAAAAACAGCTTTGGTTGTAGTATTGCAGTGTGTTGTTGTTGGGATACATATGTGGAGCCACTGCTGTGACACTGCATAACTACAACTGTAAGTTACATGCAAATTAGACTAGAAGTTAAACAAATATATACTTCTAAAATATATATAATTATCCAGATGACATCATGTTTAAAATCAAACAGACAGCACATCATTTGGGGTTTCTCTAAGAAGCAGCAGGCTCTGCATATAGAAATGATGTGGCCATAATCACTGGTCTTTGGTTTTCCATGAAGAATGAAGGAATTAGAGGCAACAGAGAAGAAAACTTAGTTGAACAGTTCAGTGACAGATAAGGGATAGATGAGTGCATCAAAATAACAGTATAATGTTTGCTCTGACATTAGGGGATATGGGTTTCGTCATGACAGACAGATGGTGAGAAATGGATGTGCTTGTTTTCACCTTGAGTTGGAGTAGAATGGATGAGGATGAAGACACGGTTTGAGAGAGTGTGAAGGTAGAAAGGGTGATTTCTGGACAAAGGAGGGAAGTGACTTTAGGAGTGGGAGCAGGGAGGATGGGAGGAGAGGGAATGGTCTGTTCAGCAGATCCAGGCTAGGGTGGGAATGGGAAACAGAGGAATGGAAAGTCAAAGAGGGAGAGGATTGTTAAAAGAGAGACTTTGAGAATCAGATAGGTTAAATGATAGTTGGCATTCTCAGTTTGAGGGCCTACAGTACCTGGTATTCCATGGCACTCTACCGTCCTATTGACCAAGCCCCAACCTGATTAGTCTCAATTCAAGAACACTACATTCCATTTTGACGTCAACTCAGTTATAGTGCTATAAATTAAAGATGTGCAATATCTCTGCATGATGAATATTGAATGACCACAAAGGTTTTAGCATGACACACAACGATAGGGACACAGTAAGCATTTCACTGTACCTGTTGTAATCGGCGCATGTGACAAATACAATTTGATTTGATTGGATTTGACATGCTGAAACACAGACATGGATGTGGTTATTTATACCTGATGTCGAAGTAGACAGGAAGAGGAGGAAGAGGGGATGGAGAATAGGTATGAGGGGGGGGGGGATGTAGAAAGGGTGATTTCTGGACAAAGTAGTGATGAAGAGGTTTTAGGACGGGGAGCAGGGAGGATGTGAGGTGAGGGAATGGTTTGACTCTGTCCAGCAGATCACGACTAGTGTGGGAATGGGAAAGTCAAAGAGAGGAAGATATTATGAGCATCAGATGGGAGTTAAATTAGAGTTTGCATGCTTAGTGGTTTGGGCCTCAAGCCTAAAGTGCCTGGTATTCCATGACACTGCATTACATTGAAATGGAAACTCAGAGTGATATAGATAAAATGTGTATTTCTTCATGATAAATGTTAAATGATCACAAAGGTTGTAGTATGACACACAGTGATAGGGACACATACAAGACAGTGAGACAGACATGGATGTGGTTATTTTTTACCTGAGGTTGTAGTAGACAGGATGAGGATGAGGAATAGGGATGAGGAGGTGAGAAGGCAGAAAGGGTGATATCTGGGTAAAGGTATAATGAGGTGACTTCTGGACTGGGGTTAGGGAGGATGGGATCAGACACTGAGGGAATGGCCTGTTTTTCCGAATCAGGCTAGGTGAGGAATGGGACAGGGGAGATTTGCAAATGAAAAGAGGGGAGAGGATTGTTAAAGGAGAGCTTTGAGTGTTAGTAATTTGATAGAAGTTACAATGAGAACTGGCGTGCACAGGGGGATAGGCTTTAAGCAAAGGTATTCCGTGGCACTATCAAATCATAGTTTTACCTAAACTCCAACCTCCTGAGCCTCAACACAACAGCTTACCCTGGTTTCCACTGAGATGGAAACTCATTTAAAGAAGGTGAGCAGTATCTTTTTTGATGATAAAATACCAAGGAAATACCTTTTCTTGTAATGGAAATTGCAGTATGATGACTACTCTAGCACTAAACACCTTGCTTGATGACTATCCTGTGAGTAATAAAGCTGCAGCCTCTTCCAGTGAGGCACAGAGAACCCTGTGCTACCTTTCAACAGTGCTGAGCACACCGAGTAAGTGAATTACCAGTGCTGTTCATACATATCATCACAGACAGAGCTGAGAGAGGAGGCTACCTAGTTTTCAGCCTGAGCTCTCTTCTGCAGGTCTGTCTCAGTGGGAATATAGAATCACGTAATGGAACAAGAAGAAACCATTTAATGGAAGGATTTCTGTTTGAACAAAGAATTGCCTGATGTGTTTTCACAGGGCGTTACATTGTTTTAAAAAAGCCTTGTTGAAACCCTCGGCGTAAACAGTCATTTATTGACTGACAGTGAAGGTGATTTAAATTTCAGATGTAGGATCTTAATTTGATCACTATTTTGTCGCTGACAATTTTCCTGCGCAGCGTATTCAAGGTTTAAAAAGATTTCTAAGGTTTGTAATTTCCACTTTAAAATGTCTGACTTTCTTTGCCCTAACGGAAAATTATAAATGTTGAATGATCACAAATGTTTTAGCATGACACACAGTGATACCGACAAAAACACCTACAAAAAATGACCATTAATTATAAGTCACATAATAATTCAAATTTCCTGTTGCTGCAGGATTATTTTCCTGTTTTAACGAGTTGGATCAAATTAAGATTCGACATCTGTATAACAGAACACTGTGTCCTACAATAACCTGAAATCACCTGCGCTAGCTGTGTTCTGTTGCTACAGACTCTGAGCAGCTAATGAAAACATTGCCATAAAAGTCATGCTTCTGGAGATGATGGATGTTGAATTTCAACACAGGGAGGATTTATGAACTCTGTGCAGCAGCAGTGATGCCAAACAAGACCGAACGTGCAACACGACAAACACACTGAGGGACGGGAGAGGTGAGGGGTCAGAGTTCAGGGGTCAGATAGTCACCTGGGACGTAGAGGTCACATCCTCAGAGAACAGTGCTCTCAGGTGGACCGCTTTCTCCTTGATACTTTTATTGTGAAACTCTCTAGCATTCTGGGCCTGAGCTTTCTTCTGCAGGACACATACCATGAGACACAGAGACAAAGAACAGGCATAAAATTTGATTTGATTTGAAAGCTGCACCCGCAACACAGTACCACATAATCCCTGTCTGATGAATGGGTCTGAATAGTAATTATTAACTCCCAAATCAGAGTAATGTACGGACAAATAAAAGTATGAAATGTATGCATTCACTATTGCAAATCGCTCTGGATAAGAGCGTCTGCCAAATGACTAAAATGTCAAAGGTAATGATCAAGCAAGATAAGTGGACTTTGGTCCTACTTTCCTACTGAAGGAGCTAGATGGCATATTGTTTATTGGGTGGTGGGGAACAATAGTTTTGCCGTGTGGAGTAGAGTGGCAGTTTTTATAACACTAATTTGACACACCAGCAGAGATGACTCCACTCTTATACATGCAGACTGAGACCCAGACAGAGACAGACAGACACACAGGACTGGCACAGAACAAGGCCACAAGGGCAGCCCACTGGCTAAACTTGCCAGTCAGCAGCCTCTGTACCTCTTTGTCTCTGCCAGGGCTGTGGGTCTGCTCTTGCTATTGTGGTCAGTGTGGATGATTCAGTGTTGACTTCACCAGCTGACTATGTGCTATACAATGCTAAATGTATAATCAGGATGATTATCTCAACATTCATATTCAGCCTTTCCTAAAAAGGATGTCTTATATGATCACACAGTAGGAGGCAATAACAATAGAAAAAGACAGAGCAGACAAAGAGAAATGGACAGATAGAGAGGAAAGGATAAGAGAGGAGAGGAGAGGAGAGGAGAGGAGAGGAGAGGAGAGGAGAGGAGAGGAGAGGAGAGGAGAGGAGAGGAGAGGAGAGGAGAGGAGAGGAGAGGAGAGGAGAGGAGAGGAAAGGAAAGGAAAGGAGAGGAGAGGAGAGGAGGAAAGGAGAGGAAAGGAGAGGATAGGAGAGGAAAGGAGAGGAGAGGAAAGGAGAGGAGAGGAGAGGAGAGGAGAGGAGAGGAGAGGAGAGGAGAGGAGAGGAGAGGAGAGGAGAGGAGAGGAGAGGAGAGGAGAGGAGAGGAGAGGAGAGGAGAGGAGAGGAAAGGAAAGGAGATGAAAGGAAAGGAGATGAAAGGAAAGGAGAGGAGTGGAAAGGAGAGGAGTGGAAAGGAGAGGGGAATAGGTCACCTTGGTGATCTTTTCCTCCACCTCCTGAAGGCGTTGGAGCATTCTAGACATGGCTAGGACCGCTGAGTGGCAGGAGGGAGAGTAGCCAGGGTACTCTATGCTCTCTGGCTTTTGAGGATGCGTCTGGGGTTGCGTCTGAGTACGTGTCTGATCAGCCTGTCTGACCTTCCTGAGGGTGTGATTTGGGCTGGGTGGGGGTTGGAGCTTGGGTTGGAGCTGGAACTGGGGTTGGGGCTGGTGCTGAGACTGAAGCTGGGCTTGGAGCTGGGGCGAGAGCTTGGGTTGGAGCTGGAACTGGGGTTGGGGCTGGTGCTGAGACTGAAGCTGGGCTTGGAGCTGGGGCGAGAGCTTGGGTTAAGGAGGAGGCTGGGGTGGTAGCCGAGCGATGCACTCAGCTGCATATTTGGCACAGGTTGCAGAATGAAACTGGAAACACACAGCACATGTGAGCTGCAGTTCTATGGCTCTCTGTCAACTCAGGGTGAGCTTGATGAAAAAACAATTGCAGCAAACAGGCTCCAGTAGTTTAACAGCTGGAGAGAATAGAAGGGAGATTTATGCCCCATGCTTTCCTTTATCATGTGAATCTATTTTTCATTTCCAACCCACAGGGAGCATTTAACACTCTCACTCCAGGTAGGTGATGTGTATACCAAAACTGAGTGACAGTGTGTGTTCTGCAGAGTGTATTAGCGTGGGTATGTCTGTGTATTACAGTATGTTGACCAGGCCTGCTCCAGTCCTCTACCTGTGTCTTGGGGGGAGGGTTGGGTGGGGTCTGCTGCCTGAGGTTGGTGAAGCGTGGGGTCTCAGTCATGTCCATGGAGCGTGGCCAAGGGGCCCTCTCAGAACCCCAATCACAAGGAGACTGATGGGGTTTGTCAGCCAGAAACAAAGCCAAGGAAAAAGGTTAATAGAAAGACAGAAAAGGAAGAAAAGAGAGAAAGTGACTTGCAAGATAAGTTAAGTATCTCACCAAACAGTTAAGAACAAATTCTTATTTACAATGATGGTCTACACCGGCCAAACCCGGACGACGCTGGGCCAATTGTGCACCGCCCAATGGGACTCCCATTCACGGCCGGTTGTGATACAACCTGGAATCGAACCAGGGTGTCTGTAGTGACGCCTCTAGCACTAAGTGCCTTAGAACTCTGCGCCACTCCCCCCAAGACTTTATAACCAAGTCTTAATCAGAAAACGAACAGTACACAACCAAGCCTGGCTCTTTCCCTTGGAACACAACTGATCACCTCTGTCCTATAGCACACTGTGGTATAAGGCCTCTGAGAACAAACATGCCAGTTACTATACCATACTACAGTACTGTATAAGCTATGGAGGACACTGTCCAACACTGACAGTGTCCTTAGGAGGGGGAATGGGGGACATATCTTGGTGGTTCTGACCTGTCTCCGGAGGGTGAAGCTGGGGTTGCTCTCCTCAAACTTGGACAGGAGCTGGCTGGCCATGGAGCGGACCTTGTTCTCCTTCACCTCCCTCCCCTCACCCACACAGGACGCACTCTGACTGGAGAAGTTGGTTGCCTGTCATGAGAAATAGTGACTTGAGTTATCAGGGCCAAAATAAATTGTATTTTGCCGTATTTGACTGGTGCACTTAGAATGTCCTTACGAAATTGTAGTTTGATGGTAATAACTACCTCTTCCAAATAACTGCAGACTTTTCGTCTCCTTTTGTACGTTGGGTCAGTATCTTCTAGCTTCTTCTCATCCTGAAAGAAAACAACCCAGCCATAGTATATGACTAAATATTTCAGACTTCACTCAAAGGTAAAAATATTCAACATGAAAGTGAACTATTAAAATAGAGCCCATCTCAAAAAAAACTCTAGAAGAATGATCTGTATTTATACATTTTTATACATTTATCTTGTGGAAGGCCCCAATACCGTCCACTTATTCAAATGAAATGACTTTTGAAATGATAACACAGGGAGGCTGAGAGGCTCTCAAGTTGCAGTCGTTATCAATGAAGACAGGCACCTGGAGAGAGGAGTGTGATTACCTTCGGTACCCTTTTTCTTGGTACCAGAACTTTGTTCATACTTCTGACTGCCTTGGAAGGATAGTCTTCACTGTTTTCGTCGGCCCCTCTAGAATCTGCAAAGAAACACGAGTACATTAAAAGGTATGATATTTTCCACAGAGCTCAGCCATGAATGCCAAATAAAAGCAATGGCCAATGTGTTGTTACATTACGTCTAAAATAAACCTAATATTACTGTGTTGGAAAGAACCGGATGGGGCAAGACCATCTGTTTTTCCTGAGAAATGCCACCTAAAAAATAAAGGGCTTTTTCGTGGAAACCAATACTGAAACTCTTCACTACAGATCATAAGAATGTATACAATTATTGCTAAATAGTACATCCTCATTCCGTGGGCAACCAGCTTTGCTGTGGATAGAGGCATATCATGTGACCTCTTAGAGACCATAAAGCAAGTACAACTGATGTCCATGTGGCAATAATATGCTCTCTTCACCTTAGGCATGTCAGACCAGAAACTGGAGTAAGGTGTAGTGTTTTCTCTCCAGGCATCCTAGAACAATACACTATCTGTAAGGTAGCCTGTACTGCGCTGGGCAGATGTGCATTCCTCTCATGCCAGACAACGTGACTGATAAGGTTGTGCAACGCAGACGTTCTTTCAAAGGAAGCCAGATTAAATCTCATACCCTCTTTTACACCAGCTAAAGTGTCTCTAGAAAGACATAACTTATCTGAAAGAGAGCAGGGGTCAGCCCAGAAAAAAGGGATGAAATACATTAAAGACAGAGACAGCTTGATATGTAAAGAAATGGCCCTGGTGAAAACAATACAGTGAGAGGCTGGGCTTTTAATACAGTGGACACAGTGGAGTGGTAGGGTCAGTGACAGTGACGAGGTGTTAAAGTATCAAGTTTCAGGTTTTTTATTTGTAGTATGATCAGGATACACACGTTATACACTGTCCAACGAAATGCTTACTGCAGGTTCCTTCTGGACAATGCAACAACAATAAGAAAGAATAAAAAATGAGAATACGAACATCAAGTAAATAGCTCAGTAGAATAGAATAAGTATAATACAGGAAGGCACCATTTATAGTTCAATATTTACACGCGTTATGGGGAAGGGGGGATTGGGGGGCTAGTATTTAAATTGTGCTGTATTTAGCAATAATAACAAGAGTCTGGTGGCAGCCGTTGTGATGTGGTGTAGCATGAATGTGTGTGAGTGGATGTATCTACGGGGGTGCCAGGGCAGAGCAGTAGGACTATATGCCTCTCCACCCTGTCTGTTCCTCAAGTGTTCAGAGCCAAACGCTTCTGCTGCATTTAAAAATAACTCTGACATGGGAAGGAGCCTTTTAAAAAAGGCCTAATGATATAAAGGGCTGCTACTTCAATCAGACTACATAGAAAACGATGGGATATTTTGTGTGTGTGTGTGTGTGTGTGTGTGTGTGTGTGTGTGTGTGTGTGTGTGTGTGTGTGTGTGTGTGTGTGTGTGTGTGTGTGTGTGTGTGTGTGTGTGTGTGTGTGTGTGTGTGTGTGTGTGTGTGTGTGTGTGTGTGTGTGTGTGTGTGTGTGTGTGTGTGTGTGTGTGTGCATCTGTGCGTCTGTGTGTCTGTGTGTCTGTGTGTATGAGTGCATATCTGTGTGGGTGTGTGCGGGAGTGAAATCTGAAGTCTGGGGCTTTAGGACAGACGTGTCTGCGGGGGGATGGGGTGAGGGGTGTGAGGCGTACCTGAGACGGGGAGGGGGGTGCCGCGGAACAGCTCGTAGAACTTGGAGAGGTAGGTGACCATTCTGGTCTTGTCTGGTTCCTGACCAGCAGCCATCTCCTCCCCAGTGGTGAAGGGCCGGATCCCAAACTCCCGCTCAGCCAGGTCACATGCCAGCTGGAAGTTGTTAGCCGAATCCTCCTCATTCAGCGAATCAAACTCTCTGAGGGAAACCGATTGAAATGATATCACGCGATGTTGTTGTAATGTTGTGTGGGTAACTAGGTGAAGGCTTCATAAGACTAAGCTGGCGTCAACATAGAAGTTATGAAACAGTTCTAGTCTAGCAGTGTAGCCCTCACTTCACCACAAAGATGATGTCAGAAATAACAAACTGCCCTAGATACTGAGTGTGACATGTAATACATAGTTATGCTTTCCAAACTCCCTTTCACATACTATAGGGTTTCTCTAAAATCGATTGTGTCTTCTGTGTGCTCTGTTTCGTCACACCTATCAGTAACAGAGAGAGAGAACTGCCGTCAGGAAAAAGGCTCTTCGATGAAGGTCAAATGTCATTCGCACCCACCACTTACATTTACTCTCACACAAAGAGGCTGTGAGGGAGGGGCAGGGGCTTGTGTGTAGATAGTACACCAGGACATACATTGGCATGAATGGGTTACTTTCATGCCTGGTATACTTTACATTAGACACTCACAGAAGGAGACAATATTACAGCGTGGTGGTAAGATGTTTTGCTATTACTGGTGTCTTGATGTAAATGTTAGCCTAATGAGGAAATTCCCCATTACACAATAGAGGCATTTTATGAGGAGCCAGTCTATCGACTTACAATGACGAAGTGCTACATGCCAGGGTGTGCCAAGAAGAAGTCTCAAACATGGTTTATGAGGAGAAAAGAGTGAGTGCTGAGCTCATTAACAGTTACTGTAAGGTACATGAGGCCAGTCTTACTGTAGTAGTTTACAGGCTAGTTGTGTGTTGCAGTGTTTTGCTGTACGTACATGAGGTGGGATCTGAACCGGTGGATGAGGGCACAGAGAGCCAGGCCGCTCTGCCACGAGGTGGTCAGGTCTGTCACGCTCACATTCCTGTAGCCCTCGGTCTGTTTCTGACACCACGTCAGCAGCCTCCCCGGCCTGATCTCCGACTCTACACACACAGACAGGAACAAGGTGTTCAGTAGGGAGAAAATGGCATGAAAAAGGGAGGCACTACCTAAGCTGGTCCAATAAGAACATAGATTTTTGTTTTCGATTGCCCTATTTTCCATTTGTGTGGCTGTCCTCGTCTATCAGTCTATCAGTGTTTTGTCACTTGTCATGTGTTGTGTTTTTGTGGACACCAGGAAGAGTAGCTGATGCTTCTGCGAAAGCTAATGGGGATCCTAATAAATAAAATACTAAACACAACCCAGCTAACAGCCACCCACCCACTCACTTGGCAACACAACCACAGAGCTAACAGGAAGTGAGATCATAGATGTGGGACAGTGACAGCAGGTGACGTTAATGAGAGGTAAGACTGATAAGAGGTAAGTTAGAATAGGGGCTGAAGTATGCATATGACTCTGTCAGGACATGTTGAACCTGTCTGTCATTGTGTAATAGGACCCATGGTTGTGTAACATGGTGTTTAGCGTATTATGTAGAGGCCAGGGTGTGCTTAAAGAGATACAGTATACATGGAAAAAACTTTTCTGATGATGGAGACAAAAATCCCATCAGTTTATAATGAGGTCAGTTCTCCTTGAATAACTGCTAGAAACCTTCCAGTATTAATGTTTAACATGATCCATGGGGCCAAAAATATCTTGAAACGTAACCAGCTAGACTTTGTTAGGTCTGGTATCTGAGAACATCCTGAAGATATCATTGATGCGTTTAACTACTAGTGTATCAAGTCATGTTTTTCCTTTTCACAATACACAGAACCAGAGCTTTGTCCTCCAAAAAAATGATCAATGTAGGGGGGTGGGGGCTGTACCCTATATGACCCTGTACACAGTCAAGTGGCTCCAACTTCACCAAAACGCTGCTCTCACCATGGATCATTGAAAAACAAACCTCAGACGGCGACTTATTTCTAAGCAGAGATTAATGCGGGCCCGTCCTCAGTCTGACACTCCTGTTAGCGAGAGAAAAGGTCTGCCTCACCTTAAGACTGCTGTGGGCCTCTGTCTCAGAACACTCCCAGAGCGGGAGAGAACTCAATAGAACTACAGTGGAATGGCTTATCTTCTCCTACCTTTGGGTAAATAGCCACTGAATGAACGAGTGCTGCAGATATTTTAGCCCATGAAACCCAAGGGACTCATCCGTCATCATTTTGAAATTAGTTACTTGAACCAGTTGAATAGACATCGCAGCATGTTCTGTAGGTTGGAGCCATGCCTCTTTGCTTGACATCATGGGAAAATCAAAAGAAATCAGCCAAGACCTCAGAAAATAAATTGTAGACCTCCACAAGTCTGGTTCATCCTTGGGAGCAATTGCCAAATGTCTGAAGGTACTACGTTCATCTGTACAAACAATAGTACGCAAGTATAAACACCATGGGACCACGCAGCCATCATACCGCTCAGGAAGGAGATGGGTTCTGTCCTAGAGATGAATGTACTTTGGTGTGAAAAGTGCAAATCAATCCCAGAACAACAGCAAAGGACCTTGTGAAGATGCTGGAGGAAACAGGTACAAAACTATCTATATCCACAGTAAAATGAGTACTATATCGACATAACCTGAAAGGCCGCTCAGCAAGGAAGAAGCCACTGCTCCAAAACCACCATAAAAAAGCCAGACTACGGTTTGCAACTGCACATGGGGACAAAGATCGTACTTTAAGGAGAAATGTTTTCTGGTCTGATGAAACAAAAATACAACTGTTTGGCCACTATCGTTATGTTTGGAGGAAAAAGGGGGAGGCTTGCAAGCCAAAGAACACCATCCAAACCGTGAAGCATGGGGGTGGCAGCATCATGTTGTGGGGGTGCTTTGCTGCAGGAGAGACTGGCGCACTTCACAAAATAGATGGCATCATGAGGCAGGAAAATTATGTGGATATATTGAAGCAACATCTCAAGACATCAGTCAAGAAGGTAAAGCTTGGTCGCAAATGGGTCTTCCAAATGGACAATGAGCCAAAGCATACTTCCAAAGTTGTGGAAAAATGGCTTAAGGACAACAAAGACAAGGTATTGGATTGGCCATCACAAAGCCCTGACCTCAATCCCATAGAACATTTGTGGGCAGAACTGAAAAAGCGTGTGCGAGCAAGGATCCTACAAACCTGACTCAGTTACATCAGCTCTGTCAGGAGGAATGGGCCAAAATTCACCCAACTTATTGTGGGAAGCTTGTGGAAGGCTACCCGAAACGTTTGACCCAAGTTAAACACTTTAAAGGCAATGCTACCAAATACTAATTGGGTGTATGTAAACTTCTGACGCACTGGGTATGTGATGAAAGAAATAAAAGCTGAAATAAATCATTCTCTCTACTATTATTCTGACATTTCACATTCTTAAAATAAAGTGGTGATCCTAAGTGACCTAAGACATGGAATTTTTACTAGGATTAAATGTCAAGAATTGTGAAAAACTGAGTTTAAATGTATTTGGCTAAGGTGTATGTAAACTTCCGACTTCAACTGTAAGTCCATACTAGACACTGTACTAAAGCCTCCCAACTCCACAGTCTCTCTGGCCACTCCTGTATTGTGTGTGGCTCACCTCGTCTGGCCAGGTTCACAGGGCGACGTATTGTAGCATTACGCTCCAGAGAGCACGACTTCACTGGCAGCTCTCCATTGATGTACAGGTGACGCACCTGGAAGAAATAACAAAGAGACACAGCTGAGATTTAGGCAGAAGAAGGGATAAGAAGACAAGCACAGTCCATCCTTCTTGTGTTAATGTTAAGGGTGAATCTGTTATTGGTGACAGGAAAAAGTGAATACTGCAGTAAACAATGTGATCCTTGAGAATGTCTTTCGTACCTGGTTTTGCCTGACACAGGTGGAGATGAGGTTGGGATACCGAGTCCCAGGGTCAATGGTGTACTGCTCAAAGTTTTTGGCAATGTTTTCAGTGGTTGTCTGCGGCAGAATTCTGTAAAGACTCTCCCTGGAGAAATGCATATATTTAGTGTGTGTGTGTGTGTGTGTGTGTGTGTGTGTGTGTGTGTGTGTGTGTGTGTGTGTGTGTGTGTGTGTGTGTGTGTGTGTGTGTGTGTGTGTGTGTGTGTGTGTGTGTGTGTGTGTGTGTGTGTGTGTGTACAGTATGTGTGCTGACCACTGACCTCTCAGCTAGCACCTCCAGAGGGGTCATGCCCTCAGCCCACCTTTTCACCATCCAGGCTGAGTCAAAAGCAGCCAGGAAGCCTCTCGCACACCCTGTACCCATGGGCCAGAACGGCTGCACACACAGACACATAACAGTACATTTTGCTGAACATGCACATGTACTTTTATCATCCAACCATTTTAAAGCATGATTAAACACTGCTGTCACAGCCTCCTCACCTCTAACAAGCTGTCCCCAACCAGTGCCACCAGTAGCTGGCGTCCGAAGCATTCTCTGACTAGCGCTGCGTTCTCCGAAGCATACATGCTGGTGAAGTCAAACATGGCCACGTCCGGCTGGCCACAGGCATTTATGGCAAAGTCCAGCGTGGGAAGCTGGTAGTTGGTGCCAAAGTCAGCAGCTTCGCGGGCATAACCCAGCAGAGCTTCCTGGTTCACATTCTCACTGCTCAGCAGCATCTCGGTGTCTATGTAGTCCTACGAGACAAAGTCAGGGGAACTGTGTTTATGAGAGACCATGACCAAAAGGATGAAGTCAAAGAGGTTAAATAAGATGCAACATTGATACCCCAGGTGTAACAACAGTTATTCACCTTGTATATTAGAGGACCATTAAAGATGGATGCTCTTTAAATTGTACTGGGACGCCAAGTCCCACATTGTCTTTATGAATGAATTCATGGGATGACTCATGCAGAACCCTGGCAATTGAAGTGAGAGCGAGCGCTGAGAGGGAGTCATAAGCCAGTGAAATATGTGCTCCTTTAGGGATGTTTATAACACTTAGCTTTCATGAATGTCATTGTGGTGCCCGCCCGGCTCATAGGCTGTTCAGCTGGCAGACCACCAAGGATGAGATTCCTCCGACCCGGTATCCTCCTCTATTAACTCCTCACCTCTCCTTCTCTCTCAGCCTCTCTCTCTGTCTTTCTCTTCCTCTCTCTCACACACATCTGAATGCAACACCCTCAGACAGCAAGAAAAATCGGCCCGCGTCTGAATCTAGTTGATGATCCCTGATCTAAACAATGTTTGCTCACATGAATGATGACCCCCTTGTCCAGTAGGCTCTGCTTCTTTGCTGTCATGACAAAGTAGTGTGTGTTGTCCTTGTAGTACACAATGTTCTCCAGGTCAATACCTGCAACAAATGACAGACACAGACAGGAAGATTAAAACACCCCGTGATAATGTCAGGGTTGAAGATTTCTGTTGTTTGACAATGTGTGGATTTAAGTGCATTCTGAGGGAAGTCTGCTCCTCTGGCTGACTCATTGGCTGTGGTGGATCTCAGGCCAACCTGTCTCCTCTTTGAGGTCCAGGAAGAACTTCTGGTTAAAGATGAAGGCCACACCGCTGATCTCCTCCACCTTGGCCTCGGCCGTGGTGTTCCTGTTGACAAAGTTGGCCGTGATGGCAATAGCCAGCTTACCACGGAACTCCTTCCTTTTGAACCCTGAGAGCGAGAGAAAGGGGGGGAGAGAGAGAGAGAGAGAGAGAGAGAGAGAGAGAGAGAGAGAGAGAGAGAGAGAGAGAGAGAGAGAGAGAGAGAGAGAGAGAGAGAGAGAGAGAGAGAGAGAGAGAGAGAGAGAGAGAGAGAGAGAGAGAGAGAGAGAGAGAGAGAGATGGGATGTTACTATTCTCTGGCCAGGCCTGCGGAGGCATACTAATCCAGAGGAAATCTAGCACTGAGCTGTAATCACAGGCCAGTTATTTTAGGATCAGAGAGGCTTGTTACCGATGTGATACTGTATATAACACCAGGGGAGCAAAAGCCTCGGCGGGAGAGTTGGGTCAGTACTAAAATGTTCAGATCTAAATAATGTGTTTTCCAGGTTGAATAACTTTCACAACTTCAGGTGGAGTAGAGTGCAGCCACTCCTTACATGAACTGGACTACTGTAAGAGAAGGTGCTGTCTCGTTTTTTTCACGGTGAGATTTTACAATATATATTATTATTGGCTGTAATTGCTTACACTTCTGCTATTTAGGATATCAACCACAATAGAACATAATCAGTTTCTCTTCAGATAGAAACATTGGGGAAATGCTTCTTGCATTAAAGAGTTTATTGCCATCCTATCACTGATGCTGAAAAGTTTTTTTGTTAATGGAGACATATAGAGGCTCATTTAACATTAACTTTCTGTGTCCTATCCAGGTCCAAACATAACTGCAGACAAGCCTTAACATAGACTGAAGCATGGGCTCAGACTTTTAATGCCAGACTGCTATTCACTTGGGTTCCTGTTGCTGCTATTCTCACAGTTGCGGTTATATAAAAAGCTGTCTCACTTTTTAAATGACATGCAAAACCTTGCCTTTGTGAAAGAGAATATGGTGATGTGGTGATGTGGAATATGGTGATGTCACTGCAGGCTGTATGTCCCACAGACCACATGTTAGTATGCTTATAACTGTCCTGGGGAAGAGGAGGGTTCTGCACCAAAGCCCTCTAGCGAAAGAAAATACATCCTCATTACCTGTGACTCAGGAAAGAAAGGAGGATGAATGTTCTAATGTGTTCGGCCTCTCGTCCTACAAAATAATGTATGAGCTTCTGAGAGATGCTTTTCTAGGAGGAGGTAGCATTTTAATATGAGCCAGAAATGTTCCATTACGGTCACTGCTATTTCACTGGGGCATTTCCCCTCCTCACATCACTCTTTCCAATGCAGCTGTGTTCCTCTCAGACGATTAGCTGGGTACAGAACAGATTGCGGTATATTTAACCCTCCTCTCAGACAGGGCTTGCGTGGCAGTTCAAAAGTAGAAGGACTTCTAAAAAGAAAGTTTTCCCCAGGCTTTTCGTCATCCGACGATGACCTAAACGCCTCATTGTTTGGAGACAGAAAATGCCCTTTTTAGGAATAAGCATCTGATGTGGATTGGTGAGGGGATGACAGGCATCTGTGAGGGAGAGTCCAACATGCATGCATCAACTGTTGAACAGCATCCAGATGACGACACACACAGGGCCCAAGATCTTTTTTATTAAGGTACAGAGAGATGGTGATTTCATGTGTAACCTTGCCCTTTGAAGGAGAGATTAATGACATCACATAGGGTATCGTTTTACAGAGGTGAGTTTAATTTTATGGCTTCCTAACTTTCTTGGATGAGACTATGCCTTTTTAAATTGATGCTTTTTGTAGACATAAGCCGCAGCCAACAACAATTGTATGTTTCTTAGTTACAGTTGTTAGTGATGATATGAGCAATGATATGAGAAAGGTGTCCTGGATATTATTTGAAACAAGCCACTGTCAACAAAGCTACATAAACATAAACATAGAAATTGTGTTTGAAGGCGCTTCAGATAATATCCAACTGCATTTGAACTTGGAGCTAAATTTAACTTTGAAGCAAGTAGTGTTTAGTAAACATATTGAGCATCTCAGAGAGCCATTCTAAGGATGTGTTCCGGAGTTCCAAATTAAGCAGCAGCAGCTGAAAAGATGAGCTCCTACAAATATTGAAATTTAAATGTTTTTTTTAGAGTAAAGTACATCGAAAAAAAATCAAAAGAAAACTGCAAACTGAATAGGAGACCAAACAAGCAGCAAACAAAGAAGAAAGGCTTTTGAAAAAGTAACAATTTTTCATAAAATTATACCGTTTTCTTAGCTAGCTAAGTTGTTTACCTGTTGCTAGGCAGTTGCTAGGGACATTCCTGAAAGAAGCTAGCTAGCTAACAAGGAGTGTCTAGTTGGCAGAAGAGAAGAAGGGACAAAGAAGGGACAAAGTGGGACAAAATAAGGACAGAAGAAAAGGGAAAGGGGACATTAAGGTGAAGCAGTCCTCTAAAGACACAAAAGACAATAATACAAGAAACAACACTTCTATTGCCTCTCCCTCTACGATACGCACTTCCGGTTTGGTTTGGAGCGAGTAGTTGCATTCCGCTTTGCTCCACAGGTAGTATTACAGGTAGTATTACATTTCATTTCATTACAGTACAACAGTTTGATTTGTTTGATCTTAGCTGGCTACATAGCCGTCTTTGTATCCAAGATAATTGTGTAGTCTAGAGTAATTGTCGAGGTTACCTAGCCAGTTAGAGGTTACCTAGCCAGCTACACTTTCAAACAAAGTCAACAACGCAGCCACTGCTAGCTAGCCTATTTCACCAGCCAGCAGTACTATATCATTTTAGTCAATAAGATTTTTTGCAACGTAAGCTTAACTTTCTGAACATTCGAGACGTGTAGTCCACTTGTCATTCCAATCTCCTTTGCATTAGCGTAGCCTCTTCTGTAGCCTGTCAACTATGTGTCTGTCTATCCCTGTTCTCTCCTCTCTGCACAGACCATACAAACGCTTCACACCGCGTGGCCGCTGCTACTCTAACCTGGTGGTCCCAGCGCGCACGACCCACGTGGAGTTCCAGGTCTCAGGCAGCCTCTGGAACTGCCGATCTGCGGCCAACAAGGCAGAGTTCATCTCAGCCTATGCTTCCCTCCAGTCCCTCGACTTCTTGGCACTGACGGAAACATGGATTACCACTGATAACACTGCTACTCCTACTGCTCTCTCCTCGTCTGCCCACGTGTTCTCGCACACCCCGAGAGCTTCTGGTCAGCGGGGTGGTGGCACTGGGATCCTCATCTCTCCCAAGTGGACATTCTCTCTTTCTCCCCTGACCCATCTGTCTATCGCCTCCTTTGAATTCCATGCTGTCACAGTTACCAGCCCTTTCAAGCTTAACATCCTTATCATTTATCGCCCTCCAGGTTCCCTTGGAGAGTTCATCAATGAGCTTGACGCCCTGATAAGTTCCTTTCCTGAGGATGGCTCACCTCTCACAGTTCTGGGTGACTTTAACCTCCCCACGTCTACCTTTGACTCATTCCTCTCTGCCTCCTTCTTTCCACTCCTCTCCTCTTTTGACCTCACCCTCTCACCTTCCCCCCCTACTCACAAGGCAGGCAATACGCTTGACCTCATCTTTACTAGATGCTGTTCTTCCACTAATCTCATTGCAACTCCCCTCCAAGTCTCCGACCACTACCTTGTATCCTTTTCCCTCTCGCTCTCATCCAACACTTCCCACACTGCCCCTACTCGGATGGTATCGCGCCGTCCCAACCTTCGCTCTCTCTCCCCCGCTACTCTCTCCTCTTCCATCCTATCATCTCTTCCCTCTGCTCAAACCTTCTCCAACCTATCTCCTGATTCTGCCTCCTCAACCCTCCTCTCCTCCCTTTCTGCATCCTTTGACTCTCTATGTCCCCTATCCTCCAGGCCGGCTCGGTCCTCCCCTCCTGCTCCGTGGCTCGACGACTCATTGCGAGCTCACAGAACAGGGCTCCGGGCAGCCGAGCGGAAATGGAGGAAAACTCGCCTCCCTGCGGACCTGGCATCCTTTCACTCCCTCCTCTCTACATTCTCCTCTTCTGTCTCTGCTGCTAAAGCCAATTTCTACCACTCTAAATTCCAAGCATCTGCCTCTAACCCTAGGAAGCTCTTTGCCACCTTCTCCTCCCTCCTGAATCCTCCTCCCCCCCTCCTCCCTCTCTGCTGATGACTTTGTCAACCATTTTGAAAAGAAGGTTGACGACATCCGATCCTCGTTTGCTAAGTCAAACGACACCGCTGGTTCTGCTCACACTGCCCTACCCTGTGCTTTGACCTCTTTCTCCCCTCTCTCTCCAGATGAAATCTCGCGTCTTGTGACGGCCGGCCGCCCAACAACCTGCCCGCTTGACCCTATCCCCTCCTCTCTTCTCCAGACCATTTCCGGAGACCTTCTCCCTTACCTCACCTCGCTCATCAACTCATCCTTGACCGCTGGCTACGTCCCTTCCGTCTTCAAGAGAGCGAGAGTTGCACCCCTTCTGAAAAAACCTACACTCGATCCCTCCGATGTCAACAACTACAGACCAGTATCCCTTCTTTCTTTTCTCTCCAAAACTCTTGAACGTGCCGTCCTTGGCCAGCTCTCCTGCTATCTCTCTCAGAATGACCTTCTTGATCCAAATCAGTCAGGTTTCAAGACTAGTCATTCAACTGAGACTGCTCTTCTCTGTGTCACGGAGGCGCTCCGCACTGCTAAAGCTAACTCTCTCTCCTCTGCTCTCATCCTTCTAGACCTATCGGCTGCCTTTGATACTGTGAACCATCAGATCCTCCTCTCCACCCTCTCCGAGCTGGGCATCTCCGGCGCGGCCCACGCTTGGATTGCGTCCTACCTGACAGGTCGCTCCTACCAGGTGGCGTGGCGAGAATCTGTCTCCGCACCACGTGCTCTCACCACTGGTGTCCCCCAGGGCTCTGTTCTAGGCCCTCTCCTATTCTCGCTATACACCAAGTCACTTGGCTCTGTCATATCCTCACATGGTCTCTCCTATCATTGCTATGCAGACGACACACAATTAATCTTCTCCTTTCCCCCCTCTGATAACCAGGTGGTGAATCGCATCTCTGCATGTCTGGCAGACATATCAGTGTGGATGACGGATCACCACCTCAAGCTGAACCTCGGCAAGACGGAGCTGCTCTTCCTCCCGGGGAAGGACTGCCCGTTCCATGATCTCGCCATCACGGTTGACAACTCCATTGTGTCCTCCTCCCAGAGTGCTAAGAACCTTGGCGTGATCCTGGACAACACCCTGTCGTTCTCAACTAACATCAAGGCGGTGACCCGTTCCTGTAGGTTCATGCTCTACAACATTCGCAGAGTACGACCCTGCCTCACGCAGGAAGCGGCGCAGGTCCTAATCCAGGCACTTGTCATCTCCCGTCTGGATTACTGCAACTCGCTGTTGGCTGGGCTCCCTGCCTGTGCCATTAAACCCCTACAACTCATCCAGAACGCCGCAGCCCGTCTGGTGTTCAACTTTCCCAAGTTCTCTCACGTCACCCCGCTCCTCCGCTCTCTCCACTGGCTTCCAGTTGAAGCTCGCATCCGCTACAAGACCATGGTGCTTGCCTACGGAGCTGTGAGGGGAACGGCACCCCCGTACCTTCAGGCTCTGATCAGGCCCTACACCCAAACAAGGGCACTGCGTTCATCCACCTCTGGCCTGCTCGCCTCCCTACCTCTGAGGAAGTACAGTTCCCGCTCAGCCCAGTCAAAACTGTTCGCTGCTCTGGCACCCCAATGGTGGAACAAACTCCCTCACGACGCCAGGTCAGCGGAGTCAATCACCACCTTCCGGAGACACCTGAAACCCCACCTCTTTAAGGAATACCTAGGATAGGATAAAGTAATCCTTCTAAACCCCCCCCCCTTAAAAGAGTTAGATGCACTATTGTAAAGTGGTTGTTCCACTGGATATCATAAGGTGAATGCACCAATTTGTAAGTCGCTCTGGATAAGAGCGTCTGCTAAATGACTTAAATGTAAATGTAATGTAACCACATGATATCATATACAGTACCATATCACCATATCCTATGTCTGGGGTCAGATCATTAACGGTATGTAGATATACTCTGCATAGATACAACCCGTCACCCTCCCATCCCTCCAGAGTTCTCACCTTCCAGGGTATTTCTCCTCCCATCAGCCCCCACCACCACGTCAAAGTCAATATTAGCCACGGGGTGATCGGCAGGCCTGATCTCAGCTCTCCAGCCAGGCCCTGAAACACAGACAGAGGAGAGGAGGGAGAGCGGGAAGGGAAGAGAGGAGGGTACAGAAGGTCAGTACAGTTCACAGGGGGACACACCTCAAACAAACACACTTATCAGTATACAAGTGGGTAGAGTTCAACACAGATAGAGAGAATGAGAGGACGTGGGCTAGAGAAACAGACAAAACATTTACTTGGTTGCTCTTTTGGCCTGTTATTTCTGGGGAACAATATTTATGATGCCTATCAACACCAGTGGGGAAAAGGGTTTGCTAATCCTGACAGCTCTCAACGAAGAGGGTGACACAGAGGTCACACACATTGTGTCATTTAGCTCAGCAGACTATACCGTGCTGTAATTATATAAGATGTTGATTAATGTCAGTCTCACTTGTACTGTGTAATTGATACCAGAGCGCTAGCTAGCTACAGTATATGATTCAATATGTTACAGCGTTTTAGCACGTAGTGGATCAAATGTGGTGAATAATGTCAGCCACAGAGGCAGTGTGAGACCCCAGCAGCGTTGGGTTGGCTGTCGATCCGCTGTGTAATATCACCATGTCAAAAATGCATTCCATCATGTCAAGGACACCGAGCACCTCGTGACAGCAAAAGTAGGGGGACCATTCTGTATCCAAATTTAGTAAAGACTCTTGTTTTTATCCGTTGGTTTACGTCGCTGTCGAGGAGGCCACATGGGATAGCTAATGACCTCCAGTCCAGGAGTCCAATCAACAAAGCTCTGAAGGAGAGAGGGGGGTCAAGTGTAGAGCTACTTCAGATAGCCAGCCTTTCAGCTCGGCCTCACATCACCACACACCACGCAGCAGTCACATCTTGAAGCAGCTAGTACTGTACTGTTATAATAACTTGGTCGAGGGGGCACGGTTGTAATTACACTGGCTAATCAGCTCTTAATTAACTTCCACAGCCGTAATTTGGCTCTGCTGCTCCTTAAACAAAGCCACTAGGTCTGCTCTGCTCACTGATATTACTGTGTGCTCTGCTCAGCAGCAGCCATAAAATAACATTAGCATCTGGGGAGGTTGCTAACCATTAGCAGCTGAATAGGAATGGTGAAGCAATGATTATGACTTTTAAACATTTGATTTCCATGGCAATGCAAATGTCAAATAAAGGGTGATCAGTGCACTGCTGTAACAGTACTGCTGTTTACTGGTGGTTGCCAAGGAGATTCACTGTTGAATGGGGGAGGCAGAACTACTCTAACAGGTACTAGTTATGGACTGCAGTAACTCCCTGTAGCTCAAGGTACAGTGATGTAAAGCAGCAGAATGCTATGGTGTGGGAGAGAATATACTGTGTTGGGATCCTCTGGGCAGCCACATACAGATGTAGAATCTTAATTTGATCAACCTGTTGCAGGATAACTTTTCTGCAATGCATGAAATGTTAAACTTGTAGCGTATTTGAGGTTTTTCATTTCCACTTCGAAATTTCAGACTGAATTTTCCCTTAAGAAAAATGTATCAACCTCTACAAAAATGTTCATTAATTATAATCCACATAATAATTCCCATTTCCTGTTGCTGCAGGATTAGTTTCCTGCTGTAGCAAACTGGCTCAAATTAAAATCCTACATCTGTAACAGTCTTACTGACTGTTGCAAAGCTCATGTTAAGGTGCACTGTTGATGTTCTCTTAATGCATTGCATAAAGCCCTTCAACCCCAACTAGCCTGTCTGATACTGAAAGTCTGATCCCAAATGCTGTAACCTAGCCCTTGCCTGAACCCTGAACTACATCTAAAAGACCCGGAAGGGTGAGCAGAAAGGAGCAGGGATGATGGGTTGATGGGTACTAGGCCAATGTTGATGGATTTCAATGGGCATATAGCTACTGCAAGGGACGGCCTGTAAGTGGACTGTCACTCACCGTCATTCTCCTGGTTTTCTGGAGGTTCCAGCAGCTTGACAAACTCCACATTGACGTGGAATTCCACAGCTGCAAGCAGGGCGATCTTCAGCAGCATGAGCTGGAGTTGACGAATACCTGGCAAACAAAGACAAGAATCAGGAGGTCTTAGAACCATGCAAGAAACCAAGCTGGCTTTTCTGGCTTATCTAATACAGTACCTAGTACATGCACACTGCACAGGCATCCATGCATTTACACATTATACACACACTTGACAGCTGTAGAAAGATTTGCTTTTAACAGCAGCAGTTGGCAGCTCTGCTTTGTATCTCTGTAGCTAAGAGCAGGTGGAAGGTTCACCTTCCATGGCTCACAACCTTGACATTATGCAATGGAAGGTATTGGC
The DNA here is from genome assembly GCF_045679555.1 of Salvelinus alpinus. Classification (NCBI taxonomy): domain Eukaryota; kingdom Metazoa; phylum Chordata; class Actinopteri; order Salmoniformes; family Salmonidae; genus Salvelinus; species Salvelinus alpinus. The sequence goes on from NC_092118.1 coordinate 17,764,236, forward strand.
AGCATCAAGGCTACCAGACAAAAAATTGCTTTGGAGGGGAATAGGATACAATAGCATAATCATAAGCTAATAACATGAATCCAACAATATCGATAAGCAAAATATTCCGTTGCAAAAGTAAGTACATGTCGGACTATGGGAAATGGCTGTTATTAATCACAACTGTTATGGCGGAAAGTTTTCCTGATGAGATGTTTACCCCACATGTAAAGGTACTTACTGATGTGGTCTATGGCTCCAGCACAGAATTTGCCATAGAACTTCTTAGCCCCGAGGCCCTTGAGGTCGTGGATGGTGTAGGGCCACAGGTGCAGCACGTTGTTCCTGGAGAAGGTGTCCCTCTTCTCAATCACCACCACCTTGGCCCCCAGCAGAGCCAGCTCGATGGCCGTCCGCAAGCCACATGGGCCTCCCCCGATGATAAGGCACTGCAGGAACAAGAATGACAGAGGGACACCATTATCATTACGAGTGCAAATAAATAGGACTCAAAATTGTATTTCAGTCACATTTCTGTTACACAAAATGCAATACATGTCACGACTTCCGCCGAAGTCGGTTCCTCTCCTTGTTCGGGCGGCGCTCGCCGGTCTTCTAGCCATCATCGATCCACTTTTCATTTTCCTTTTGTTTTGTCTTGTCTTCCCACACCTGGTCTTAATTCTCTCATTACATGTTGTGTATTTAACCTTCTGTTCCCCCCATGTCTTTGTGCGGAATTGTTTATTGTAAGTGCATGTGCACGTTTTCTCTGGTGCGCGACGGGTTTTGTACCCATTTGTTTGTTGTTCTGGTTACCGGTGGTTTTATGAATAAAACTGCTCCGTTGATTACCCAGTTTTGCTCTCCTGCGCCTGACTTCCCTGCCGCCAGTTACGCACTCCCTTACAATACATGTGTACATCAGAACCATATGCCTGCCAAAGAGATCATATACTGTATACGTACGTGCCTTATCACCATAATAAATAATACTTACTGAAAATAGAACCATTGTTTAAACCTGTAGACATACTCAATAGCAGATTAAATATGAGGGGATGAGTTGATGAGTGTTTACTGTATATTGCCAAGTAAACAGACAGAGTGCCTAGGGTGGATGTTTATGGTGACAGTATGTTGTGTGTTACTCTGACCCAGCGCTGGGAGAGTATGTGTCATTACCTCAACCGTAGATCCTTATTACAGCCTCGTCATATCAAAGACATGATTCATGCATCTGCCTCACTCAAATATGCATGAAGTCAGTTATTTTGGGTTAAAGGATCCTTCTGAGAATGTGTGGTGAGAACATGACTTCATCCAGCCTTCTAGAAAGGATGAGAAGGGACTTTTTTGGTGTGTTAGTTCTTCTGAGGAATCATCTCACTATCCAACCACTCCTGAGTCAGACAGTAGCCCCTGCTGTGCCCAACGAGTTGGGCTGCTTCCTGTATCCTTAACCTTATAACCAACCAGAGCGTCTCTCAACCAGGCTCAGCTAACCCAGCCCACTGTGACCTTTTCATTTCAGATCCCTTATTTCCTCCCCAGCCCAGTCAACCCACACACCTGACCTCTAAATCCCCAGCAGTATATTTGAACAGCGGGACTCACTTCCTGTCACCCTGTGTGTCTGCCTGAAGGGCCACAGGAACTCCCAGGTGTCACTCCGATCAGTATTGTGACACTGTCGTGTTTCAGCCCCAGCCTCGGGCGCCTTATCATGTTTGTATACTGTAGCTCTGAGCTGAATGGGGTATACTCTCTCTCTTTTTCTCTAGCTCTCTATCCTTCTCTCTCTCTCGTTCTCCCACTCGCTCTCTTTCACTTTCTCTCCCCCCTCTATCCAAATCAAATAAAATGTTATTTGTCACATACACATGGTTAGCAGATGTTAATGCGAGTGTAGCGAAATCCCCGCCCCTTCTCTCTCTCTCTCTCTCTCTCTCTCTCTCTCTCTCTCTCTCTCTCTCTCTCTCTCTCTCTCTCTCTCTCTCTCTCTCTCTCTCTCTCTCTCTCTCTCTCTCAATTCAATTCAATTCAAGGGGCTTTATTGGCATGGGAAACATGTGTTAACATTGCCAAAGCAAGTGAGGTAGATATTATACAAAAGTGAAATAAACTCTCTCTCTCTCTCTCTCTCTCTCTCTCTCTCTCTCTCTCTCTCTCTCTCTCTCTCTCTCTCTCTCTCTCTCTCTCTCTCTCTCTCTCTCTCTCTCTCTCTCTCTCTCTCTCTCTCTCTCTCTCTCTCTCTCTCTCTCTCTCTCTCTCTCTCTCTCTCTCTCTCTCTCTCTCTCTCTCTCTCTCTCTCTCTCTCTCTCTCTCTCTCTCTCTCTCTCTCTCTCTCTCTCTCTCTCTCTCTCCCGCTCTGTCCCGCTCTGTCCCGCTCTGTCCCGCTCTGTCCCGCTCTGTCCCGCTCTGTCCCGCTCTGTCCCAGGGTGCTGTTTACAGAGCTAAACGTGCCAGCTGCCCAGATCACACCATAAATGGTACCGCTGCTCCCGGCAATAAAAATAAGATTGGGCTTTAGTCATTCTGTTTTCTCATTCTGCGTGTGTGAGTCTGCTGCAGGGTGTCATCAGGAGGCGAAGGAGAACATAACATTAGCAGCCTAGGGGTAAGAGTATGAGGTATTCAATACTCGTCAGGTATACTAGTCAAACCCAGGTGGCTGCGCGTGGCTGTGTCTGGACAGGCCTGGCCCAGTTCTTTTCATCACGAGGAGTGATTAAAGTGAATGGGCTCTTTAACCATTGTCAGGAGAATCAGACAGTCACTGAGACGTGCCAGGTGTGTTAAGCATCACCGCCACAGAGGAAAAAAAAAAAAAAAACATGTGGAACAATGCCTTATTCACAAACACAGAACAACATCAGCTCAGTTTATTCAGATGTGCCTAACCACACAATCCCACAATGTGGGGAATTATCAAACCTGATATGAGCTAGATAATCACTATCAAAGCACTACTTTTGTTTTAGTCTGTCTCTATGGTGCTATGAGAGATGAGCGGTTTGTTTTTCCTGTTCCTATGCGATGCTGTGTTATCGCAGATGGGAGGGCTTCCTGAGGGCCCACTGCAGTTCTGCTGAGTCAGACCACAGCTACTTCCTGTCTGTCCCCCACCTGTGACCTCACCTCCTCACCAGGAGTGGAAGACCCCCCACCCCACCTCACCTTTCACTTCTCTCCCGTTCATTACTTACTGCACCTGGAGCCCTATTAGCTGTCAATCAAATCAAAATCAAATCAAAGTTTATTGGCCACAAACACAGTTTATCAAACTCAGATCATGCAGAATGTAGACTAGAGGCCAACTCAAACATGCTTATCAAAATGGAAAGTGGACACAATGTCAGGCAGTTGGCAATTATTTTCTCCTAGAATCCTGATCAATCTATGGAGCTCAAAACTATAGGATACTGGATACCAAGGATACCAAGCATTATCCTCCATAACTGCACTGTTTTTGAATGAATACAAATGACTTGTTACACTCTACGGAGTACAGTATGTCCTCTAAGATCATAGACATTAGCTGACTGGTGGTCTCCAGTGTGTTCAAGCTGCCAGCCAGGTTAGATTGACAGGAACACCACCCAACACTGGGCTGAGTGGAGCTCCTTAACACACATGCTTATTCTGGCTTCACAGGAGTAAAACAAACTGACTGTGTGTGTGAGTGAGCGAGCGAGCGGAGCCTGTGCACCTGCAGACATGATGTGATGCCTCACTAGCTTGGCTCAGCGCACGGTGGTGGCTCACGCTGTTTTGGGACGAAACGTCAGACTTAAGGTACTCAATCAACTGAGAGAGACCACCGGGAGAGCCACAACATGAACTGGCAACCCTCGCAGACAGTCATCTGGGACTTCATGGGAATTAGAAGAGGAGAAAAGGTGCAATACTCCTGTCTGGGCATGAAATAGGCCTGAGAAACAGGCAAGGAGGGCACAGTGTGTCTCTGAACTTTCAAATCATACCGTAGAAGGTTCCATACAGTGAATTATTTGCTCAGTGGAAGCACACTTTTCCACAGTATCAAACCATATAATTAAGGGATGTCAAGAGAGGATGCCAAGCATGGAAATGTTGATGACACACTGTTCAATGATGGGCCATCTAGGGTGAGATTTACGAGCATGGCATAGACAACCTGTTATAAAGGAGAGCTCCTCTACAATGAGGGGGGAAATACAGTAGGAAATAAAATACAGTTGTTCTGTCTTTAATGCTCACCGCATTCAGTGGGTTGTGAAGTAAAGAGTTCATGTCTTCACTGTAGTTTAGTCTAAAGGGCAAGAGACTGGGGAACTGAACAGTGTAATAAACAATAATACAATGAAAACGTTTCCATGTGATTCATACATGAGGTATGTGCCAACATTATACAGGCATAAAAGTTCACATAAGAAAAAGGAAATGAAATGTAACACTTATGATTGAAGGTATTTCATGAATGCCCAAACCATTACAAACATATTACCTAGCTCAATGAGAATTATGTTTGCACAACGGAGACTACAAACTATCAAGCTCTTTGCCATTTCATTTAATTAGGCTATTACTGCAATAATAGTATATGTCATAATGTGGAGTTAGATTGCCTAATAATTAGAGGGCATATTTTGTAATTGTGATGCATAAATATAGAGAACACACAAATCAGATCCTTAATAGAAAACAGTGTCTGTATTTTGCTGAGGTATACTGGCGCTGAAGTGCAGGTCAGGAGCTCACCTTCAGGACATAGCCGGTCCAAATAGTTTCCATAGAATCTGGCACTGGACAGCGGCACCGCCCTGGAAAACTAACCGTCTCTCTCACTGGGCCTCTTCCCACTCCAGCTCACTTCTCCAGACCTCTCAGATGAGACGAGCACAAAGCAACTCTGATACTAATAAAATAAGCTTGTCAGATCTCGGGCTCAAGAAGCCACTTCAATAGGCCTAAAGCGCTTACATTTAACAGCATAATCAGTGAAAGAGACTAAGCCCAGTAACATGTGTCCTATGACCATTCTGTTCAGTGTATCTGCTTCGTATTTAAAAAACATTCATATGGGCCTTCATTGTATTCCTCATTAAAAACGTATATAGAAGACACCAACAGTACGTGTGTGTCATTAGCATTATAGCCAGCTGTATGCAGTAACAAACTGGGGATGACTTCATATCCTATACAGATTGTAGCTCCAGCAGGCATTTGGAGGCTGGGTGAGGAATGCTATCATGTTATTATTCCCTGTGAACCACCACCAAACCCTAACTCAACGGTTACGTCATCCACTCCTTGTGAAGAAAGTAAAGTAATTTATCAAGTTGTGGCAGATGGGCCGCAATTAATCACAACAGGAGAGCCATATACTGTACCACTATCTGTGGGAGATGTCCGTCAATCATTTTACGCCTTAAATCTCCTATTCTGTAAACAGACTTCAAACATAAGAAGTGAGGGTAAGTTGAATTCTGGCCTACGTTTTTTACAAGGTCGTTTCTCCTTCACAAAATACACTTTCATCCACACAGCCAGAGTAATGAAATACTTATGTGAGTCTCTCCTACTGTACCAACAGTATGGTTAATTACCCAGAACTCAGAGACTGTACTGTACATCTGTTTTATTACTTTGATCAATAAGGCCATTCTACGCTGTCCTGTGGCTTGTCAGACTGAGGAAACCTAGCTGAAACTCTTTGGCACGGGACTAAAGACAATCAGACACTTTAAATGAAAGGTTCATTAGAACTGGGATAGCACCTAATCATGGCATACTCTCAGATCAAGGGGGTATATGGTGTTCCAACCTGGTTTATAGCTGGTATCAGAGAGAACTTGTAAAACCTGTCTTATTTTGGATAACTTAAAACACACTTTAATAATATCTGGGCAGGGTTCCAACCTTTCAGGAGGGCCCAATAAAGAACACTGCCCCCTCAGTAGAACCAAGGAAAATAATCACACTTGGTGAGTGATGCTGTCTGTGGCTGTGTGTTATGAAAGCATTCTGGTGACTGATTGAGGGTGCTGTGTAGCTTTGTAATGCACCATTCTGCCAAGCTGAAAGGGGCAATACTCTGTAGAGCTGTGGATGAGGAGCAATGAGGATAGTGCTGAAGTGAGTTACAGTAAAGGCGTTGGCATGCTTCCCAGCCGAAACAGTTCGGAAGAGTTTGTGCATATATTATGATGACATTTTGTGGCGTTTGTACGTTTTGGACTTCAGCGAGGGTTTTTTCATCTGTTAGGGCACATATAGAGAAATACTGCATCTGCACCCAAACATCTAAGTTAGGATGTAAAATTGCGCAAATAAGATCTCCTCTGCAAAAATGTCAAAATTAATGACAGATTTGTTGAGTTATCTTTGATTAATTCTGATTATTTTGAGGGAGTATATACTGGCTATGGGGTCTCAAAATGTACACCTGAAGTCGGAAGGTTACATACACTTAGATTGGAGTCATTAAAACTCGTTTTTCAACCACTTCACAAATTTCTTGTTAACAAATTATAGTTTTGGCAAGTCGGTTAGGACATCTACTTTGTGCATGACACAAGTCATTTTTCCAACAATTGTTTACAGACAGATAATTTCAATTATAATTCACTGTATCACAATTCCAGTGGGTCAGAAGTTTACATACACTAAGTTGACTGTGCCTTTAAACAGCTTGGAAAATTCCAGAAAATTATGTCATGGCTTAAGAAGCTTCTGATAGGCAAATTGACATCATTTGAGTCAATTGGAGGTGTACCTGTGGGTGTATTTCAAGGCCTACCTTCAAACTCAGTGCCTCTTTGCTTGACATCATGGGAAAATCAAAAGAAATCAGCCAAGACCTCAGAAAATAAATTGTAGACCTCCACAAGTCTGGTTCATCCTTGGGAGCAATTGCCAAATGTCTGAAGGTACTACGTTCATCTGTACAAACAATAGAACGCAAGTATAAACACCATGGGACCACGCAGCCATCATACCGCTCAGGAAGGAGACACGTTCAGTCTCCAAGAGATGAATGTACTTTGATGCGAAAAGTGCAAATCAATCTCAGAACAACAGCAAAGGACCTTGTGAAGATGCTGGAGGAAACAGGTACAAAAGTATCTATATCCACAGTAAAACGAGTCCTATATCGACATAACCCGAAAGGCCGCTCAGCAAGGAAGAAGCCACTGCTCCAAAACTGCCATAAAAAAGCCAGACTACGGTTTACAACTGCACATGGGGACAATGATCGTACCTTTTGGAGAAATGTGATCAAACAGAAACTGTTTGGCCATAATGACTATCGCTATTTTTGGAGGAAAAAGGGGGAGGCTTGCAAGCTGAAGAACACCATCCCAACCGTGAAGGACGGGGGTGGCAGCATCATGTTGTGGGGGTGCTTTGCAGCAGGAGGGACTGGTGCACTTCACAAAATAGATGGCATCATGAGGCAGGAAACTTATGTGGATATATTGAAGCAACATCTCAAGACATCAGTCAGGAAGTTAAAGCTTGGCCGCAAATGGGTCTTCCAAATGGACAATGAGCCCAAGCATACTTCCAAAGTTGTGGCAAAATGGCTTAACTTCTCTGGGATAGGTGGCAGTATTTTCACGTCCGGATGAAAAGCATGTCCAAAGTAAACTGCCTGCCTCTCAGGCCCAGAAGCTAAGATATGCATATTATTAGTATATTTGGATAGAAAACACTCTGAAATTTCTAAAACTGTTTGAATCATGTCTGTAAGTATAACATAACTTATTTGCCAGGCGAAACCCCGAGGACAAACAGAATCCAGATTTCTAAGGGACCTTCTTGCAGTTCCTATCGCTTCCACTGGATGTCAACAGTCTTTAGAAATTGGTTGAGGTTTTTCCTTTGAGAAATGAAGAAGTAGCACTGTTCAGAATGAGGCTCGAGGGAACTGTACTCTTTGTTAGAGGCGCGTGACCTGAAAGCTAGCTACGCTTTGTTTTCCTCCGGTATTGAACACAGATCATCCTGTCTTAAATTTGATCGATTATTTACATTAAAAAATACCTAAAGTTGTATTACAAAAGTAGTTAAAAATGTTTGGACAAAGCTTACAGGTAACTCATGAGATATTTTGTAGTCACGTTGTGCAAGTTGTAACCGGTGTTTTTCTGGATCAAACGTGCCAAATAAATTGACATTTTGGATATATATCGACGGAATTAATCGAACAAAAGGACCATTTGTGATGTTTATGGGACATATTGGAGTGCCAACAGAAGAAGCTCATCAAAGGTAAGGCATTAATTATATCTTTATTTCTGCGTTTTGTGTCGCGCCTGGAGGGTTGAAATAGGATTGTCTGGGTTTGTTTACTGGGGTGCTGTCCTCAGATAATAGCATTGTTTGCTTTCGCCGTAAAGCCTTTTTGAAATCTGACATGTTGGCTGGATTCACAATAATTGCATGTGTATTGCATGTGTGATTTCATGAAAGTTCAATTTTTATAGTAATTTATTTATTTATTTATTTTGAATTTGGCGCTCTGCATTTTCACTGGATGTTGGCCGGTGGGACGCTATATCCCAGAGAGGTTAAGGACAACAAAGTCAAGGTATTGGAGTGGCCATCACAAAGCCCTGACCTCAATCCCATAGAAAATTTGTGGACAGAACTGAAAAAGCGTGTGCGAGCAAGGAGGCCTACAAACCTGACTCAGAAACACTAGCTCTGTCAGGAGGAATGGGCCAAAATTCACCCAACTTCTGACACACTGGGAATGTGATGAAAAAAATAAAAGCTGAAATAAATCATTCTCTCTACTATTATTCTGACATTTCACATCCTTACAATAAAGTTGTGATCCTAACTGACCTAAGACAGGGCATTTTTATTAGGATTAAATGTCAGGAATTGTGAAAAACTGAGTTTAAATGTATTTTTTAAATGTTTAAATGTTTATATTTTTAGTTTCTCCCTCACTCAATTTTTTTTCATTCAACTTTTTCACTCCGGACGCTTTATCTGGACATGGTTTGTCAGGACTTCCAACAGCCGAAGCTAAGTAGTAACATCAACATGATGCCTTCTAACTGCAGTCGCTGTACTCATAATATACAGGAGAACGATCGCCTTACAGCGAGGATAGCTGTGCTGCAAGCCCAGCTTCAGACGCAATCATTAGGCAAGGGTAATTTCAGTGTAGGAAAGGATGAAACAGCGTCTGTGCCACCAGTAAGTACAGATAGTAACGTTAGTACAAATCCTCTCACACGGTCCCCGCAGCCGGACAACATTCTCATGGCTTCTGGAGGGAAATGCTGTAGGAATGCTCAACCGGTGTCGCTCATTCAGCCGACAGAAACTTTCAACCGGTTTTCCCCATTAAGCAGCGAGTCGGAGTCTGAGGCCGAGCCTTCTCTGGTCTCTACTCCTCCCGTTACGGGGTCTGAGACGCTGAAGCTTCCCACCATTAGCTCTGACAAATTGAAAACCCTAGTCATTGGCAACTCCATTACCCGCAGTATTAGACTTAAAACGAATCATCCAGCGATCATACACTGTTTACCAGGGGGCAGGGCTACCGACGTTAAGGCTAATCTGAAGATGGTGCTGGCTAAAGCTAAAACTGGCGAGTGTAGAGAGTATAGAGATATTGTTATCCACGTCGGCACCAACGATGTTAGGATGAAACAGTCAGAGGTCACCAAGTGCAACATAGCTTCAGCCTGTAAATCAGCTAGAAAGATGTGTCGGCATCGAGTAATTGTCTCTGGCACCGTCCAAGTTAGGGGGAGTGATGAGCTGTACAGCAGAGTCTCACAACTCAATCGCTGGTTGAAAACTGTTTTCTGCCCCTCCCAAAAGATAGAATTTGTAGATAATTGGCCCTCTTTCTGGGACTCACCCACAAACAGGACCAAGTCTGGCCTGTTGAGGAGTGGACTCCATCCTAGCTGGAGGGGTGCTTATCTACCAACATAGACAGGGCTCTAACTCCTCTAGCTCCACAATGAAATAGGGTGCAGGCCAGGCAGCAGGCTGTTAGCCAGCCTGCCAGCTTAGTGGTCTGCCACTAGCACAGTCAGTGTAGTCAGCTCAGCTATCCCCATTGAGACCGTGCCTGTGCCTCGACCTAGGTTGGGCAAAACTAAACATGGCGGTGTTCGCCTTAGCAATCTCACTAGAATAAAGACCTCCTCCATTCCTGCCATTATTGAAAAAGATCGTGATACCTCACATCTCAAAATAGGGCTACTTAAATTTAGATCCCTCACTTCAAAAGCAGTTATAGTCAATGAACTAATCACTGATCATAATCTTGATGTGATTGACCTGACTGAAACATGGCTTAAGCCTGATGAATTTACTGTGTTAAATGAGGCCTCACCTCCTGGTTACACTAGTGACCATATCCCCCGTGCATCCCGCAAAGGCGGAGGTGTTGCTAACATTTACGATAGCAAATTTCGATTTACAAAAAAAAAACAGACGTTTTCGTCTTTTGAGCTTCTAGTCATAAAATCTATGCAGCCTACTCAATCACTTTTTATAGCTACTGTTTACAGGTCTCCTGGGCCATATACAGCGTTCCTCACTGAGTTCCCTGAATTCCTATCGGACCTTGTAGTCATAGCAGATAATATTCTAATTTTTGGTGATTTTAATATTCACATGGAAAAGTCCACAGACCCACTCCAAAAGGCTTTCGGAGCCATCATCGACTCAGTGGGTTTTGTCCAACATGTCTCTGGACCTACTCACTGTCACAGTCATACTCTGGACCTAGTTTTGTCCCATGGAATAAATGTTGTGGATCTTAATGTTTTTCCTCATAATCCTGGACTATCGGACCACCATTTTATTACGTTTGTAATCGCAACAAATAATCTGCTCAGACCCCAACCAAGGAGCATCAAAAGTCGTGCTATAAATTCTCAGACAACCCAAAGATTCCTTGATGCCTTTCCAGACTCCCTCTGCCTACTCAATGACGTCAGAGGACAAAAATCAGTTAACCGCCTAACTGAGGAACTCAATTTAACCCTGCGCAATACCCTAGATGCAGTTGCACCCCTAAAAACTAAAAACATTTGTCATAAGAAACTAGCTCCCTGGTATACAGAAAATACCCGAGTTCTGATGCAAGCTTCCAGAAAATTGGAACGGAAATGGCGCCACACCAAACTGGAAGACTTCCGACTAGATTGGAAAGACAGTACCGTGCAGTATCGAAGAGCCCTCACTGCTGCTCGATCATCCTATTTTTCCAACTTAATTGAGGAAAATAAGAACAATCCTAAATTTATTTTTGATACTGTCGAAAAGCTAACTAAAAAGCAGCATTCCCCAAGAGAGGATAGCTTTCACTTCAGCAGTAATAAATTCATAAATTTCTTTGAGGAAAAGATCATGATCATTGGAAAGCAAATTACGGACTCCTCTTTAAATCTGCGTATTCCTCCAAAGCTCAGTTGTCCTGAGTCTGCACAACTCTGCCAGGACCTAGGATCAAGAGAGACACTCAAGTGTTTTAGTACTATATCTCTTGACACAATGATGAAAATAATCATGGCCTCTAAACCTTCAAGCTGCATACTGGACCCTATTCCAACTAAACTACTGAAAGAGCTGCTTCCTGTGCTTGGCCCTCCTATGTTGAACATAATAAACGGCTCTCTATCCACCGGATGTGTACCAAACTCACTAAAAGTGGCAGTAATAAAGCCTCTCTTGAAAAAGCCAAACCTTGACCCAGAAAATATAAAAAACTATCGGCCTATATCGAATCTTCCATTCCTCTCAAACATTTTAGAACAGGCTGTTGCGGAGCAACTCACTGCCTTCCTTAAGACAAACAATGTACACGAAATGCTTCAGTCTTGTTTTAGACCCCATCATAGCACTGAGACTGCACTTGTGAAGGTGGTAAATTACCTTTTAATGGCGTCATACCGAGGCTCTGCATCTGTCCTCGTGCTCCTAGACCTTAGTGCTGCTTTTGATACCATCGATCACCACATTCTTTTGGAGAGATTGGAAACCCAAATTGGTCTACATGGACAAGTTCTGGCCTGGTTTAGATCTTATCTGTCGGAAAGATATCAGTTTGTCTCTGTGAATGGTTTGTCCTCTGACAAATCAACTGTAAATTTCGGTGTTCCTCAAGGTTCCGTTTTAGGACCACAATTGTTTTCACTATATATTTTACCTCTTGGGGATGTCATTCGAAAACATAATGTTAACTTTCACTGCTATGCGGATGACACACAGCTGTACATTTCAATGAAACATGGTGAAGCCCCAAAATTGCCCTCGCTAGAAGCCTGTGTTTCAGACATAAGGAAGTGGATGGCTGCAAATGTTCTACTTTTAAAATAAAATAACACCAGAGGTATATACAACACCTCTGTATGATGCAAAGCAAGTGTCCTTCGAATGTCATGGTGAGTGGCTATTAGCTTACCTTGGTGCCCACACAGGCCTGGCCCTTCTTGTACTCCTTGTGGCAGGTTCTCTTGTCCAGCTTGGTCCAGAGGGCTTTGGCCCTCCAGGAGGTGAGCCTGGTCTTCAGACTACAGTAGAATGTCTCATGGTCCTGAGGGTCTAGATCCAGCAGCCTGCACAGGAGGTTGAAGGACTGCAGGGTGCCCTTACAGGTGGAGGCCTGGATGAAGTTCTCAAACAGCTTCCCTGCCTGGTCCTTCTCCTCCTCTGTCTCCCCCATCTTTCCCAGGAGGAGTGCAGGGTGCTTGGCTGGTGCTAGCTTGCCTTTCCTCCTCTCTCGCTCTCCCCCAGCTGTCTCAGTGGCTACACCCACAGCCTGGCCCCCATGGTCATGCCCAATCTGAGGAGGTACAGAGAAAACATATTGAGTCTGATGTCATTGCACGGCCTTTAGAAGTGTAGAATCCTTAACAGATGGAACTTTATGGAACATTGGGGAAAAAATTAAACAGTCAAATTTTGGACAGGAAAAGGCACAACCCTCGCTAACCATTCTTAGTTTTATTATGTAAGTTTAAATGGTTGACGTTTCGGCCTTCAATGGCCTTCTTCAGAATAATCACAGAGGGAATAGACAAGTTCCTTTAGGGCATGGGGAAGACAATTAGGGAGACAGTCAATTAATCAGCCTGCAACAATCACTGATTTTCTACAGAACAGGTTTCATTGCATTTATTTTACTTCAAATCACTGACTTATATTTCCAGTGTAAGAATAGATGTGTTTGAGCTCTCAAAGAAAGCATTTTTATTTTCTGACAAACTAATACAGCATGCCATACTAACTGATTGTTTCTAGATAGATCCTGGGATAATGATTGTCTTCATTTCTGGTCAACAATGGACTGTGGAAGAGTGCACATTTCCAAAAGTCAATGGCAAAGTTCAAAAGCTCAAAATAGAAACGTGTTTCAAAACATTTCTATGAACTAAATGAAATACAATAACACAGAGAATATCAACACATTAATGAATCATGGCTTCCATTTACAAAGTACAGTGCATTTCATTCTAATGACCAAATCTATGGATAAAAATACCAGACAGCTCAGTGAGGTCAGACAGTTCGGCCCATGCCTGTTTGCACATCACTGACTTGGCACTAGTGGACACGGACATACTGCTAAGCAGGGAGAAAAAAGTGCTTGTCTTGCGGCTGAAAACTGGACAGAGGTTCATTTTTCATCCGCAGAAGGGGGACACATTCCCCTGGATATACTACCTAGAGTTGTAGACTAGTCTCATAGGTCTACATTACATAGTAAATGTACATCCGGGACACTCAAATTAGTATGAGTGATATGCACTAATTAGCAACTTTGCAACTACTTACTACTTTTTAGGTACTTTGCAATTACTTAGCATTTTAGCTAACTCTTTTCCTAACCTTAACTCTTTTAGCTAACCCTAACCTAATTCCTTACCTTAACTCTAACCCCTAAAAAACGAATGTTAGCATTAGCCACCTAGCTAATGTTAGCCAAAACAAATGTGAATTTGTAACATATTAGAGGTTTTGCAAATGCGTAACATATTGTACGTTTTGCAAATTCATAACGTATTGTACAAATTGCAATACGTAACTTATCATACAAATTGTCATTCATAACATATCATACAACATCCACAAATGAATACATACCATATGAAACGTAACACATACTAAATGTAATGTCTCGAATTTTACTTACAGAATAATACGAAATGCTGTGAGACCATGTTGAGAGTTGTGGGGTTTTTTTCCGCTCCCCTATAGGATTTCAAAGCCATTGAATACCCTATGATAATATTGATGTCTCGACAGGTCCGAAGGATAAAAGTGAAACAGAATATTAGTTTGAGGATAACCTCTCTGTATCATTGAGTGGCCAGGGTGGTACTCAGGCCACACCTTAACTGAGAGACCGAAAACTCTTCATTAATTATGAATGAGGCTTACATATGCTTACTTTTACTTGTAGCAATACCCTCACACACCATATATTGAAAAGATTTAACTGACACAAGAAAAATAATTCAATCCCCTCTTTCAAAAACCACTAATCAAACATTTGAAAATCATGCCAGGGAATCCACACCAGAGCACAACATTAAAGCATAACATGGAAACCTCTCCTAAAAATATGGGAAGTTTTTGGGTGGGGACCATGGCTTCTGTGAGGTTTGGGAATAGCAGTCCTTTGCTATTCAAATCATCCATGGAGAGGGCTGGGCTGTGCTGGACTTGGCCAGGGGAGAGGTGAGCCCAGCCCAGCAGGACCTGCTGCGGTGTCGTCCCCCACTCTCCACCTCCACCCCAACTAACACCACAGGGTCTGGGGGAGGTACACTATATATACAAACGTGTGTGGACAGCGCTTCAAATGAGTGGATTCGGCTATTTCAGCCACACCCGTTGCTGACAGGTGTATAAAATTGAGCACACAGCCATGCAATCTCCATAGACAAACATTGGCAGTAGAATGGCCTGTACCGAAGAGCTGAGTGACATTCAACCTGGCACCGTCATAGGATGCCACCTTTCCAACAAGTCAGTTCGTCAAATTTCTGCCCTGCTGGAGCTGCCCCGGTAAACTGTAAGTGCTGTTATTGTGAAGTGGAAACGTCTAGTAGCAACAACAACTCAGCCGCGAAGTGGTAGGTCACACAAGCTCACAGAATGGGACTGCCAAGTGTTAAAGCGCGTAGCTTCACTAGTTCCAAACTGCCTCTGGAAGCAAAGTCAGCACAAGAATTGTTCGTCAGGAGCTTCATGAAATGGCTTTCCATGGTTGAGCAGCCACACACAAGCCTAAGATCACCATGCACAATGCCAAGCGTTGGCTGGAGTGGTGAAAAGCTCACTACTCTGGAGCAGTGTAATCGCATTCTCTGGAGTGATGAATCACGCTTCACCATCTGGCAGTCCGACGGACGAATCTAGGTTTGGGGGATGCCAGGAGAACTCTCCCTGCCCGAATGCATAGTGCCAACTGTAAAGTTTGGTGGAGGAGGAATAATGGTCTGGGGCTGTTTTTTATGGTTCCGGCTAGACCTTAGTTCCAGTGAAGGGAAATCTTAACGCTACATCATACAATAACATTCTAGACAATTCTGTGCTTCCAACTTTGTGGCAACAGTTTGGGGAAGGGCCTTTCCTGTTTCAGCATGACAATGCCCCCGTGCACAAAGCGAGGTCCATACAGAAATGTCGAGATCGGTGTGGAAGAGCTTGACTGGCCTGCACAAAGTTCTGACCTAAACACTATCGAACACCTTTGGGATGACTTGGAACGCCGACTGCGAGCCAGGCCTAATCGCCCAACATCAGTGCCCAACCTCACTTAAGCTCTTGTGGCTGAATGGAAGCAAGTCCCCACAGCAATGTTCCAACATCTAGTGGAAAGCCTTCCCAGAAGAGTGGAGGCTGTTATAGCAGCAAAGGGTCATGTAGTGTATCTGCTCTGCTGCCTACTGGAGTTGGGCCGAGTGACACCACCTCTCCTCTTCCACTGTGCAGCAGGTGTTGAGAGATCGATATGCCATCTGTTGAGAGATCGATATACCACATGATAAGCAACTCCATATGGGAGGTGTTAGCTTGGAGCAAAGATACATGAGACTTGTCTTCTGTTGTCAAGTCCTTGAACCAAGTCTTGGTTCTCAGACAGCTTTCAGTGATGCATTTTGGAAACTCTAAATAGGCATACTTAAAGGAAAAATCTTTAGGTATTAGTCCACAGTTGATACAGTCTCAAAATGTTTTGCATGTCGAGCAGTCGAGTTTTCAAGATATAGGATTTTCAAGAAGCAAAGTGTCACTCATGATGATGCATTTTGGGACTGTATTACAGTGGGCTAATTCAAAAAATAACTAAATACAGTCTGAAAGGATTTTCCCTGGAACATGAGCACTATTTGTGGTCACTGAAAACATGCCAGTTCTCATACAAACAAAATCCTCCTATCTTACAGAATCCTGTTTGGCCCAAACTAGCTGTATATGTTGCATCCTGTTCGCTGTTGTTGTTTCTTTGCCTTACAGTCATTCATCCTGGATAATGGGATGCCAGCTCGTATTGAGGACAATGTGGGAGGGGTGTCAACTTCTGTCCCCAGGCTGATACACACACACCATAGTGACCCCCGGCTCCTGCCCCAGTGTCAGACACAAAACCCTACAGGCCTCGCTCTGGAGACAGCCAAGCCCCAGACTGCATTCCAACGCTGCATGCCTCACATAGCGCTGAACTGCTCTATCAACAAGGAACCAGAGGCAACGCCTACCGAGCTCTGTCAATGGTTCAACCACAGATATCCAATGGCGTGCTCATGACTCTGTGCCCATTCTGTAGGCTGTTATCAGTGTGTTTTGGTGATGTAATGTTCATGAGTGCTGAGAGAGGGCTGGGAGGGGCTCAGCATAGCATACAGGTGCTTTAATTAGCTTGGGGCAGGGTAATTTGTTTATGCAAAGGATGTATTATTATGCATCTGTGGGGTAAGCGTGTTCCCCTTACCATGCAAGTTATGGTACAACACAACATCTCCATTCACACCATTGTTGAAATAACAGCAAATGGTGAGAAAATCCTGAAAGGCCTGCTTTATTCTCTTGGACAAGTTAGATGTGACAACATGATGGTATTTGCAACAGTTTTTTCTGTATAGATTTCATAAAAAAAAACATAAGGACTTCTGTTGAACTACAGTAAACAACCGCTTGGTCTACCACTAACAAGTAGTTGTACTCCCAAAGCAACATTTCAGGAAGCAATTTTAATATGCGGCTATCACAATATCAGACCATTTCCAACTAAGACATACAGTAACTACAACTTCTGCTTGGAAAGTTTAAATACAACCAGAGGTTTGTGCTCCAAGCTTCACAAATTGTTTTTAAAAAAGCTACAGTATAAAGACCTGCTGGAGAGGTCTTTCTGTGTTGGTTAATGAAAGCTAGCACACACTGCCCTCACAGCGCCTTTGGAAAGTATTCAGACCCCTTGACTTTTTCCACATTTTGTTACGTTACAGTCTTATTCTGAAATTGACTAAATAAATGCTTTCCCCTCATCAATCTACACACAATACCCCATAATGACAAACTGAAAACAGTTTTTTACAAATGTTTACAAATGTATAAAAAATAGATAACAGAAATACGTTATTTACAGTATTCAGACCCTTTGCTATGAGACTCGAAATTGAGCTAAGGTGCATTCTGTTTCCATTGATCATTCTTGAGATGTTTCTACAACTTGATTGGAGTCCACCTGTGGTAAATTCAATTGATTGGACATGATTTGGAAAGCCACACACCTGTCTATATAAGGTCCCACAGTTGACAGTGCATGTCAGAGCAAAAACCAAGCCATGAGGTCAAAGGATATGTCCGTATAGCACCAAGACAGGATTGTGTCAGGGCACAGATCTGGGGATGAGTACCAAATAATGTATGCAGCATTGAAGGTCCCCAAGAACACAGTGTCTTCCATCCTTCTTAAATGAAAAATGTTTGGAACTACCAAGACTCTTCCTAGAGCTGGCCACCTGGCCAAACTGAGTAATCGGGGGAGAAGGGCCTTGGTCAGGTGAGGTGACCAAGAACCTGATGGTCAATGACACAGCTCTAGAGTTCCTCTGTGGAGATGGGAGAACCTTCCAGCAGGACAACCATCTCAGCAGCACCCCACCAATCAGGCCTTTATGGTAGAGGGGCCAGACGGAAGCCGCTCCTCAGTAAAAGGCACATGACAGCCCGCTTGGAGTTTGCCAAAAGGCACCTAAACACTCTCAGACCATGAGAAACAAGATTCTCTGCTCTGATGAAACCAAGATTGAACTCTTTGGCCTGAATGCCAAGCATCACATCTGGAGGAAACCTGGCACCATCCCTACGGTGAAGCATGGTGGTGGCAGAATCATGCTGTGGGGATGTTTTTCAGCGGCAGGGACTGGTAGACTAGTCAGGATCGAGGCAAAGATGAACGATCCAAAGTACAGAGAGATCCTTGATGAAAACCGGCACCAGAGCGCTCAGGACCTCAGACTGAGTTGAAGGTTCACCTTCCAACAGGACAACGACCCTAAGCACACAGCCAAGACAATGCAGGAGTGGCTTCGGGACAAGTCAAGTCTCTGAATGTCCTTGAGTGGCCCAGCCAGAGCCCGGACTTGAACCGGATCGAACATCTCTGCAGAGACCTGAAAATAGCTGTGCAGCAACCTTCCCCATCCAACCTGACAGAGCTTGAGAGGATCTGCAGAGATGAATGGGAGAAACTCCCCAAATAAAGGTGTGCCAAGCTTGCAGCGTCATACCCAAGAAGACTCAATGCTGTAATCACTGCCAAAGGTGCTTCAACAAAGTACTGAGTAAAGTGTCTGAATACTTATGTAAACGTGATATTTACGTTTTTTATTTGTAATAAATTAGCAAACCTTTCAACCTGTTTTTGCTTTGTCATTATGGGGTATTGTGTGTAGATTGATGAGGGAAAAAAAATATTTAATACATTTTAGAATAAGGCTGTAACGTAACAAAATGTGGAAAAAGTCAAGTGGTCCGAATACTTTTCGAAGGCACTGTATGGTCAGCTAGAAGAGCTGATGCTACATTGTCCCAGATGGAATCCCATGACCTCACCCATGATCTCCATCTGACAGCATGGAAAGGCAATCCGCAGGCAGACAGCACCAACCCACAGAGCACCCGTAAAAAACACACGTATAAAAAAGAGAGCGAGAGAGAAAGAGCGAGAGAGAGAGAGAGAGAGAGACAAAGAGCAGACCGCGGCTGGGATCAATGGCCATTCCAAGCTGTTTTTACGAGAGCCTGGACGTTCAATTTCACCATACTGTACAGGTTTTAACAATCGTACCTGTTTTTTAAATCGTATCTGCCCATCTATGACTTGGCTAATGACTAATCCATTTGCAAACACTAGCTACTCATTTTATGCCTATTATATCAAACAAACCATCCCATCACTGGTGCTTTCACAGTACACCACAGCTGTCTCAGTTACCTGTTATTGTATTAGATAATAGTTCTCATAACTTTGTTATTTAAAGACACTTTACTCATGACTCTGACAGAGTATACAAAAACTGAGGCAGAGCTATAGTATATAGTATATCTCCTGAAGGTTATTCTGAGCTCAGGTAATCCAGTGCATTTTTCAGAGGGATGAGTGCACATGCTATCAGTTTCCAGAGGAGAAATTCCAGAGATGTGAAGTATGTACCTGTTACAGCTGGCCTGCCAAGGCAGAACAGCTACAGGGAGCTAGCCAGAGACACACACTCCCTCAAACACACACATACCTGTATACGCATTATACTGTAAATAATCGGCACATTTTCTCTGAGACCAAAACAATTATTTAACCACTAGCTGTTTAACCAATGTTCTGGAATGTTTCATTTATTCAATTTGAGTTATAACCGACACTCTCATTAGCATGGTTGCTCATGCGCTTACATTCTTGATAAGAATCAAAATAGGTTTAATTTCCATACCACATGAGCCATCAGCTGTGACTTAAATTCCCCCTCAGTTACACATGCAGCTCCATGCAATGAGACTGGTAGTGGAGCACATTTAATGAGAAGAAACCCAAGTCACCTTAACACCTCACATACTTTTATAACAACACCAGTGTCAGGTTGTATTAAGACTTGGTCTAATAACAACCAACCAGGCAATACATGGTCTAAGGCAGTAAACACTGACCAATAACTTAATAAGTGTGCCCATTACTACATCAGCCAAGGCCATAGAAACTGAGCAATATAGTACATACTGCTAGACCAGTAAAACACAAAACAATGACTTGATGTCCATCGTTATTGCTCCACACAGCCTCTAGCTATCAAAATACAATGGGAAGCTGACGACTCAAAGGAAAACAATGGGAGGGCTGGGAATAACACGTAATGCAGTTAATTACCGAGAGAACTGAAGGAAACCAGGAAGTAAGCCCTCAACCCCTGATAAGCAGACATTACGCCTCAGAGCTGGACAACAATCTAAGAAAACATATGTTCCAGCATCCCGCCAACAACTTTGCCCCTCTCCAGCCCTCATAACTCGCTTGTACTATCTCAACTCTAAGAAATCTGGCTGTTTCTTCAGACAGCGGTGCCAAAACAAAGGAGAGCGTCTTGGACACGGTTAAAAACACTGCGTTATCTGGCCGGCCCCAGTGAATGTCATTCATCTAGAGAGGAGAAAATAATAAATGTACACAGAAGCAGGCACTAGAGAGGTGAAGCAGCCGTCTGCCGTCTGGAGGCCTGTCTGACCAACGCAGTGTGTGTTAACCACATGTCCTCTTGGACTTGGAGAAAGATTTATCGGGGCAAACTTCAGACACACAAAGCACACAAATAATGTCTGTCCAGCTATTTGAAGTTTGACAGACAGTATGTAATCCACTTGGCACACAATAGTTTGACCTTATCCAGCGCCACATTCCTTTCTTCATTTCACACAAATAAATGAGCAAATAGCTGACAAACGCAGTGAACTCTCGCCATGTAAAAAGATCCCACACAAAGAATGCTCTGATGTTCTTAAATCAACATTGAAAAATCTTGGAAACACTGATGACATATTCAATGCAATCATTACACCAATATACCATACAGTAACATGAGATCCTCACAATGTGATTGAGATCAAGACCCGTAAGGTGAGAAGTGACTGCACACTGAAGGCAGATTTTTTGGTAACTGACATTCCCCCAGACAGTCAGACAGTCAGACAGACAGTCAGCAGAGGCAAATGGATCCAGAGATCCTGTTCCATGTCTCAGAATGGCACCGAGGGGTTTATAGGACAGTGTGTGACCACAGGGAAGGAATAGAGGAGCCGGTAAGGCAGCTTTCAGGGATGTCATGCTCAGAATAGACAGGTGTCATGTTCCAGAGGAAAACAGCACATGTCCTGGAGGATAGCCTGACATCTGTATAAGACCACTCTACAAACATAAATACACTGTGTTGCTGACCACAAAGAGAACAGCTCCATCAGACCTGAAGGATCTGTGCCACTCTTCAGAAAAAGGACTGCTGGACTCTGTCCAAGACATTTGGTGACCATTTATTGTGATCATAGACACAATGATGGAGTGCTTATGGGTTGTTGCTCTGTAAACACAATTCTACTTTAATCCTTACAGTAATTTCAGGGTAAAGAAAGTCATGACATGCCTCCAGCCAGTGGTGTAAAGTACTTAAGTAAAAATATTTTCAAGTACTACTTAAGTAGTTTTTTGGGGTATCTGTACTTTACTATTTATATTTGACAACTTTTACTTTTACTTCACTACATTCGTAAAGAAAATAATGTACTTTTTAGTCCATACATTTTATCTGACACCCAAAGGTACTCATTGTATTTTCAATGCTAACCAAGACAGGAAATTGGTCCAATTCATGCATTTATCAAGAGAACATCCCTGGTCATGTCTACTGCCTCTGATCTGACAGACTCACTAAACACACATGTTTTGTTTGTAAATTGTGTCTGAGTGTTGGAGTATGCCACTGTCTAAAAAACAAGAAAAGAGTGCAGTCTGGTTTGCTTTATGTAAGGAATTTAAAATAATTTATGCTTTTACTTTTGCTACTTAAGTATATTTGAGCAATTACATTTACTTTTGATACTTAAGTATATTTAAAATTAAATACTTGTTGACTTTTAGTCAAGTACTATTTTACTGGGTGACTGGGTGTACTATTTTACTGGGTGACTTTTACTGACATTTTCTATTAAGGTATGTTTACTTTTGTGACAAAGCTCTGATGTGTTATTGGGTCATCTGATATGTGAGTGGGTCTGCTTTCCTGTCCAGATCAAAGGGATGGAGAGCTGCCACTGTGAAACTGCCTTTGCTGGAGGTTAAAGCACAAGGCCTGACTCAAACTGTCACACCCTGATCTGTTTCACCTGTTCCTGTTATTGTCTCCACCCCCTCCAGGTGTCGCTTATTTTCCCCAGTGTATTTATCCCTGTGTTTCCTGTCTCTCTGTGCCAGTTCGTCTTGTATGTTTCCAAGTCAACCAGCGGTTTTCCCGTTCTCCTGCTTTTTGCATTCTCCTTTTTCAAGTTCTCCCAGTTTTGACCTTTGCCTGTTTCTGGACTTGGTACCATTCTGCCTGCCTTGACCACAAGCCTGTCTGCCACTACCTCCTGGACTCTGATCTGGTTTTGACCTTTTTGCCTGTCCATGACCATTCTCTTGCCTCCCCTTTTGGATTAATAAACATTGTAAGACTCCAACCATCTGCCTCCTGTGTCTGCATTTGGGTCTCGCCTTGTGCCTTTCATACAAACTCCTTTTAAGTTCCCTTAATGACCGATTTCTGAGCTTGTACAAGCCAGGGGGAACTTGTTAATGTAGTCTAGGTGGCGATTTATATCCTGCTGATGACCGTGGTCGTTTAAGTTGGCAGACCGGGATCCTACTGAAAGGACCAACCAATTTAAACCATGCATAAATCCTGCAAGTGATTTGCTTTCTGAGCCTCAACCTCCCACGTCCTTTTTCTGTGCTGGAGCTGTTGCCTGAAAACATGTGCTCACTTCCACAGTGTGGCTCTAGGAAGGAAATAATGCAAAGAGGAAGAAGAAAGTTCACACAGTTCTGCTCTGGGATATTGTGAATAAGCCTACAGACAGACCAGTCAGGCTGGAATACGGTGCTCATTTGGAATGCTGTCTGCTGACTGACAGAGACAAAAGTATTGCTGACTTCAGCTTATTTGTCTTCTTTACTGTAGTGTGCCCTGAGAGAGTGACATAGCTCTGAATCCAAAGGCTTGGTTCATTTAAAACCAGTTATATTAGTTAAACCAGTTATACAATTAGATTCACCAATTGTTTTATCTAATACATGTGTTTATTCATTCACAACTAGGATCTTGCTGGGCCCAGCGCAGGCAGTGGGGTCCCCTGGTCTTCTGGTGCCAGTGATGTGGGAAAGGAGGCTTAGCAGAGACAGCTCAGAGGTGAGTACAGTGGAGGTAGGAAGAAAACAGAGACACACAGTTGTACGATCTTAATTTGAGCCAGTTTGCTACAGCAGGGAAAGTATCCTGCAGCAACAGGAAATGTGAATCATTATGTGGATGTGGGCTGGTGTGGCTAATGGTGTGGCTAAAATGCCAGGGCTGAATTTTTGTCCCAGTCCCCCCCTGAAGCCTCGACACAACCACTAATTACAAACTTAGAAGATGAAACTGGCTGCTGGCAGCATTACCATCTAAGTCAATTTTGACAAAATTACAAGAACAACAGGTTCATGCTGAGATTGGGAAACTCCCTTAGGGGGGCAATTTCAGATATTTTGGCAACACACTAACTCTTGAGTTTTAACAACATTTGGGAATTTTCATGCAAACACATTAAAACGTATTAAATCAGCGTGGATTTGATCTTTACACACCCACCCCCTCAATTAGACTAACTGTGACGTCTAGAGAGAGACCATAAACCTTCAGCATCTTTACATCTCTACATTCACTACTGATATAAAACCTTGTGATCTTTCTAGAAATCTGCTTTTGGGGAGAGCAAGTCAAACCTGATGATTTATTGTTATTCCAGATACCATAGGTATGGTGATAAAAACAAGAGAAGAAAAATGACAGAAGTGGACCGCTACAGATAAACCTTTGATTTATTAATGTCTGTTGTATACACTGCGCAAAAACATTGGCACTGAAGTAATCACATTTGTTTATGTTGTATAGTCTTGGGAAAAGGTTCCATATAGAACCAAAAAGGGTTCTATCGCTTGCTTCTTATATGGAACACCTAAAAGTTATATACAGTAGACCAAAGAACATTTTTGTTCTAAGAGTATACTCCCATGGCTAACAGCAAGTGTATAAATCTTACTGAACAATATTAGTTTTACTGTTCCTTAACTTCAGTTGCTTTATAGCACAAGAAATACTAACAAGATTGAAAATTCCTGAGGAAATTCCAGCAAGAAAGGAGAAAAGTATTGCGTTTTTTGTTTCAGTGTGCAATATTTATCGAATCCAGGGAGAACAGAGTACTTGAATCACACATGGACAACCAATACCTGAGACAGATTCAGAGACAGACATGTAGTGTATTGAGATGTTGACACATACTTTATCAGTAAGGTAGTGAATCACAGAGTAATAAAGCAGGACTTTAAGTCTTACAGCAGTGTGAGGAAGAGCGTGCCATGTTTTCAACCGGCACAGGATGCACAGGAAATTATTGCTCATTCAAGAGGGGGCGGAAAATGACATGACTGTATGATTGGTGCTGCTTTCTCAAAATGTCCTTACTGAGTCACAGCTGCTCTCTCATGGCCAGATACTCACAGTGTGTCACGATCGTCTTGATATGAGTGAGAGGACCAAGGCGCAGCATGATATGAATACATCTTCTTTTTATTATATAGAAGACGGAACACGAAACACTTATTCAAACTAAAAAAAACAACAAACGACCGTGAAACTACAAACGCAAGTGCACACACAAACTACTTACGTTCGACATAGACTAGACATATACAATGACCCACAACAGCTAAAGCCTATGGCTGTCTTAAATATGGCTCCCAATCAGAGACAACAGTAACCAGCTGTCTCTAATTGGGAACCCATTCAGGCAACCATAGACTTTCCTAGACAACTACACACAACACTAAACCATCTATACTCCTTAACCCTCTAAACCATACAACCCCCTAGACAATACAAAAACACATACTTCATGATGTCACACCCTGACCTGACTAAAATAATAATGAACACAAAGATAACTAAGGCCAGGGTGTGACATAACCCCCCCCTTAAGGTGCGAACTCCGGGCGCACCAGCATCAAGTCTAGGGGAGGGTCTGGGTGGGCGTCTGTCCACGGTGGCGGCTCTGGCACTGGTCGTGGTCCCCACCCCACCATAGTCACTACCCGCTTACTTAACCCCACTGGAATAAGGGGCAGCACCGGACTAAGTGGCAGCACCGGACTAAGGGGCAGCACCGTACTAAGGGGCAGCACCAGGATAAGGGGCAGCACCAGGATAAGGGGCAGCACCAGGATAAGGGGCAGCACCAGGATAAGGGGCAGCACCAGGATAAGGGGCAGCACCAGGATAAGGGGCAGCACCGTACTGAATGGCGGATCCTGGCTGGCTGGCTCTGGCGGATCCTGGCTGGACGGCTCTGGCGGATCCTGGCTGGACGGCTCTGGCGGATCCTGGCTGGACGGCTCTGGCGGATCCTGGCTGGACGGCTCTGGCGGATCCTGGCTGGACGGCTCATGACTGGCTGACGGATCTGGCTGCTCATGGCTGGCTGACGGATCTGGCTGCTCATGGCTGGCTGACGGATCTGGCTGCTCATGGCTGGCTGACGGATCTGGCTGCTCATGGCTGGCTGACGGATCTGGCTGCTCATGGCTGGCTGACGGATCTGGCTGCTCATGGCTGGCTGACGGCTCTGGCAGATCCTGTCTGGTTGGCGGCTCTGGCAGATCCTGTCTGGTTGGCGGCTCTGGCAGATCCTGTCTGGTTGGCGGCTCTGGCAGATCCTGACTGACGAATGGCTCTAGCGGCTCCTGACTGACTAACGGCTCTGACGGCTCGGGACAGACGGGCGGCTCTAATGGCTTGGGACAGACGGATGGCTCAGACGGCGCTGGGGAGACGGATGGCTCAGATGGCGCTGGGGAGACGGATGGCTCAGATGGCGCTGGGGAGACGGATGGCTCAGATGGCGCTGGGGAGACGGATGGCTCAGATGGCACTGGGCAGACGGATGGCTCTGGCCGGATGAGGCGCACTGTAGGCCTGGTGCGTGGTGCCGGAACTGGAGTCACAGGGCTAAGGACACGCACCTTCAGGCTAGTGCGGGGAGAAGGAACAGGGCATACTGGACCCTGGGAGCGCACATTAGGCCTAGTGCGTGGTGCCGGAACTGGTGGTACCGGACTGGGGACACGCATCTCAGGGCTAGTGCGGGGAGCAGCAACAGGACGCACAGGACTCTGGGGACACACAGGAGGCTTGGTGCGTAGTTTAGGCACTGGTGGTAAAGGGCTGGAGACACGCACCATAGGACTAGTGCGTGGAGGAGGCACTGGTGGTACTGGACTGGGGCGGGGAGGTGGCGCCGGAAATACCGGACCGTGCAGGCGTACTGGTTCCCTTGAACACCGAGCCTGCCCAACCTTACCTGGTTGAATGCTCCCCGTCGCCCGACCAGTGCGGGGAGGTGGAATAACCCGCACCGGGCTATGTAGGCGAACCGGGGACACCATGCGTAAGGCTGGTGCCATGAAAGCCGGCCCGAGGAGACGTACTGGTGGCCAGATATGTAGGGCCGGCTTCATGACATCCGGCTCAATGCCCAATCTAGCCCTACCAGTGCGGGGAGGTGGAATAACCCGCACCGGGCTATGAACACGTACAGGAGACACCGTGCGCTCTATTGCGTAACACGGTGTCCGCCCGTACTCCCGCTCTCCACTGTTAGCCTGGGAAGTGGGCGCAGGTCTTGTAATAAATATCATTTATTATAACACAAGCATATTTGCTATTACATTGTTATAACTAACTTCTTTCCAAACAGGGTTTCTCACAAACTAATAAGCAGATACTGAGACCCACACACACCCAGAGACAGATGGCTGACACAGGCCTTTTCATAAAGAATGATAAGAAAAGGGTGCCTGGTACTGCATATCACAGAAACTGAGACACACACATACCCAAGGACAGAGGGCTGACGCAAACCTTTCATAAACACTGATAAGACAGGAACATCTACGCACACACAAAATCTCCTCTTCAGTCTGAACATTTTACAGAGACACACAGAAATGTCAAAATAGGAACATCTATGCACACACCTAATCTCCTGTTTTAGCTGAACATTTCTGAAGACAAAGAAATCTACTCAGAGCCAATGAGACAGTGATACTAGCCTGAAGGGGACCTCGCACAACTCATCAGGACCAACCAGAGGACAAGAACTTCCAGACTCAACCTACTTTCTATCTTTGTATAAAATGTATATGCACTCTGTTATCTGGGCTTCTTTCGGAGAGTTCCATTTGAGCTTGATGAAAAGGGTCCGTGCACGCTATTTCAGATATCTTTACCTCTGAATAAATTGCTTTTAATTAAACCTTATCCACCCTGTCCAGAGTCTCTACTTCGTCTCAGTTCTCCAGTAAACTTGTGATATCAACAGTCTCCTACCTGCCCTCGGCCCACTACCTCTTGGCCCACTACCTCTTAGCCACCCCCCAAGAAATTTTTGGGTAGTACTCGCGGGCTTCCAGCCTTGCCTCCGTGCTGCCTCCTCATATCGCCTCCTCTCGGCTTTCGCTGCCTCCAGCTCTTCACGAGGGAGGCGATATTCTCCCGGTTGTGCCCAAGGTCCCTTTCCATCTAATATCTCCTCCCATGTCCATGAATCCTTGATGCCTTGATCCTGTTGCCGCTTGTCATGCTGCTTGATCCGGGTTTGGTGGGTCATTCTGTCACGATCATCTTGATATGAGTGAGAGGACCAAGGCGCAGCATGATATGAATACATCTTCTTTTTATTATATAGAAGACGGAACACGAAACACTTATTCAAACTAAAAAAAACAACAAACGACCGTGAAACTACAAACGCAAGTGCACACACAAACTACTTACGTTCGACATAGACTAGACATATACAATGACCCACAACAGCTAAAGCCTATGGCTGTCTTAAATATGGCTCCCAATCAGAGACAACAGTAACCAGCTGTCTCTAATTGGGAACCCATTCAGGCAACCATAGACTTTCCTAGACAACTACACACAACACTAAACCATCTATACTCCTTAACCCTCTAAACCATACAACCCCCTAGACAATACAAAAACACATACTTCATGATGTCACACCCTGACCTGACTAAAATAATAATGAACACAAAGATAACTAAGGCCAGGGTGTGACACAGTGGCCTGTTTTCTAGAGTGACTTTGAGATAAACATAATCAGACAGATTCCCCCACATACTGTAGGTACACTTTCAAGAGTACCAAAATGAAAATGGACAATTCCATCCAGATTTCAGTCATCTAAAATGTGTGCTTATAACAGATTATATACTGTATCTAAATACCTTACAGATGTCTCTGAAACGGATCTGTGATCATCTGACCATGTGTGCTGTAACTAATGTGCCTCACCTGGGACAAAGAAAAATATAGCCTACTGTACAGTATTATTTAAAGCCACAAGTTCAAACTCAAAATCAAACACAGGGTAGTGAGTAAGCTTAGAACTTCCCATAATTCTTATGAAAGGGGAACATTAATTCATCTGACAGAAACAGCAGCGCTAAAGCAGACAGACAGTGTCACAATTCCTCTCCCTGTGTATTTGTGCCCACATTCGCACTGGCTTGTGCAGACAGTAATATCTGTTGATATAAATACAACATAATGGAGCCTTTACAATATACTATGATTAAGAAAACAATCAAATAATAATATAGTTTTCCTTAGATAAAAGGGTGATGAACCCTCAAAAAATGACTGTTTAATCATTGTCTTTCTCTTAATGTAACTCAATGTAAAGAAAATACCATGCTAGGTGGAAGCCTATACCATACCAAGCCTATACCAAGGAATACCTAGGATAGGATAAAGTAATCCTTCTGACCCCCCCCCCCCCCCTTAAAAGATTTAGATGCACTATTGTAAAGTGGTTGTTCCACTGGATGTCATAAGGTGAATGCACCAATTTGTAAGTCGCTCTGGATAAGAGCGTCTGCTAAATGACTTAAATGTAATGTTAAATGTAAAAATTGTAAAACTCAGCCAGATACATCAAGAATAAAGGCATAGCCTGCCAGAGAACCTGAGGGGGGTCGAAACTGAACATATTTAAAAGAGATCTTAATACACACCTTTTTAGCTTTGCTTTTCCTTGGGGTGCTTTTTTAGTCTTTCAGTTTGTATTGTTATTCTTTAGTTTTTTTATCCTTTTATGTTTGTTGTGTACTAAATATGTCTGTACTTATTTTCATTGTTTTTTATTTATGTTTTTTCCTGTGAAGCACATTGTGTGGCATTCATGTCTGAAATGTGTCATATAAATAAATCTTGATTTCAATTGATAAATGAATCCAAAATAATGTAACTCAATGTAACTTTAAAGAAAATACCATGCCATGGTAGTAGCCCATAACATTGTAAAACTCAGCCAGAAACATCAAGTATAAAAGGCTTTTAAACCTGGATTATGGTGGAGACACATCATTATTATAATGGTTGAACACACAGAGCTATTTTATCAGAGTATGGAGACAAATCAGATGTTTTATTATCCAGTTCAGACACACAGGCTCTTACTGTATGTACGGGAATCTGTATCTAATCCTATCAGAATGAATGTATTTAAATACTAAAGCAAAGAACATGTACAAATCCCACAGTGGAGAAACGAAATAAATTCCTCAAATAAGATTCGATTTTACAACCTTGAATGAACTATGTCACAGTGTTCAGACTCAACTGTCATGTTGCTCAATTGCCTAGACATCTGTCTAGCGGTCACTGATTTGTGAAACATGCGTAATTGGAAGTGTGACTTACCTTAGTTTACAGAGGAGAAAAAATAAATCAACTGGCCCAGTCTTCGCAGTTGATTGAAGAGGTATATTCAAAACCGCAATGACCGGTCAGAGAAAATGTATCTAATAGAATTTGCGCTGGCTATATGTGTCGGTGTGTCTCTTCCAGTCACTCATTCTAAACTACTACTGGGCTAAATTACTGTCTCACTCTGTCTCACCACCACAGTACCTCCCGTCTATTGCATGAGGGCGGTGCAGGAGATTACAAGACCCAATGGTAACTTCTGATACACCGTGCTCGAAATTTAAATTATAAAGGCTTCATTACAACTGTAGACACAAATAGTTTTCATGTAGCCACAGTGCAAAAAATTACAGCATAGATAGTTGTATACTCTATTTTATGGAGAATAAAGCTGGATTTAAGTTTAATGGGTATTTTGCTAATTAAGCAACAAAAAAATGTACCAAATGGAATATCGGCATATAGTCTAAATAATGATGTATATCATTGTAATAATTCTAATACAGCAAGTGATTGAGGCACGTGCACAGGCTCTAGCACAAACATATATCCAGCTGTTCAGTGTCCAGTATAATGTTTCAAGAACAAACAAACAAAACAAACAACTTGCGTCAAATTACGCAAAATTAATTGATCCATAATAGGCTACATTTGGCATTTACGCAGTGAGTAAACATGGACTTCTTTAAATTATTGACTGTTTCTTCCATTACATAAAACGACACGTTACGACACGTTCAGATGATGGCGATGACATGGTCAGTTAATCACCGTGACACCAAGGAGTGACATCTCTTAAAAACCTGGTCTCAGACTAGACGTAACATAGTAAAGATAAATCCTGGACACTCACATTAGTATAATATGTTATGTTTGCTATGGTTACTCACATTAGTATAATATGTTATGTTTGCTATGGTTACATAAGATGGTTACTTAGTCGGGTGGTTGCTCGGGGTGGTGGGTGGGTGTTTAATCCATATGTCTAGCAATTTTGGTTTCATAGCCATAAACCTATAAACTAGGCTACTCCACAGTGGTTTAGCCTAGGCTACTGAAAATATATTCCATGCAAATGAGGCCATCTAGTGGTAAATGGGCGAAAACATGCGACAGAGCCATATTATGCGTCCACGTTTACGCACAGTCACAGCAGACTATATTACTGTGTAGCCTAGCTATCACAACTTTAATACATTATAACTAGGTCTACTAATTGTGAAATATAATAACACGTGAATTATAAACTTCTAATTGAAGAGTAACAATAAAGAGTCGTCGCCAACATTACACAGATCTCATTACATAGATGTTCCAACGTTAACCCGGGCTCTAGCCAAGTCTGCTCATTGCTCAAAGACGAGCAGTCAGCCCATTGCGGTGTGCCACCATCCCTCCTTCATTGGCGGCATCCTCCCACAGCCTGCTGCGTGCTGAGGTTGGCCCAGAATAGGTTCGTCACTGGCGTCACTATGAAAGGTAAGAGTATCGAAAACGTATCACCATGGCTTGCACCTGTCAATTAGGCTATAGCCTACAGTGGTCGCATAACTTGGGACAAAATAAACTACAACTTTCTCAAAATATAAATACATGCATAAGGCAATATTATAGTCTATCCTCCCCCCTCTCTTCGGACAGAGTGACCCAGCAGCAGCAGCATCACCGCACACACCCAGTGCGCAGATGGGACGTCCAAAGAACCTAATTCATTCTGATGCCTTTTTGCGCAGCAGCAAGGATATTGTATTTCTCTCTTCTAACTCTTCTCTTCTAACGTCTATCCATGGCATCCTCCTTCCTGAATCTGCCAGGCCCGTGGATTTGGACATCAACCAGATCCTTGAGGATAATTTGGCACAAGGACACACGACATTAAACGACACGTTTGAGGAGGTAGAGCAACTGAAGGAGGACACGCATAATAA
Organism: Salvelinus alpinus; assembly: GCF_045679555.1. Taxonomy (NCBI): domain Eukaryota; kingdom Metazoa; phylum Chordata; class Actinopteri; order Salmoniformes; family Salmonidae; genus Salvelinus; species Salvelinus alpinus. The sequence continues at coordinate 17,796,238 of NC_092118.1, forward strand.
ACTGGAGGATGCGGTGCACCAGGTCGGTTAATGGTTAGGTCTACTCAGATGTATATTTGCAGAGCGTTGATAAAAAATAAATGAACCTATTATGTCCCATAGCACCCCTTTCATTTGTATGACTTTTACTGCTATGTAAAATGCAACAGTTAATAGCGCAGTACACTCTTATTATATCATTTTAGTTGATCTGAAACTTTTCTGTTAAAGTAACCACAAGTTTAACTTGAGACATAAATCTTTATTAGACTAATAAAAACAGTTGCCCATGTGGGTTGAGATGAGTCGAAGTCAATCTTAACATGCACATTGTGTAAAAAAACCAGTGGTGACCTCAAGGCAACATTGATCTTTTGCGTCAAACCTCTTTAGATGGACAATGAGAGTGCAAAGTCCAGCTTGCATCCCAATAACCTTCCCTCAAATTACCACAACAAAAGCACTTCTGAGAGTGTGGTTGAAACTCAATCCATCCACACCATAGAGATAGTACACAAGGTACTGTAGTAGTCACATGCAAATGTATTTTTGTACTGTATTTCATTCAAAACTAGGATGCTGAAATGCTATTATGAATTGTAATACTGTATAGTAGTAGTATTTTGACATCCCACATTTGTTATGAAGACTGAAAGCAAAATTGCAGAAATCCTACAGAAGTGATCCTAACTGGAAATGTGTCTCTCTTTAGGAGACAGACAACAGAACAGGAGAGACCCACATCACCAGAACAGTTATCCAGTCCAGTGGCAAGGAAAATAATATTAATCATGTGAGTCAAAAACAATCTTTGGAATTTCCCTCCATCATGATTTACAACAGATTTTTTTTTAAACATATATTATCCACAATATCTTGAACACTATAACTCTAACTGGTGTTTTGTGTTTAATAAAGACAGTGGGCATAAGATGAATACAATTCCATCCTTAATGCAAGTCACAATTCATGAAAGATTTAACAAGTCATCGGCTGTGTTTCCTCTTTCTGTGCTGTTCTGCATGCGGCCACAACTGCTGTCATGTTTGGGAATCTCATTTCTCTTTCCCCATGCCCTGTACGCCTCTCCAGTCTCGCAGAGTTGCAAAGAAAAAGCCATATCTCAGACTGGCCAATAAAATGAAAAGATTAAGATGGGCAGAAGAACAGACACTGGACAGAGGAACTCTGCCTAGAAGGCCAGCATCCCGGAGTTGCCTCTTCACTGTTGACGTTGAGACTGGTGTTTTGCGGGTACTATTTCATGAAGCTACCAGTTGAGGACTTGTGAGGCATCTGTTTCTCAAACTAGACACTCTAATATACTTGTCCTCTTGCTCAGTTGTGCACCGGGGCCTCCCACTCCTCTTTCTATTCTGGTTAGAGACAGTTTGCGCTGTTCTGTGAAGGGAGTAGTACACAGCGCTGTATGAGATCTTCAGTTTCTTGGCAATTTCTCACATGGAATAGCCTTCATTTCTCAGAACAAGAATAGACTGATGAGTTTCAGAAGAAAGTTCTTTGTTTCTGGCCATTCTGAGCCTGTAATCGAACCCACAAATGCTTATGCTCCAGATACTCAACTAGTCTAAAGAAGGCCAGTTTTATTGCTTCTTTAATCAGAACAACAGTTTTCAGCTGTGCTAACATAGTTGCAAAAGGGTTTTCTAATGATCAATTAGCCTTTTAAAATTATAAACTTGGATTAGCTAATACAACGTGCCATTGGAACACAGGAGTGATGGTTGCTGATAATGGGCCTCCGTATGCCTATCTAATTATTACATTAAAAATCAGCCGTTTCTAGCTACAATAGTCATTTACAGCATTAACAATGTCTATACTGTATTTCTGATCAATTTTATGTTATTTTATTGGATGAAAAATGTGCTTTTCTTTCAAAAACAAGTACATTTCTAAGTGACCCCAAACTTTTGAACGGTAGTGTAAATATTGGAAGAGATCGTCAACAACGTATCACATCCTCAAAAATGTACTTTGAAGTTATTTTAAAGTAACTTTTGTAAAGAAGTTTGCAATAGTACATGGCTACAACCTCTGAATTTCTCTTCAAGTCTACCATGTTTGATTTAGCCAATTTTTCCAGTACAATCTGTTTTCTAGTGCAAAACTCTGGATTGTGGGCGGCTTTGGTACCATATTTATCTGTGAAGGAGGGTGTGTCTTGAATGTCTCCTCTTCCCCTCCTCACAGGAGTGTATGATTGATGAGGACTGTGAAAAGGGGAAATATTGCCGGTATGAGACGCACCGATCCAAGTGTCTAACCTGCAAAGCCCTCGATGTGGTAGGTCCATTTCATGGTTACTAACAGTGTCACACACATTTTACACACCCTGACACTGAACCCATCTAGAATGTATTCATGCAGACCTATATTTCCCAGGGGACTTTGACTCCTTCCTAGTTCCTATTACGTACTACTTCAGACCTTCTCCAGTTTTTGTAACAGTGCTTTAGTGCGCACGTGCACACACACAGCAATCACAGAGCAGCAGATTGCTTAAACAATATGATGCAGCTGCTTCTGCATTGTTACTGCATTGCAGTGTTGCCACAAGTGTAACTGGAGTGTTTCATGACGGAGAGCTTCTCTCCTCTTGGCTGCGCATCAAAGCATGTGTCTGATTGAATAAGAGCTCCACCTCTCTCCCCCTCTCTCAGAGGACAAAGAGATGAGCAGGATGAGAGGTAATGAGAGAGCCTACTCTACAGACACAATGTAATTGAATTTAAGACCAGTGTTTTTGGCAGGGCAGAGTAGAAATCCATCCACATAATACTGTAGATACTGGCTTGCATTCAAAGTCAAAGGTACGCTGAGAATAGTTAAGGGTCTTCCAAGTTGATAAGGCCTGTGTTAATGTCCTGCACAGAAAAACAGTCATGTCAAGCAGCACACTATTAACTATTAATTAGATACCACTATTGGTTCAGCTTGCACAAGTAGCAGGAATTTGCTGCACCTAGAGAGCTTAGGAGAGTTACAAGAGACTGGTCATGCCATTCCATGACCATGGGGCTTACATGATGCCATGCATGTCATCTAACAGTTTGTCACTGTGTGTGTGTGTTCCAGCCCTGCAAAAAAGGATGAGGAGTGTTGTACAGGACAGCTGTGTGTGTGGGGCCAATGCAGCCAGAACACCACTAAGGGGGAAGCTGGCAGCATCTGCCAATACCAGAACGACTGCAGCCCAGACCTCTGCTGTGCTTTCCATAAAGGTGCAGGCCACAAGGCCACACACAGAACATAATTACTCTGCTAAATTATACACCATGAGTCATTCTACATGAAATTAACATCATCTGTGGGGAGCGAAATGGGCTCCTTTCATTTGGCTATGACTCAGCCAGATAAAAACCTACAGGGATTGCTTTGACATCCAAAAAAGGGAGGCTTCAAATTGCGATACCACAAAGCCTCTGTTCTCAATGTAATTGTCCCTAGCCAATTATGATAGTCATGAAGTCAAGTGAAGCAGGGCGCATTGAAGTTTCAGATAGTTAAGTGATCATGTGAAGGCCCATAACCTGCTTTCCCTTTCAAGCACTGTCCATGTACTGTACTCCTGTATTAAAGTTTCTGTAGTAATGTCACTTACCTTTGTCACTACCCATCTCTCTCCCCTTACCTTGTGGTCAGCTCTGCTGTTCCCTGTGTGCACGGCCAAGCCAATAGAGCGTGAGCGCTGTCATGGCTCCTACAATCACCTTATGGAGCTGCTGTCCTGGGACATAGAGGGCCAGGGACCAAGGGAACACTGCCCCTGTGCTGGGGACCTCCAGTGCCAACATCTCGGGTAAGAGTCTATATGCTGAAAACCTGCAACATTTACATTCAATTGAAATGAAGGCATAAGTCATTACATAAAAATAAAATAAAAAACACTTGGTAGACAAAAGCCATAGCGATCACTCAAAATGCTGTTGACCCAGTATGATGCTACAAATTGATTTCCTCATCTCTTTGACAGCCGAGGCTCCCTGTGTCTGAAAAGACAGAACTCGAGTGAAGAGGACCTGACAGACACACTTTATTCAGAAATTGACTATATTGTCTAGGAGTAACCATGCAGCTCAACCTTTTCAGGCCTGTAGACAATCAGAAGGGTCTCCAGTGATTTCAGCCTAGAAATTGAAGTTGCTCACACTCTCACAAGGCATTGTTTATTCAAGCCATTGCAGTTTTTCTCTATCTGCTCGAAGTTAACCAAAGCTCTAGATGTTACGTAGTGCATAACACCATGTATGTATTAGATGGAATTTACATTTTGGGTATTTCCCGATTCCTAGACGTTCACGCTGTTCAAAGGTACTGTGTATGATGACTACACTCAAATTCTGCAATAAGAGTTTGTGTTAACAAATATGTACTTAAAACATACCCCATCCTGCTCTCTCTGATGTCTCACTTATGTGCCTACCTTAAGGATGCACCGTTGAGGGCCTTTGTTCAAACACAATGCACTGTAGCTTGCTTAGTCCTGGTTTTTGTTTTAAATAGTGGTTTAAACAAGGACAGATTACATTTCTGAATATATGGAGCACTTTGACAGAATATGACAGGTCAGCTCATCATGCCCACAACTTGGTAATGGAAACTATAACCCAGACACATGCAGCTTGCACAACTTTTGCTCATAAGAAAATAAAAGGCTTTGAAAATGTAGATGTCTATTATTGAGATGTAAATATTCTTATATGTATACCATGTTCAATCCATATAAATGCAGATTTTGGTAAAGTGGGGATTCAAAGTTTTTAATTTACAATAACAGAATACTGCAGTTATGGAAAAAAACATAATTTCAATTCTAAAATCACCTTAACTATGTTCACACAAGATTTAAACCTCAAAACAAAGAAACAAATTATTTTATTGGCATTTCTACTGTGAACAGCTTGTGGCAGGCAGCATTAGAAGCACAGAGGAGCTCTGCTGGGCCCTGCAGTGTGGATACCCAGTCAGCTGGTCCAGTAAGGTCTATGCCCTCTGCTCAGTCTGAGAAGCAGCAGCAGGTATATATTGCCCCCAACCATCTCCAAAACCACTAAGGGCTCCCGCCCGTCAAGCAATCAGCATGCACGTGGCCTCGACAGACACGCACACCGTTCACATCGTGCAGAAATAAACAGGTTTCTAAATTAACATAAGGTTAAATACAGACAAAATGTTTTTAATGTGTGCCAGAGGTCACTCAAAATAACATCAAAATAATTTACATTGAACAAAATGATGAGCTCCTTAACATAATCTACATGGTGGTCTAGTTGCCATTTCCTTGGTAATTGGAGCACTAACACGTATCAGTGAATCAGGAGGAAGTGAGGCTGAGCTCCTATAAAGCGTAGGGGGTGGAGCAGCAGTAAGAGGAGTTTCCACAGTGATGTACACTGTGGCATTCTGGGAAAACAGCAGAAACCCTCCACGTCAGCAAATCAAAAATGACAATTTTATAGAATCAGAGAAGACAGAGGTCATTAAATGTTGAGTGTGAACTACGTATTGATTTGCCAAGGATAAAAAAAACTGCAGTTTGGATTAAAGAAGACAAAGAAACTGGAAGAAGACAAAGTGAGGTTGTTGTCGTAGATATTCTTGGCTTTATACTCAGTCTCTAAAGTGTGTGGGACGAGCATCGCTCTAGCCTGGTGAAATATCAGATGTGGAGAATTTGAACCAGGTACATGTTCACAGATGGGTCAGGTAGGCTCTATCGCTAGTCTACCTAACAGAGGGAGAGCGAGAAACCCAAGTGCAAGAGGGAGATGAGGAGAAATAAAGTGTTGCGGAGAAGGAGAGGAAACTGACAGACTTGTCTTTCCCTCTGGCTACACAGCTCTACTCTGATCGTGCACCCATGTCTGGAACATTTTCGTTAAATTGATTTGTCTGTATAGTATTTTTTTTATTGAATAGCTTTTGCACTTCCCTTTAAACTTCACAGTACAATAAACTATAGTGCACAATATGATTTCTGAGCCACTCTCTTTCCCCTAGAGCTCAGATGGGAGGACGAGAGATGGTGTGAGACGCACTGATCTGGTGACGTCGTCGAGTCAACGTGGGGCCCCACGCCAGACAGGGTCCCCTGGCCGGGCCAAGCTACACTGCGGCAGGCAGGCCAACCAGCTAACTGGGACGGGCCTCAGAAGGGCCTCAGTCCTGCCCCGGGTCCTTGACCGGGCCCCCATCCAGGTAGATCTTAAGGGCCTTCTCCTTACGAGGTGAGTAACTGACCCGGTGGCCAGTCTTCAGCAGGCGGCTGCTCTCCCTCTTCATCAGCTCATTGCGTTCATCTTCAGACTGTTCCATAGGCTCCTCTGTGCTGTCCCTGAAACCCCAGAGCACAAGCTGTGAGCCTTTCTGGAGAATATACCTATATTAAACCAAATATCTGCAATTTTCCTGAACATCCCATTGTCATTTCACAACAGCTACTCATTTGAAATGGCAAAGGGCCCTGTTCCAGTATGGCAGAGTATGATGGGTTTACCTGTAGAAGACCACAGCACCATCATCACAGATGTACAGAGGCCACACATTCAGAGTGGACACTTTAGGGTTCCAGTCCAGATCCTGATGGATCTCCAATACCGAGATATCACAAGGAAATGTTCCGCGCCCCTGCAGGAGACAATCAGGACGCCAGTCAGTAAATTGGGAAACATTTCAGGAAATTAAGTGGAGTGAATCAACGCAAGATTAAAAATAAATCCTAACAGCATCAAAAACAGTTCACCTACTTTGGCAAACTCCAGGTTTTCAAGAGGAACACCACTTATTTCACTGAGCTGGAGAGAGAGAATTGATGTCACAAATTACCTTTTAATATCCATTTAGCATGCCCTATAATTTATCTTGCAACATCTAATTATGCATCTCAAAGTCTAGGAGGCTGATGTTATATATACTGTGATGTGAAAAGTTACAGTGCATCTCACTACTCCCAAGTGGTGCATCAGACCCAGTGATGTTGCTGGGAGCGTGCACTTAGTGGGTAAGACCATCCCACAGTGCTGCCTTGCAATCTAGCGTGTCTGTGGCCTCAGACATGTGCACCAGTGTACAAGGCCTGGCACCACATTCAGGACGTGAATACACACACACCTTTTCCTTGAGTTCCTCCACACTACTGCTCTCCAGAACCACTTCCCGGAAGGGCTCCAGCTTCATCTGGGCGGGGGTCCAGCGGCGGGTCAGCACAGCCAGCTGGGACATGGACTTCATCTTCTCCGGTCCTGGAAAGGGGCAGGAGAAGAGGGTTGGGGATGGCTGAGCGAGCACACACACCCACTGCCTCGGTCTGCCTCTCTTTCACAAGTGATACTCATTCAGATGAGACAATTCAGTTCTACAGGGCTTTTCCTTTTACAGAAGTAATTGTCAAAGCTTCCTCTAAAGCCATTTTTACGTGACCTAATATAGGCGTTTGATATAAAGCAGTAATATATTTTAGAGTAAGTTTGTCTCTTTTCAGGCTATGATGACCATGAGGCGATTTACAATTGTTCTGAAGAGAGTAATCGAAACAATAGCAAACCAGTATTACCATCTAGAACCTCCAGAAAGACCTCCCAGTTACTGGAGATGTTGATGTCCTCCTCGTAGACGTGGTAGTCCAGAAACACTGTCCCTGGGTTCTTCCACGTCTTCTTCCTGAGACGGAACCTGACCCCACACACAATTGGGATTCAACAACACTTCTAGCAATAAGCATCAGCTGTGAGTCAGTGCTTTAAAAGGTCACTCACAGTACCCATCCATAGTAGAACAAAGGCACCCATAATACTTTGAAGTGAGAGGATCTGCAGCAGGTAGCCTAGCGGTTAAGAGCGTTTGGCCAGTATCCGAAAGGCCGCTGGTTTGAATCCCCGAGCGGACGAGGTGAAAAATCTGTCGATGTGCCTTTGAGCACTTATCTAGAGCAACTAGGGTTAAGAGCGTCTTCTAAATGACTAAAGACTGACATTATGATTGTATCACCACGAAGACACCTGTGGTACCTTTTACAGTCAACAAATGTTTTCAGAAGAAAATATGTAGGTAAAGGATTCAAGTGTATAATATTTGATGTATGGTTGCATGTGTGCCCATACATTCGTGTGCATTGGATTGTGTACATAGATCATTTTAGATATGCAGATTAGAGTTACTTGACTGTACATGTTTTTAAGTGTGTAAGGTGGAACCCACTTGTCGATGTTGAGGTCCAGCTTGCATTGGTCTTTCAGCTGAGGCATTAGCTCCTCTTTGGACTGTTTCACAGTCATGCCCTTAGCAAACACTGTGTCTACGAGGAACTTACAGGGCTGGGGAGGAGAGAGAGACACACACACACACACACACACACTTAAGCATGAAACACAATGACATATACAACTGTCACATAATATACCCTGGTGACAAATCCATCAGTGACACACCTACAGACTGCTTTTAAGTGAGGAAATTGCACAACACCGAATAACAATCACTTGTGTGTGTGAAGAAACATCAGCTCATCCCGGTCCTTACCTCTGCATCATTCACTAGTAGCTGGTACACTTTCACCCGATATTCGCCCTTCTTCAGTGCTCTGCCTAATCGAATGGTTATCTGTAAGAAGACCAAGAGGAGCGTCATGGATAAGATTGTTTGTAAAAAAAAAAAAAACACCATTATCTTTTGAAGAAAGTCATGTTTTGAAAGGGGCAGATAGTGAGACGCTACAGACCTTGTTGTCGTCAGAGAAGGAGGAGAGGGTCTCGTTGAGCCGTACACTCTCAAACTCCTGGTTGTTGGCGTAGACGCGGAACACCTTGAACTGGGTAGAGGTGACCCCCACGAAAGGCTCCAGGTTCTGTTTGAACGCTGACAGAGTTATCCTCTTATCCACGTGGACCAGTACACCTGACAGGCAAACAGCACCAAAACATATGTTTCAATTAGTTGGAACAAACTAATCATATAACAGTATATTAAATACTACATGTGGATTTTGTTCTAACAGCATCTAAACCAGTGTTTCTTAACCCTTGAGGTGTTGCTCTATCAGATAACTGACATGAGTGCTTATCTTAAATTAACCCATTCACATTCATGTACTATATTTAGTACGATATCAAAAATGTGCCACAAATTCTGTTTTGTGTAAATGCATGACATTTGGTATCAACACAGTTAGCACAAGTGTCTAGACAGGCCATATTGACATTTTAGTATTGTTATTCTCTATCATACTTTAAAATGACTTCAGCATTTTGAAATACATTTAAGAATGAAATAGTTTAAAAGCATATAGTATTGTTATCTGACCTGTTCTAAGCCCAAATATATGATTAAACTTATTGTTGTTTGTGAACTACAGCCGTTTCTGTATCGTACTATATTTACAGCGTTCTCCCTCTCTCAGATCTTAAACACCTTCAAATCTTATTATACAGTATAAGCAAATCCAATGGAGAGTGAGGCCTGCTACAGCATTCTACCCATTTCTCACAAGCACACGTGTACACACATAGACACATGCGGGTGTGCATGGATGTCTCATGGTGGGGTATGAAAAATTGGTAATCTTTGAGCACTTTCTGACCACTTCTAACATGGGAAAACATGTATGGAAGGTTTCGTTCAAATCAAAACGGTGCTGTGAAAAAGTGATTAAATTCATAGTATGAACGACCCACACTTATTCCACAGAAAAAGGTACAAAAAAAACAATTCTACAGTTCCCACAAACTAAACATTCAATCAAAAAAAGTTAGGACAGACTAAACAAGATTAGAATCAAAGACCTGCATTTGTAAACAGATTTAGAAGACGTACATTTCTGGCCTCCTTCCCCAGAGCCGTCCTCCTGTGCATATGGTTCTGCTCTGAAGTAGAGGTAATAGGATTCCGCCTTGCTCTTCCCATTCTCATCATACTCGCTGTCCGTGCCACTGTCCTCCTCGGCTGTGTCCCACGTCTCCTTCTTGCCCTCGTTGGCCTTGGAGCGGCGGCTGCTGGTAATGCTGTGTGAGTCCAGGCCATTGGCCAGCTGGATGGGGCCGCTGTCAGCGTTGCACAGCGTGTCACTGCTGTGGCTGGAGCTCAGGATGTCACTGTCCACTGAGCTCGTGCTGCGATCGTTGTTCACCTCAGAGTCCGAGCGCTCCTCCCCAGGGAACTGGGTTTCCGGGTCAGAGTAGGCCCCCCCGCCGCTGGCCACCCGGATCCGGTTCTCCAGCTCTCGGTTGTCGACTGCAACGACAGCGGATACGGAGGAGGAGTCTGGTTCCTGAGAGGGTGAGGGGGACTCGATGTGCTCGAAGTCGCTGGTGTCTGAGCTCTTCTGGCTGTCACTGGTGCTGGAGCCCTGCTGCTGCTGGAGGGACAGGTTCTTCAGCTTCTCTGTGCTCTCCTCCAGGATGGTCTCTACAGAATTCCTGTTGACCTTTGACCCCTCAGAGCACTCCTCAGGGTCGCCGCCCACTTTTTGGCAAATAGTTCTGTTGGTGCCGGGGGATTGCACAGGGAGCGAGACAAACAGGCGGATTGTGTTCCCATGGCGATCCAGCAGTTTCCACAAGAGGGAATCAGTGAAAGTGACCTGGTGATCTGGGGATTCAGAGCTTTCCACAAAAACCTAAGAGAAACCAGATAATGGACAAATTAGGTTTGTGTTACATCTGCGATCAAAGCACTGCTGAAAATGTTGTGTATCTGTAAACATAATTTAACACAGCAGACACAAGCTGGAAAGGACAATAATAAAGTAGTGTGTGACCTTGTTGCTCCTGAAGAAACCCTCTGCTTTCAGTGTCTTGTTGGGCACGTAGAGAAGCCGAAGGTCATTATAGCAGCGCTCCAGGACGACACGCATGGTTTCAGCTGAGAGCTCTGTGGCCTTTCAACAAACAATACACACACAGTGGAGAGATACTTCACTACAGATCCCAAAACAAATACTGGCAGATTTCATGGTCTTACAAGTGTGGACTGTATCAGGTTGGATTAGACTGTATTAGATAGAAAGGAAGAATTAAAGAAGAGTGTCTGAACTTACCTGTGCAATGAGCTGCTTGAACTCAGTGATTGACTGGTTTAGGTAGGCCCTGATGCTGACGGGAGGGGCAACAGTGTCAGTCTTCAGATCCACCACGTGAACCTTCACCATCACCTCTACAGAGACACACACCAACCAGTCACACACAACTCATTTCCAAAAAGGCTAAAAGAGTTGCTAGTTTTAGTATTATATTTAAATTATTGAATGTGTTTTACTGACCTCCGGGTTTGTATGGCTGGAAGACTTGCTCTGGTCTGCGGGTCTCCAGCAGCAGGTCAAACATGTAGGAGGACTTGACCCCGCCCAGCAGCAGCCCCATGGGGGTGTCCTCCTCGCCCTCGTACGAGCGCTCCAGGTACTCATGGAACTCATCGTACTTGACCAGGCGACAGCAGTCCAGCGGGACCACCCCATCCAGTTCCATGAGCTATGGGGCAGAATGATTGGCCAAAGACACACACAAACACGTCCAATTGCTAATAGACGCATAAGGTAATGTTTTGAAGCTTCTCTTGGCCATTGTAACCCCCCCTTTTATTCTTACAACTATGTCTATCCTAGGACCACTCTCTATTCTGACACCGACCGCTGGCTGGTATGAACTGCAGCTGCTGAGTGAGATTAGCTTTCAATGCTTTCCTCCCCGTTTAGCTTCCACTCTGACGTACCTTGTAGGCCATCTCTGTTGCCTCTCTGAGCGTCTTGTCCTTGTGCACTTCCAGCTTGTTCTCCATCATAGCCATCATCTTCACCGGATGCATGCAGAACAGCTTGATCTGACAGAGAAATACAGAGCAATTAACAACAATACAACCCCTGTGAAAAACAACAGAACAACATTCAGTCAAATGACCGACACCGTTGACCATGGGAAAGTCCACAGGAGGAGGATGTACCTTGCAGGTATTACGCTCGATCTCCCTCTGTCTTTTCTCCTGCTCCTCAGACTCCTTCTCCCTCTGGACCAGATGCTTTATGTGCTCAGGGAAGTCATCACAATCCAGATACTCTGCAGTGGTAACAACACGGCCCATCAGTCAAGAGATCACCATAACTAACTGGGGGTCCAAGTCATTGAGAGAGACTAGGAGAGTAAAACCTACTAGGATTGTTATACCCACATATTCAACTTTATACAGATGAACAGTCATTTTAGACATTTAAAAGCAAACTTGATTATGGAACTAGACTTGGTTCAATATGTTTCCCTTACTTGCATTCCTTGAGGGGTCTTTCAACCTATAAATCAGCATATACGCATTCGTAGAGCTGTTGGAACAGAAAAACATCTTATTAAATGCAAATGGAGAAAAGGAAAATGAGTAGCCAAATAGAGTTCCATCTTCCTTTCCAAACACATGAAAGAACAGTGCATTACGTAAAAGCTCAGTTATCAACAGGGCTTTGTCCTAGCCTGAATAACCACCCTCTAGTTTTTCTCCCAGGGAGACTTCAATAAAATGTAGGACTAAGTAAAAAAGCCCCGGTTCATCCCCATTAAAGCTTCCTCTGGTATTGAACGTTGCGGTGTGTGGAGTGGGAAGTGAACAGATGCTGGTAATGTTCTGGCCATGTAGGCATGCATTAGTAGGTACATACAATGAGATTGTGAGATGGGAGAGCCAGGCATGGGAGTGAGATGTGTTCAGGGACATATTGATTTCAGATCAATCCAGAGATTGACAGAGACAGGAGCTCCACTGACCTGGCAAAGGCACTGGAGTAATAGCCTCTGCTCCCCGAGGACCCTCCATATGTTTTCCTGATGTCTTCCTGGGTGATCTATATAAGGACACACACACACACACATCAACACACTGGACCACCACCGTTGTGTTTCTGACAACTGTCAGTTACAATGACAGGAGTTATGTTGATGCAACCTGTGTTGAGTTGTTTTGTCTAGTATTACATGCATAGTAAACATAAGTTATTGTAAGACTGATAACCTTGCTGACGTGCTGGTCGTTGAAACTGTACCACTGGCCATCGCTGAAGGACTTAATGCAGGCATAATAGTGGCCACCTGCAGCGCTGCCCGAATGCACCATGACCGAGAACAGCTCAAAGGTCAATGAACTCTGTAGACGAGACAGGGGCAGGAGAGACAATTGGCTAACAATTAAATCTAATGACAGCAGATTGCACTACATGCAAACAGACCAGGATGGGCTATAAGACACAGGGAGTACGGGTGCTAGAGTGTAAGGACGGTTTGTGTGGTATTACATACAGTGTTGAGGCTGGGTACCTTTGGCTTCAGTACCCTCTCAGTACTGCTGGCACTGTCCAGGCAGATGCCCTCATCCACACCGTCGTCCGCCGAGAAGTCGTTGCTCATCTGGTCGCTGTGGCAACTGCCTTCATTCTCTGCCCCGCTGTCAGTGCAGCTCTCCGTTTGAGGAGATTTCTATGAGAGCAGGCATTGATCAAAAACAAAGAGCAGGATGGAAAGAGAGAGAAAGCAGACAGAGTTCAGGTATCAGTAACACTCATGAATTAATGATGACTTCATGGAAATTACTAATACATGAAACATAATCGAAAATCTAATTTGAGTGGACCTGAAAGGCTGGCACTATTCCACCCCACCCCGTGCCTCATTATTCTATCTAGAGTATAAAACACATAGGAGGCCACACTGGGCTGGTGTGTCTCACCTCGTCCTCCACGTCAATGAAGGGACCCATGTCCAGCTCCTCAGGGAAGGACATGCGGTCGTTGAGTTTGATGCGGTGCATAGTGGTGTAGTCAAAGTCAAAACGCTTCAGCTGCAGAGTCAGCAGGTAGGGAAAGTGAAGAAATCTCAGCCCCTGTGGAGGGAGGGCAAAGGGCATGGGTCAGAACACAAATTGCCTGGGCAGACCAGTGACCACCTTCACTCAATACCCCCCCCCCCCATCAGTTCTCCCATGACCCAAAGGGAAGTGTGGTCTTAACATCAACAAGATCACTAGTCTGTATACTCACCTTACGGGCATCACATTTTTTCTTGCAGCGCTCACAGAAGTACTGGTTGGCCCCGTCCAGAGTCTCTGGCTGGACGAAGGCCTGCAGAGCCTCCTCCTGTTTCAGTGAGTCACAAAGGCACTGTATCAGTAACAACTCTGACCACATCTACGTCACATTACACTGTCTTACTATTAACAGTCTTAGGAAAATGCAGGAGCATACAGCAGGGTCTGGACTTCAGTGTCTGCGCGGTGAATACATAAATGACCATCATAGCTTTGATCTCTTCACACACTTGGATTAATACTGCTATAGTCATGAAGAAGGGCAGAGACAAGAGATGGAGGCAGAGAGACACACACCACGCTGCCATAAGCCTGGCTGGCCCCAAATGGTCTGATGACCAGTGGGATGTCCAGGTAGGTGTCAATCCTCCAGCTCTCATAGCCACACTCCAGACAGCGCACATAGTCCTTCAGCTTCCCCTGGTACAGCTGGTTAATCAGGTCAGCCTGAGGGGGAACACAACACGAGGGAGTCAGGCCCAAGCAGTCACAACACTCACACACATGTATCTCTCAGAATTCTGAAATACGCTCTTCACTGCTCACACTGAACCTACTACTCACACAACTCTATGCCAGCTTAATAATAATGTAAACTCCCTAAACTCTAACACTCCCCAAAGACAATGACTCGGCTCCTCTCAAAGAGTCAACACATTTCACTTAATATGTGATTGCAACAGCAGGCTCATTAACTGGGTAAGACCCTATTTAACAGGTAGAGACCAATTGGTCCAAGTGTTGGATGTTAATGGAAAACTGTCTAATGCAAAAGGAGATTAGCTGTGGAGTCCCGCAGGGGAGTGTCCTTGGTCCACTGCTCTTCCTACTGTACATTAATAATATGAAAATCAGCCTGCTCTTGTAAATAGTTTTTGTATGCGGATGACTCTGCTCAATTGGTGTCCCAAAAGAACAAAGCCTCAGTAGAAGAGATCCTTAGAGCGGAGTTATCCAATATTTCCAAATGGCTTATTTGGTTCCAGAGTAACGCTTGCAAGGTCCCCTGGTTTCAGTGTCAAAGTGGGCAACTCAGAGGTTAGACCAAAAACATCACCTTGGGTGTTAATTTGATAGGTACCTGACCTGTGAGATTATGTTTAACAAAAATAAACCCCAAAATATAATTCCTAGCTCAGACCTCTAAATGGCTTGATATTGACACCCTGAAGAGTTTGGCAGGTAAGCTAGTTCAGTGTCACTGATTATGTGTGCTCATCATGGTTCACCAGCAGCCACAAACATCTAAACAATTTAGGATTTAAAAACTTTTGATTCTAAAGAATAAGCCACAGACCAGCTAAAACAAGCTTGAAAGAATTGTATTTTAACTCCCCCGGCCCTCGAACTTATCTGGAGGTCCAGCGTTTTAAGCAGCTAGGGTGGCTGTGTAAAAGTAAATGTTATTAATTGAAGTGATCTGGTAAGGTCCACAGGATTATCACTGACTCAGCCCTCACATACCTATCCAACTATGTTTATTTAGAGATGTCCACCAGCATAATACCTGCGCCAGAGACTTTCACCATTTAAAATTTTAGAGTATATCTGGTAAGAACCCTTTTTTATATTCCAGTGCTGTTGAGTAAAACAAACTACCATAGCAACTTAAAGCCATACCAACAATAACCTCATTTAAATAGAATGTAAAAAGCTAGCTAACAATTGAAAAGTAGCAAACATTTTCATGTCTGTATATATCTGGAATATGTAACTAATCTACCCTGAGTGTGCAAAACATTAAGAACATCTTTCCCTGACCAGGTGAAAGATGATCCCTTATTGACGTCACTTGTTAAATCCATTCGAATCAGTGTAGATGAAGGGGAGGAGAAAGGTAAGAGGGATTTTTATGCCTTGAGACATGGATTGTGTGTGACATTCAGAGGGCAAATAGGCAAGACAAACGTAAGTGCCTTTGAATGGGGTATGATAGTAGGTGCCAGGCGCACCGATTTGTGGCAAGAACTGCAAATCAGTTTCTCACACTCAACAGTTTCTCATGTGTAATAAGAATGGTCCACCTCCCAAAGGACATCCAGCCAACTTCACAACTGTGGGAAGCATTGGAGTCAACATGGGCCAGCATCCCTGTGGAACGATTTTGACACTTTAGAAACCAAGCCCCGACAAGTTGAGGCTGTTCTGAGGGTAAAAGGGGGTGCAACTCAATATTAGGAAGGCATTCTTAATGTTTTGTACACTCCGTGTTTGTCAACAACCCAAAGAAATAGGGACCACAGCAGAAATAAATCTGACTTTATTGTGCAATCCCGTTCACATTTTTTGTATGCATGTAATGTGTACATGTAATTTTTTAAATGACAAATAAAAACAAACAGTTGAAGAAAACAATAATAGAAGTTCAAATAAGTACCGTAAGTGGAGAAAACTGCTGCTGGGGACACAAATATAGCAAAAATCAAAATGGGACTTTGATTAACCACTGATAATGCAGAGCATTCTTTACAAATACAGCTAAATGCAGGAGCCTAGTGCTTCTATCCACAGTTAATTAAGTGTTTACGGTTCATACCAAACTCCTGAGATCAGAAAACGCTAACCCTCAGCCTTACTGGCTCTTTCTCACCTTCCCACAGAAGGCCCTTTGTTCTGGGCCTGGGGAAGGCCCCTCATTGGCTCCCTGGATTAGTGTTTTCAGACAAGTAACAGGGTTCACTTTTCTTTCATACCTGCTCTGTCTGCTTCCATTTCTGCTCCAAGGCATCAAACATGACCCTACACAGCTCCTGGACGTCATGCTGCTGCCAGGCTGAAAACACAGATACGCAGACACAACAGAAGAGACATAGATAAACACACAGACCAGTTAAGACAGTGAACTGTGTGACAAAACAAACAAAGTACCCCTTCCCCCACACTCTTCCAGTTCATTTATCAAAACATCAGAAGCGGTTAAGCCTAGGCTCCTCCTGGTTACGGGGAGGCTGCCTAGATGTAGCAGTGTGACAGCCCACCTTCGCTGCTGTCCCAGCCAAAGCTGCGGGTCACGTCGGTGGTCTCGATGGCCCTCTTCTTACTGGTCTGCAGCAGCAAAAACAGCCTCTGTAGCTGGTAAGGGATGCTGGTAACCGGGTCTTCTTCCGACTCCTCAAACTCCCAGCTGGAGGGAACAGTGGACAAGTAGAAAATAGTTTTAGGACAAAGCTCTTCATTAAATACCGTTGTTTAGAACAATACAAAGAGCTTCACAAGAACAGGTACTTACTTGTACAGTGCATTTCTGAACTCTGGGGTCATAAACAGTGTTTGTAGAAGGCTGTTCAAATAGCAGGTCATGGCCTGGTTAACCAAACCCACATATCCTGCAGAGGGGGAGAAAGACATGAAATCAAAAGTAATTTGTCACATGCGCCAAATACAACAGGTGTAGACCTTAGTGAAATGCTTACTTACAAACCTTTAACAAACAATGCAGTTAAGAAAAAAGGAGTGTTAAGTAAAAAATCTAAGTAACAAATAATTAAAGAGCAGCAGTAAAATAACAACAGCGAAGCTATATACAGGGGGTACCGGTACAGAGTCAATGTGCGGGGGCAACGGTTAGTCGAGGTAATATGAACATGTAGGTAAAGTTAAAGTAACTACGCATAGATAATAAACCGAGAGTAGCAACAGCGTAAGGGGGGGGGGGGGGCAATGCAAATAGTCCGGGTAGCCATTTGATTAGCTGTTCAGGAGTCTTATGGCTTGGGGGTAGAAGCTGTTAAGTAGTCTTTTGAAAATAGACTTGGCACGCCGGTACCGCTTGCCGTGTGGTAGCAGAGAGAACAGTCTATGACTAGGGTGGCTGGAGTCTTTGAATTTTTAGGGCCTTCCTCTGACACAGCCTGGTATAGAGGTCGTGGATGGGAGGAAGCTTGGCCCCACTGATTTACTGGGATGTACGCACTACTCTAGTGCCTTGCGGTTGGAGGCCGAGCAGTTGCCATACCAGGCAGTGATGCAACCAGTCAGGATGCTCTCGATGGTGCAGCTGTAGAACCTTTTGAGGATCTGAGGACCCATGCCAAATCTTTTCAGTCTCCTGAGGGGGAATAGGCTTTGTCGTGCCCTCTTCACAAGTATCTTGGTGTGTTTGGACCATGATAGTTTGTTGGTGATGTGGACGCCAAGGAACTTGAAGCT
This sequence comes from Salvelinus alpinus, assembly GCF_045679555.1. Lineage (NCBI taxonomy): Eukaryota > Metazoa > Chordata > Actinopteri > Salmoniformes > Salmonidae > Salvelinus > Salvelinus alpinus. The sequence continues at coordinate 17,814,439 of NC_092118.1, forward strand.
CTCAACCTGCTCCACTACAGCCCCATCGATGAGAATGGGGGCGTACTCGGTCCTCCTTGTCCTTTAGTCCTCAATCATGTCCTTTGTCTTGATCACGTTGAGGGAGAGGTTGTCCTGGCACCACACGGCCAGGTCTGGCCTCCTCCCTATAGGCTGTCTCATCGTTGTCGGTGATCAGGCCTATCACTGTTGTGTCGTCGGCAAACTTGATGGTGTTGGAGTCGTGCTTGACCGTGCAGTCATGAGTGAACAAGAGTACAGGAGGGGCCCCCGTGTTGAGGATCAGCGTGGTGGATATGTTGTTACCTACCCTTACCACCTGGGGGCGGCCTGTCAGGAAGTCCAGGATCCAGTTGCAGGGCGAGGTGTTTAGTTCCAGGGTCCTTAGCTTAGTGATGAGCTTTGAGGGCACTATGGTGTTGAACGCTGAGCTGTAGTCAATGAACAGCATTCTCACATAGGTGTTCCTTTTGTCCAGGTGGGAAAGAGCAGTGTGGAGTGCAATAGAGATTGCATCATCTGTGGATCTGTTGGGGCGGTATGCAAATTGAAGTGGGCCTAGGGTTTCTGGGATAATGGTGTTGATGTGAGCCATGACCAGCCTCCAAAGAACTTCATGGCTACAGATGTGAGCGCTATGGGTCGGTAGTCATTTAGGCAGGTTACCTTAGTGTTCTTGGGCACAGGGACTATGGTGGTTTTCTTGAAACATGTTGGTATTACAGACTCAGTCAGGGACAGGTTGAAAATGTCAGTGAAGACACTTGCCAGTTGGTCAGCGCATGCTCAGAGTACATGTGCTGTTAATCCGTCTGGCCCTGCGGCCTTGTGAATGTTGACCTGTTTGAAGGTCTTACATCAGCTACGGACAGCATGATTACAGTCGTCCGGAACAGCTGATGCTCTCATGCATGTTTCAGTGTTACTTGCCTCGAAGCGAGCATAGAAGTAATTTAGCTCGTCTGGTAGGCTTGTGTCACTGGGCAGCTTGCGGCTGTGCTTTCCTTTGTAGTCTGTAATAGTTTGCAAGCCCTGCCACAGCCGACGAGTGTCAGAGCCGGTGTAGTACGATTCAATCCTAGTCCTGTTTTGACGCTTTGCCTGTTTGATGGTTCATCGAAGGGCATAGCGGGAGCTTCCGGGTTATAGTCTCACTCCTTGAAAGCAGCAGCTCTACCCTTAAGCTCAGTGCAGATGCAGCCTGTAATCCAGGGCTTCTGGTTGGGGTATGTACGTAGTCACTGTGTGGATGACATCAATGCACTTATTGATGAAGCCAGTTGATGAAGCCAGCCAGACGTGGTGTACTCCTCAATGCCAGCGGAAGAATACCAGAACATATTCCAGTCTGTGCTAGCAAAACAGTCCTGTAGCTTTGCATCTGCTTCACGAAGTGAGCTGTCAGGGGGGTTACGTAACAGGAAGTGAGGTCAAGTCTATGCTGTTGACAGAAAGGGTGTACCTGTGTCAGACTTGTTGAGGATGGAGGAGTAGGAGTAGCTGGGGCTGCTGTAGTCGCTGCTGCAGCCCACCGTGCCGTCTCTGGGCAGCGGGCCGATGAAGCGCTCCTGGGAGCTGTCATCCAGACCACTGCTGCTCGCTGTCCCCGACTCATCCTACACAAAGGAGAATTAAGCTTCAGCTCATAGCTACCACTAGTCTACCAAGAATGAACTGCATGTCAATCCCTCCTCCAGGGGAATGCTCTAGGCATGCTGGTATTCATATTAATCATTAACTCTCATCTTCCCACTCACTCACCGATGCAATCAGAGGCTGTTCTCCGTCCTTGTCTGTGAGTTGGAGGAAGTTCCTCTTCCCGGGCTCGAACCCGGACTCAGTGAGGGACATCTCACTGCTGGGGTCCAGCGACCCCTGGGGGAGAACAGAAAAAGAGAAAAAACACCCTTCAGTTTGGACAGGCAGGTCTGAACATGAGAAAATAGCAGACGCAAACAAAATAAAACTAGGATTTGAGATTGAAAAAGTTCAGTAGTTCCCCACAATACAACCTAATCAACCTGTCAATCAGAGGTTCCCATTGAATTCATAAGGAGAATCCTCCCCATGATCATTCAAAAGATGAGCTTTTAGGACCAGTTTGTGGAGCATGCTATGAACCGCAGTGTTTTGACATGTGATGTTGGCTGTAGAAGGGGGGGGGGGGGAAAGAGTGGAAAGAGCTTAATCCACTGACCTACTCTTGTGAGAACTCCAGCCTCAGATTACTTCAGGGACAGGAAAGAAAGAGACTGGCGTACATAAAGCTATTTACACACTATGGGGAGGATCCAAACGGCACTATTTCAAAGTGCGGCTCAGTTGAGCAGCTGACGTACAGTAGACAGTATAGCCATGTGTGGAGGAGGAGCAAACAACGGACGTTTTGGAGGAGTTTGAACGTGTACACAAGTATATAACCCCCCCACCAGGATCCAATAAAGGGACCTGGGATCATAAGGTTGTCTTAGGACACAGACTCACCATGTCCCCTGTCTTGCGCCATGCCAGGTCAAAGGTGCCGTTCACATAGCCCGCCTTGTGGGCCACATCCTCGAAGAGTTTGGGGAGGGTGGTGGAGGCTGGCAAGTTGAGGGTGAGCCTCTCGTTGACCGTCTTAGCATTGGTAGTGTCCTGGACTATGCACAGCACTCTGGGCTCCTCCGCCGCATTCTCTATCTGTAGGATACATACAAACACCTTGAGTGCAGAGCGCACACACCTTCATTCAGTGTTCTACTTCATGACAAAATATTAAAACGTTATCAGCAGGTTATTTGCATGCATTCAGGGAGCCGAGAGATTTGACTGCAGTCAGTGGGTAGGGCATTCTCATACTCGCACGTGAATGTCATCATAACAGGCGAACGAACACCAGACAAGAAACTAGAGCAGGCGGATGGTGCAATGCAGGATTTCTATTATATGACCTACAGTGTGGACCTTACATTGCATTACGTTCTTGGAAGATGCAGATTAAAATAGTTGCCCAAACCTAGAGAGGGAGGCACATTACAGAGACTGGAACAGAGCCATGCTTCCAAACTATCATACAGTGCCAAAAATTCCTCCATAAGGAATGTCTCATCAGTAAGGAAACTGAAAATATCTGGTTAATCTGGTTAAGTAACTCAAGGGACGGGATGACAGTACATTATTAAATTGACCAAAAACCATAACATGCAATGATAGATCAAGATTTGAGCCTCATGCATACATTGAATCTATAGGGCTAGTCTGGTTTACCAGTGAGAGCCTCACACCATCACAACCTCATTGTTTCTATTCAGTCTGGCTTTGTCCATGTTATTTATGAAATGATGGGCTAGTTATTCAGCAAATCTAGTGAAGCCAACATTCGTTATGATTACAATGTCCACTACAGTGTATAAGACTATTTTCCCCAAAGCAGGCCTTCCAGGAATGACACAAGAGAAACCTGTCCAGGACATAGTGGTGTTTCCGTGACTAAGTGTGCCCAAAACAACTGTTCCAATGAGGCTCACGCAATAACACAAGCTTAAAAGGTCTATCAGCACCATTACATGGCCAGTGCTTATTGTGACCTTTATTTAATTGTCCACAATTATAGTCCATGAGTGTGGTGTGTTAGCATTTGTCAAATGTTTCCCTAATCGAAGAACCTTTTGTATTTTCCTAAAGAATTCAAATGAGTCATCCCCCAAACAAAAATTCCTATGTTCTGTGTATTTAACCTACATGTGTGTCATGTTGGGCTGGTGTTACCGCCATTTGGGTTAACAAAACTGTCCCACAATCAATCAGCCCTCTATTCTAAAAGTTTCTATTTTGTTAAGGTTGAGGCACAGTAACCAGCTGGTGGTAGGTTGGCCAAACATTCAGGACAGCAATAACCTGATGCTCCATGCAGTCATCAGCAAACCCCACACAGTAAACTGCACACAGCCACAGACTATCCACTCCGCTAGGAGGAACTACCTGAGAAAACCTCTTCTTCATCTCAACGAAAATACTCTGCCTGCAACTCCAAAACATACCCTAATGACACATGGGAAGGAGGGGTGAAAAACACAAAGATTAAAACAGTGCAAACAGCTGTTACCGAGAAGGGAAACAGTTACGCAACATGCTAGAGTTTCTCTATGTATCCACAAGCACACCGGCTCAGACGAACTAACTGGGAATGGCACGCTTTCAATTCACTTCTAAACACCACAAGTAATACTGTAGGTATTATTAAAATCAAACAGACAGTTACTTGTTCTATGTAAAGCTGGTGATCTTGGCAAACTATGTCCCGGCCGATGCTACAAACAAGCCGCAGATGTCAACACATGAGTGAATCATCAGATTAGGGGTATTTTTATCACAGATAATGTCGCAAGGTGCTGACATGCAGCCGTAGGTGCTATAGAGCACAGACAATCGCACTACACAGAACAGATACGAGAATCTAGGCTAAATGACAAACAGAGGAATTATTACTTAACTAAAACCAGAGTTATTAGTCTGGATTTCTGTTAAGTCATTATTGATCCAGTCAGGTGACACCGAAAAACATTTTCCTTCCAATAGGGCAAATAACAGCAAGCGAACACCCAGCATCAGTAGGCCTACAGCAACACTAACTCTATTGATGAGCCTTCAGAGGGTGAGAACAACCTGGTCTATAGTCGCTGGCTGGCAGAAAACCCTGAATTTCAGCAGAACTTCAGCTGGTAATTTTCAGTCTCATTTTCATGTCACTCCAGTCTGTAAGATCACATTTTTTCTTCAATCAAGAAGACAGTCTGGGAGGGGGAAAAAGTGTCTCTTTACTTCCTGGTTTCACAGTAGCACCTGAGGTCTAATGACTCTTCCTGAAACAGATACTGAAACTTTTCTATGCATGTTGTTTCTCGGGAACTGTGAACATTGCATAAAGGGAAAGCAAGAGTGGGCTTGTTAACCTGCTTGGGGATTTGGTTTTCAAAAGAACATTTAGGACTAACATGAGTTGCCATGGGAATTACATTGCATTAACATGCATTTGCACATCTGACAAACTGTAGACAATTTCCTGGAAAGAAGATAAAAATGTCCCTAGCATAGTTATGAAAGGTCTGAAACTAACATTTTTATAAAATCTCAAACACGTAAATACAATAGCCCTTACACAGTATTAGTCCTGTTACCTCCTAGGAAAGTCTGCTCACGCAACAGGCAAGGGCAAATGCCACCACCAGCACAGAGGACATTATACGAGTGTTTGAAGCTAGCCTACACAACTTAGAGAACTACATATTTGACTTGCAGACCTTGTTTTACTTGAGACAACAGGAACAATTTTATAACAATACAACAGCAGGTGTGCCTATGCTCAATGCCAGATTGAGGACTAAGTCTAACCTCAGAGGCCGAAAACACTCTCCACCCCGCTGACTCATCCCACTGCACACGACTTCTGTCAAGCGCTTTAACAGCAGCTAGCAGGTGGCTCTACAAAGTTTAAACCAACCAGTTCCCTCTGGACGACTCAACAGTAGGCAGGAGTGGATATGTTGTGAAGCTACTGCTTCAAATAATGACTATTGCCTTCATTGGTTGGACAATAACAAGATCTTTAAACTGAGTGTTGTTGCTGTCAAAAAAGCTCTGTTTCAAGTCGCCTAACCTGTTCCATTTCAAATTGAGATGAAAATGAAATAATCATTCTCTTGCTTGGTTAATGGATAACAAAGACGATTCTCCATTATTTTACACAAGACATCCACTGAAATATGAGGCCTAGCCATGCTCAAATGCAGAGTGACAGGGGCCCAGGCAGCGATGTGTGTAGGGTTGGAGATTGTCATCAGAGTTTGGCCGTGGAGAGCAGTGAGCCCTGCATAGAGCTGAAATAATGGTTTCAGCTGCGTGATTAGGGGGATGGAGAGAGGACTGATCAAGGCTTCGCTGAGCATAGCAGCACAACGGCTTGGGCCTTCAGCACTGGGAACACTTGATTATTGAGAGAGGCTGTCCAGAGCAGATTAAAACTAGTCAATTCCATTTTAAGGAGAAGTATTATCCTACTGAGGCCAACATTCCAGTCTCAGCCCTAATACCAGCCTAAACAGAGGCTCAGCACTCCTTGTCTTTATCCTTGATCTGCCATTATATTCTTTCTTAGCTAGATACACATTTCTAAATTAATATATGATTTAAATTGTCATTCTAGTACCATTTACCAAAGCTTGGAAAGCGATTAACACAATATGTCAAAAGACAATGTAATTATTTCTGATTGCAATGAAAGCAGGCAGTTCACTGTCTACAGCCCTTGGCACTATACTTCAGCAAACTCAGGCAAGACTGTGGCCGGATTAGCTACAATAAATCTTCGTGTGGAAATTGTGTACACAAAAACAACCCTATGAAATGTTAATAAGAGGTACTGACAGTGTCATAAAAACGTTTAGATTGTTAACAGTTAGCCCTAATTATATTAAGCGAATGAGGGTATTGGACCATTACTTGCTAGCTAGTTAAATTCCACTGAGCATCTAACATTATCACAGCTAACTAATAGCACATTTTGTGTACACGATATATCAAATAGTTAACGTTAGCTATGAAACTAAAATGTCATGCGAGACTGATGCTTAGAAAAATAGATAGCCAGCTGGCTAGCTAACGTAACCTGCAACAAGGACTTTCTTGTTTACCCGATCTGAAACTAGCTTGTCATCGACAACGACACCGTCCAGCTGGCTAGTTTGCCTTTGCTTTGACAAGCTAGCCAACTACAATTTATCTTTAGCATCAGTTCAAAGCCATGTCTAACGACATTATTAGCAAGCTAGCAAACAAACCAAAAAAACTAGCAATTATTACTCTACAATTGTTTTATTTTCCATGTAGCTAGCTGGCTACCTCTTGTCCACCATAGCTTCCTAGTTAAACGTTAATACGCCGTTTTGAGCGAAACAGTCGGGCTTAAAGCTACAGTAGCTAGCTAAGGTTAGCATGCTAGCAGTCTTTTCTAACTAGCTAGATGAAAGCTAACGTTAGTTAGCCAACTCTGTCATTGCGGTTTTACGCGTCAATAGACAATGCCACCAACTGCTTTTCTGTACTAACTAAAAAGTTGTTTGTATCATTTACTGTCACAGGGATGATTGCCAAGGGCCCGTTGTTGCCAGAACCCGTTCTGGAACTGGCTATGGTAATCTCACCTCTTTGAGTACGAGCTGATTCTCTTCGCTGGGCACCATTTCCATTTGTGCGACAATTTATACAGGCATCTACCCGAGCTCGATGTCAACGGGAAAACTTTACGACGGTGAAAAAAACATAATTTGTGTTTTTTCAACCCGAGGGTCTGTACAACTAAACTGAAACTAATAAAAACTTGTATGAAAATGATATTGAATAGTTTCTGTTACACCACCTAAGCACAAACAAACAGCTATCAATGGGGAGGAAATGGACAGCCTTCAGTTTCGCGAGATTTCAGAGAAGGTATCATCGTCACATCCTTAAACATCTCTGATGTCACTGATAATCTAAGTACGTAGATCAAGTCTGTAGAGCATGTTTACAATTATAATATTGACAAAGTTCCAGTGAAACGCTGTGCTTTTCATCCGCAGGTTTTCTTGTCATGGTCTTTAATTTATAAGCATAATTTTTCTCCACACAGATATTATACACTGCTCAAAAAAATAAAGGGAACACTTAAACAACACAATGTAACTCCAAGTCAATCACACTTCTGTGAAATCAAACTGTCCACTTAGGAAGCAACACTGATTGACAATACATTTCACATGCTGTTGTGCAAATGGAATAGACAAAAGGTGGAAATTATAGGCAATTAGCAAGACACCCCCAATAAAGGAGTGATTCTGCAGGTGGTCACCACAGACCACTTCTCAGTTCCTATGCTTCCTGGCTGATGTTTTTGGTCACTTTTGAATGCTGGCGGTGCTCTCACTCTAGTGGTAGCATGAGACGGAGTCTACAACCCACACAAGTGGCTCAGGTAGTGCAGCTCATCCAGGATGGCACATCAATGCGAGCTGTGGCAAGAAGGTTTGCTGTGTCTGTCAGCGTAGTGTCCAGAGCATGGAGGCGCTACCAGGAGACAGGCCAGTACATCAGGAGACGTGGAGGAGGCCGTAGGAGGGCAGCAACCCAGCAGCAGGACCGCTACCTCCGCCTTTGAGCAGGAGGAGCACTGCCAGAGCCCTGCAAAATGACCTCCAGCAGGCCACAAATGTGCATGTGTCTGCTCAAACGGTCAGAAACAGACTCCATGAGGGTGGTATGAGGGCCCGACGTCCACAGGTGGGGGTTGTGCTTACAGCCCAACACCGTGCAGGACGTTTGGCATTTGCCAGAGAACACCAAGATTGGCAAATTCGCCACTGGCGCCCTGTGCTCTTCACAGATGAAAGCAGGTTCACACTGAGCACATGAGCACATGTGACAGACGTGACAGAGTTTGGAGACGCCGTGGAGAACGTTCTGCTGCCTGCAACATCCTCCAGCATGACCGGTTTGGCGGTGGGTCAGTCATGGTGTGGGGTGGCATTTCTTTGTGGGGCCGCACAGCCCTCCATGTGCTCGCCAGAGGTAGCCTGACTGCCATTAGGTACCGAGATGAGATCCTCAGAGCCCTTGTGAGACCATATGCTGACACATGCACATTTGTGGCCTGCTGGAGGTCATTTTGCAGGGCTCTGGCAGTGCTCCTCCTGCTCAAAGGCGGAGGTAGCGGTCCTGCTGCTGGGTTGTTGCCCTCCTACGGCCTCCTCCACGTCTCCTGATGTACTGGCCTGTCTCCTGGTAGCGCCTCCATGCTCTGGACACTACGCTGACAGACACAGCAAACCTTCTTGCCTCAGCTCGCATTGATGTGCCATCCTGGATGAGCTGCACTACCTGAGCCACTTGTGTGGGTTGTAGACTCCGTCTCATGCTACCACTAGAGTGAGAGCACCGCCAGCATTCAAAAATGACCAAAACATCAGACAGGAAGCATAGGAACTGAGAAGTGGTCTGTGGTCACCACCTGCAGAATCACTCCTTTATTCGGGGTGTCTTGCTAATTGCCTATAATTTCCACCTTTTGTCTATTCCATTTGCACAACAGCATGTGAAATGTATTGTCAATCAGTGTTGCTTCCTAAGTGGACAGTTTGATTTCACAGAAGTGTGATTGACTTGGAGTTACATTGTGTTGTTTAAGTGTTCCCTTTATTTTTTTGAGCAGTGTATATGGAATAATCGGGATATATTGTATAAACATACTTATTTGTTTTTAGAATATTGGTTCAGAAATAATATCCTATTGGTGAGCCAACTTGTAAATGCAGAGGGTTTTTTACTTAGTTATAAGGAATTTTTATCATTTTACAAGATCCCTGTAACACCTAAAGATTTTGCAATGTTTTAGATGCCATTCCCTCAGGTGTTGCTTTATTATTCAGGTACGTGTCAAGACCTGACCCTCAGAACCTACCTTCCATTAACCCTGTTGACTCATCAGTAGGAAAAATATATTTCTCTTTTGGTCCATTCAACAACCGAGCGATACGAACCTTGTTTCAGCAGGATGTTGTATCTATCTATACCTTATAGAACGGTTTGGAACGGTATAATTGATCATATCTGTTGGGAAAAAGTGTGGATGTTGCCACACACATAACTACTTGTTAACTAAATTAAGGAAGTTTCCTTTAAATTATTCATAAATATTATCCTGCCAACCACTATATGAAGAAGTTTAAGAAAAACATCAACTTAAATCGTACCTTTTGTAATGACCACCCAGAAACGGTGTTGCATCTTTTTTGGCATTGTATTTATGTAAGGAAACTGGCAAAACATCAGTAGATTATAATGAAGATTTTACACTATTGTGGAGAGATGTACTGCTTGGATTCTTTACCTATGATAGAAATAAGTTGAAACAATTTGATGTAATTCATTTCATTATTCTTTTGGCCAAATTTCATATTCACAAATGTACATTTACAAACAAAACACTACATTTTCTTACCTTACAAATTTTTTTCAACTATATTTTAAGACAATTAAATACTCTACTAACAAAAAAGCTGTTAGAATTATAAGTGTATGTATGCCCCTTAAGGTCCTTGTGTAATGTGATATTGTGCCCCCTCGCCCAATTGTCCTTGATATATTATTTATATATACTTGTGTTCCCCTATGTACTTTCTGTATTGATTGTAGGGAATGTATGCAGTGGCTGTTCTAGCTTGTATGGCTCCCTGGGCCTGGGCCCCCTTCAGCCCCCCTGACTGATTTTACTGTATAGAGTTAGAGTTGCGCTATTTGATAGATTCCCCCGCTCCCCCTACGTCAGGCTTCAAGTGGGGAGACCTGAGGTCAACCTACCCCCGCACCCCTCCCCATCTCGTACTTCTGAGTAGGAGACCTTCCCAGGCAGTAGCCTACCTAGCTCACAAACTAGAATCAGGGCGCCCACTCCGACAAGGTTAATTGACCCACAGTCCCACACGGTGACATGTATCAATGACGTGACGTGCAAATGAGTGATAGAAAACTGATCACGCAAATATCACCATTCCAATTTTTTTGGTGCGGGTGCCTGGTGCTGCCCATGTAGCCTATACAGTACCTAAATCCACCACTGCATGTATGTACAGGTAACTGCCAAAAATAAAGGAAGAACTTGAGTAAATGAGGGATACAAAGTATATTGAAAGCAGGTGCTTCCACACTAATGTGGTTCCTGAGTTAATTAAGCAATTAACACCCCATCATGCTTAGGGTAATGTATAAAAATGCTGGGCAGCTCATTATTTTGGCTGCCATGGCTAAGCCCCCATAGGATGACAATGCCCCATCCACCGGGCACAAGTGGTCACTGAATGGTTTGATGAGCATTAAAACGATGGAAACCATATTCCAGGGTTGTCTCAATCACCAGATCTCAACCCAATTGAACACTTATGGGAGATTCTGGAGTGGCGCCTGAGACAGCATTTTCCACCACCATCAACAAAACACCAAATTATGGAATTTCCTGTGGAAGAGTGGTGTTGCATCCCCCCAATAGACTTCCAGATACTTGTGGAATCTATTCCAAGGTGCATTGAAGCTGTCCTGACTCGTGGTTGCCTAACACCCTATTAAGACACTTTATGTTAGGTGTTTCCTTTATTTTGGCAGTTACCTGTATGTATGTAGGCCTATGTATGGATGTATGTATGGGTGTAACTTATGTCTGGCTGTCTGTCTGTTATGGCCAATATCACAGATTAGAATAGAATCTACTGTAAGGTCTAGTCCTGTACCAATCATCAAGTGGCATATTTTGGTAGGCCTAGCAGTGTGCCCTATCTACTCGTTATTTTAAAATAACTATTAAACAATGAACACATTAAAAATCATTATTGCAAGTGGGAGTACAGAAGGGAATTGTTCATTGTTTACCTAGAATTTCAAATTCTCTACAAATTCACCAACTCCTAAATTAAAGCAAATTGGACATTTTGATTAGCAGTATAACACAGACAACTCAGTGAAGGTGAAAGAGAGACTCACACTGGAACCGTTTTCTATGTATTTTTTAATGACGAGCATAAATGATCATCAGGTTGTCAACAACCATCTGGTGTCCATGGTGGTACACAAGTTAGGGAATGGGGTATTCACAAATGTACTTTTTCTTGCCAAGGCAGACCTCATCATGCCATTTTCCCTGTGCAGCCAGTGAGAGCACGACACAGCTCTCCCTCTTGGTCCCTGTGGGCTGCTTCTTGATCTTGTCCCAGTTGAAGTAGCTGATGGGCATGCTGTTGACGTCTACATACTGGCCCTCCTTCACAATGTCTGTCACACCGATCCAGAACTCCTTGGTACCTGGCGCACTCCTCTTGGCATAGTCCCTCAGGTCATTGTTTTCATTGAGGTCACGTGGAGTGGCAAGTGTTCCACCCCACGCGATACAGTGTTCGTTGGCCTCATGGTAGTGCTTGGGTTCCTCGATGGTCAGGTAACACTTCCTGTGAGCTTTGATGCCACGAAGACAAACTGGAAGCAGAGGGAAGCAGTTTAATACATTTATCTCCTTCAAACTTCCTCAGGCAATAAGCCTACCTACCATGCTCAAATATTACTGAAGAATTTGAAATATATACTAAATATATATTTACATGATATATTGGTGTATAATGTCTCACTGATATTTTCTAATCTATAGAATATCAATCAGACATAATGAAGACTAGTAGGACCAAGCAAAGGTTTTCATCTGTATCCATGTTTCCTAAACCAAGTTCCCAAAATAAGACATAAGCCCTTTCAGTGGGAGGAACTCAGACAGAGGCATACTATATGAGACTGTAACACTCTGTTCTTCCACCCTCCCTGTATAAAGAACCTGTCTCATCATAATACTTTTATATCCATCATCATACATTTCGCAATGTGCTCCAGAAATTCAACTGCATTATCTTCCACAGCACATGACTCAGTGCTCTGTCAACATCATTATTGCTGCTGCGAGGCATGAGGTTGAAGGTAAGAGTACTCCTGCCCTCTACTGGTGACTGAGCATATTAGTAAATTAGGCTAACCCCAGACGTCAGGGGTTAGCGTAATTTACTAATATGCTCAGTCACCAGTGAATTACCATAATAAATATAAAATCATAATTTCTCTGCATCAATTCCACACTATTAGAAAAAAAGGTTCCAAAGGGGTTCTTCGACTGTATCCATAGGAGAACCCTTTTTGAAAAGGGTTCTACCTGGAACCCAAAAAGGTTCTACCTGGAACCAAAAAGCGTTTTCCAAAGGGTTTTCCTATGGGGACAGCCGAGTAACCCTTTATGTTCCAGATAGCACCATTTTTTTCTCCAATAGTGCATGTACCAAAGGTACATACAGTATACACCTGCTTAACCCGTAAGAAACATAGAGTAACTGCTAAATCTGCACTGTTTCCCCATGAGAGGCATTCCCTCCTTGAATCGTTCCTGGCCCTAAATCAGCACTCAGTATGAGCACACAGAGCAGCCAACCCCGCAATACCTGTCTGCAGAGCTGAGATCTCCTTCAGGGAGTTCACCTCCTGCCACAGCTTCTCCAGCTGGGACTTTACATCATCCTCATCTGCCGCTGCATCTCCATAGAAACACAGACAAGCAGGCAGGCATGTCAGAGAGAAAATGTACAGAAAAACATCATAGAGCCACTGAAGTTTAGTGTAGTGTGTGTGGTGAGTGTTACCTCTCTGTGGTGCTGGCACTGCTTTCCTGGTACGAGATGGATGGCTATATCCCTGGTGGAGCAAGGTAAGAGAGATAACCAAAAAGATGGGGAGAACCAGACACGCCATGTCTGCGCTAAATTCCGACAAAAGAAAGGGGCACAACTTTTAACATTGACACAGGAGCCCAAAGCAATGTGGGCAGTTCACTATATACAGGCTCACTGTTTGCTCCTGCAGTGATTCACCTCTCATTGGCTGACACTGTGTAACTTTGTTTTTTTTTTAAACGCCAGGGGGAACTCAAATACCATGGGTGGGGTGACAACAATGATGCCCCTGTTTCTGCCCATTCATAAATATTTACTTGGGACAAGGTGCAATTCATTTACCGTTTTCCCCATCCATTTCACAAACAAGCCGTAAATTCATTGACTGCAACACTGCACAGAACGTTCTGTATGAGAACATCTGATAGTTTCTGTATCTGACCTCCCACCACTCCCCTGTGCATGGATACATTTGACCCACAGTAAATTAACCCTGAAAAAGAAATGTTGCTACTCCATAGATAGCTAAGAGATTTGTTATTTTATACGCCATGTCACCAAAATTATTTGTATGACCAAATGCATAGATAGGTCTCCCAATGCATCAAAACATTATGAGGATGATGACATTTTGCTTGTCAACTCTAATTATATCTCATTCAAATGTGCTGAAAATACAGAGATTCAGCTGTGTAACCATGGAAAACATGGAGCTTAATAGAGCTGAGGAAGTCCAGCTCCCTGCTCTGGTGCAGCAGAGGTTCTTTTTAGCGTGTGATGTTGTAGAGTAGACAGATCAGATGGAAGAGAGGTGCAGTGTTAAGAAAAACTCTGCTGTCTGATTGAGAGAGCCGGGGATGCCCAAGCGGCACGTGGCCTCACTTAAAAATGAATGAAGAGATACATCTCAAATTTGATTAGGTGTAATGGTACAGTAAATATAATGTCTGTGTGAAACCATTTGCATGAATTAATTCCCAAAACCTGAAGAGCAACATTGAAAAGTAATCACAATGTCATAACAATACTCTGGAACCCTGGTCTCATCCAGATAATAGTCTAGGGCTGTTGAGAGGTGCAATATGACCACATAGTTAAAGTGGTTTAGCTACACAATGCTAAAAGGATGCAATCCATGTTTCAAATATATTACAGCATTGGAGCATAAAAACAGTAAAAGATCTTCGGCATAAATTATGTTTATGCCAGTCAGAGAGATAAATTCTGCAGTCTTAGATGATAGTGCCTATAAATAGCACATAGGACATCGGCAAAGGTCACCCATTTGATTTACATTACCGTGGGGGGATAGGAGCTTGAGAAAAGGTCAAGCATTTGTTATCACAGTTGTATTTGATTTATAAGATTCATAGGAAGTTGTGGTGGTGACATCGTGAAAGGCCACCGCCCTGCCAGTAAATAGCAAAGGACCAACCTCATTTATATTGCATAATAAAGGTGTTACATACCCTACTGCTATAAGTGAGAAAGGGATGATTAGAGAATATCAAGACTCAAAGTGATTGGGAAAGATGAAAATCAGTAATTCATTGTTGAATCCTTATGACTTAATTAGATAAGAACCTAAGAAATCGGCAGAGCTACTTAAAGTAACCATGGTCAAAGTCTATTTACCATTGTTAACAGGCAAGTAATTTACAGTGAGAAAATTACCATGGATTTAAAGCTTAAATCATTTTTCATACTGTACATTCTTGGAGAAATACCCCAGCTTATGAGAGTGTGATATTATAGGCAGTCTTTCACAGGGTGGCTAGTGGAGAAAACCTGCAGATGACACAGGCCAAGAAAAACACACAGCTTTCCCAGAATGCTCTTCAGATACATTTATTCATGTAAACAGAACTGGACTACGTACAGTATAACATAACAAAAACACTAATACCAACAAATACAGTTAAACAATATCTTCATATAAGTCTGTAATCAGGCTCCAGCTACAGTACTAAACACGCCTACATAGTTTGTTTATCTTTTTTTACTTTTAAGGCAAGTTGACTAACCATCATAATGACCTCCCATGGAAACACAAACATACACACTGCAAGTTACTCTACACTCTAGACCTAGACTAACTGGAAAACCCAAAGACACATTCACATTTAGATGTACTGTTCTCCTTCATTAATATACTTGATTTCCAGCATCATTGCCAAGTCTATCATGAAAGGAAATAGGTGCAATGTTGTGATGAAGCTAATAAAATATTTGAATAAAATGTTGTGACATTTAATGTGACTTAGCTAATTAACGATCATACGAATGTTGTAAGTGGCAAATGAAAGATCAATGAAATGTGTGAAACTGGATTTCTTCACTAGTGGGTGGTTTGGATGGAGAAGCACAGCTGGCTACTTTCCAATCACTTCTACAGCCATGTAATAACTGGGCCCTTTCTTCCCATACATACAGTAGGGTACATAGAAAAATTGATCATATTTTCTATTCACTTGCAAAGTTACAAGAAATTGTATGCTGTTTTATACGGTGTCTGTACATTTATTTTTGGTTTGGGAATACTCCTGAAGGTAATATGTAAGCTTGCAGTTATATGAAACACGGCTGCCTTAGCTAGATTTACTGTTTATAACAAGGCGATTCAATAGCTTTCATCTCCGTACCATCAATGGTAGTTTCATATTTTAATGAATAAATAGCTTTGTACGTTGGATGATTGATTTCACACTTTCCATATGGATAATACTGGTAGCACAATACAGTTGTCATACTCCATCTCACATGAGATGTTAACATCTGAAATGAATAACTCCTGTCCTGTGGTATCCACAGCAATAGTACTTCCATTCTTGATGGCCCATCAGCTCATCTGTAAGTGAATGTGTCTTTAGTCCTCCCCCTCGTTGGCACTCTGTTTGGGAGGCATTGTACACTATACACAGGCACCAGCCAGTAAAGGTAACACAACTTCTTACACACACATAAAGAACACAGACTAAACAGAAACGGGTGTGGTTAATCATCATCATTACCTGACCACCATGCCATTTCTCTCTGCATCGTTTGTCTGAAATGTGGACTATGGATGAGGCCAAAAGCTGACGTTATATTTCAAATTTTCATTAGTTGCAGAAATGTAGGAAACACACTCAGAATGCTGCCTGGCATTTGGCAGAACCACCATGAAATGTAGTGTTTGTGGAATGGGTACAATTCAAATACTGAAATCTTCTACAAGACTGCTGCAGCCTTCTAGCTCAAAGGCACTGGTGATCCCATAACAACACCGCAGAAGTTCGGATCCCTAATGTGTCGGTAAACATGGTAGCAGGCATTTACAGTGGCATTTCCTAATAATCTCTCCTAGCTCACACACTGCTGAAGATAACCTGAGAGAGGAGGGTGAGAAACGATCTCAGAGAGTGATTTTGATAGACTCACTGCAGCAGGTGGAGGTAAATAGCCCAGGGCCAATCTGCTCTGGGTTTGCTGTGTATTCAGTGGTAATGGGGTGATCAGAGTGACTAGTGTTCATGAAGCAGCCAAAATGAATCTCACTTCTGCGTCATCATAATAGTGGTAAAAGAGAAAGGGGAATATAGCTTAGAGGAGACGTTTACTCTAACACCCACCCTCCTTGTTTCCCTCTTGTTTCAACCACCAAGACAGGAGTACAAGCATGGTCAAAATCACTTATGTGCCTGGTTCACTCTCACTCACTTACTGTTCTCTTTAACACTCAATCACTCACTCTCATATTTTCCCTAAAAGCAACATAATCAACCCCTTATTCACTCCGTTCCTACTTTGTTCCCTTGTTAAGGTTGCCATAGAACACAATGAACAACGATGAGGCTGCAGATAGGTCTAAGCATCTCTTAACATAATTTGGTCAGCAACACAATGCTCATCATAATACTGGATAGTGAATGGCACTTTAGCTGATGGGCAACTTTGACAACCAGTGTCTTATGAGTTTCCAAATGTCTTTCAAACATCTTACATAACAAAAGACAACAGACCCACACACAAGCACACAAACATACACTCACATACTGTACAACGGTTTGAGTTCACGGTGCGTAGTTCTGGTCGTGGAGTCGTCTGTTATGGGACTAATCCCCCGCTCCACCTCCTTCCTTTAAGGTGTCCAGGCCAGTTGTGGTGCCGTGCCTGGGCCTACTGGATGAAAGGCATGCGCTCCTTGTTGTCACTGTCCCCTTCATGTTCCTCCTCCTCCTCACCAGCCTCACTAGTCTCTGTGCTGTCACTGGCCATCTACACAGAATACAGAACACATTGTAATTTATCCAAATACAGAATAGAGAACCAATACACAACATGTACGGTATAAACTGTATCTATAAGAAAACATCCAAAGACAAGGAACAAAGGATTCAGTTATTAAAGTATCTGTCCAGTGTTCCAGATTTGTTATGAAATATTACCGACAATTAATTACAATATGAATTAAATAGATTACTAATACAAAGTATATATAATTAAGGATGTTAAAAAGCAGATTTTCTCTTTGTCCCTGCTTGGCATTTCGGAAACAACACTGGCATACACTTGGATATTCAAATTAGTTCCCATGTGGAAGCACTGGGGCAGACTTCCTGAGCCTGGCTGCACTAAGTCAAATAGTATGGATGGATTCAGGATTTGGAAATGCACAATAAAACTACTAGGGCACTTTACTATAACATCAATAAATTAATAAATGCACACTGATTAATGCACAATTATGAGTCGTTTATGTCCTTTGCTTTATCATTATATTCCTAATATTTGTGTTGTTAGCAACATAAATAACGTTAGCCAGCTAGGTAACGTTAGTTGTGAAGCTAACTAACTAGCTACTGGCTGCTGCTATCTTTATCAACAACAGCTAACGTTAACTAGGTTTCCCCTTGATCTAAAACTTTTAGATGCAAACCACATGATTTAAAATTGAAGGAGATGGTGAGATGGTTGTTGTGTGGAGGATCTGCTTTGACTTGCTTTCTTGTTGGTTAGCCAGCTGGCTTATTTAGCATTGATAGCGAACGTTAGCATGCTAGCTAACGTTAGCATGCTAACATTAGCTAACTGCTTCTAAACAGTCAGCAGGCCAACTCTTACTAACCTAGGGTGACTACAAGTCCCAGATTGTGCCGGACAGTCCTGCAGTTTGGCCCTCTTCCCACATCCCACAACCAAACAATTATGTTCTGCATTTTATTAACAAATTCAAACACCACTAATTTAGATTAAAAACAATTTGTCCCGTATTTCAGTCAGACATTCCAACCTGTCTCTTGCAGTCACTTTTCGCATATGAAAAATAAATCTATATCATAAGAATGTGGTAGCCTACTGGTGATGTTAAACACTTCTCCAATCGTTGCTGAGATCTGATATTCTGCACAGTGCAAAACGAGATGTAGACTAATGTCATAGGCCTATTGTCAACCAATCATATTTCTCAAATCCTTTCGGGCTAAATTCCAGCTAAACTTGGAGAGGACAGTCAGGCCTAACTATTTTCAAAAAGCATGCTTCTGATAAAGAACTACAAAAGTAAGTAAATAACCGTATTAGACTGAAAGATAAGGTCATTTCGTCAAACTTGTGAGGCTCTCCATGCTCATTAGTTGCACAATAAACATATTTGCTGCTACTTCACTAAATCCGATTTTAAAGTCTCACTTCCTAGCTATTTGACCTTCCATGAGACCACCAAAAATGTTTCCTTGGCCAAATATTCCCAGATTTTCATAAAACAGCCACACATGTAGTCTCTCATTTCTGCATCACCAAATTTTGCAAAAGGCAAAAGCGTAGGCTAGGTGCGCTTCAATTACTTGTTTGGTGCAGCAGACTGCAGGGGTGTAGTGCTGCCATTACTCTGCTACTTCTCACAATGGTGCTCATTTAGTAATGTTAGATCAAAGCTGAATCAATGTCTTGAAAGATCACATAATGATTAATTGTCACTGGGCACAGACGTCAATTCATTTAATTGGGGTGGCAGCGTAGCCTAGTGGTTAGAGCGTTGGACTAGTAACCGAAAGGTTGTTAGATCGAATCCCTGAGCTGACAAGGTACAGCTGTCGTTCTACCCCTGAACAAGGCAGTTAACCCACTCTTCCTAGGCCGTCATTGAAAATAAGAATGTGTTCTTAACTGACTTGCCTAGTTAAATAAAGGTAAAATAACATTATTTTTTTTTTATGACGTGGAAAGAACGTTCATTCAACCAGTGTGTGCCAGTGCGTTAGTACTCTACATAACAAAACCAAATATAATAGCATAGTAGCATAGTAATAGTAACATTACTGTAACATTATAGTAACATTACTGTTACACCAAAAATACCACATAATTTCTTATGAGATTTTAGGATGGTAAGCTGAATAGTCCCCAAAAATTATCAGATGGCCAAAACTCAACTGCGCCAGAATGTGCTATGATTGAAAAAAATATGTAATACAGGAAGGCTATGAAGTTTAACACCATCTGCTCTAATTTGCCCACGAAATAGGAATTCACGAAGATCTAAATGCATATTCCCATGAAACTACTTGAGATCAAATGATCGGCATGCAGACGCAGTTTGGACATTTCACTGGTAAAATGTAAAGAATTATCATTCATGATTGACAGTGATGATGCCATGGCCTATTTTGAAATGAGGGATGCCTAACTTGGTGTTTGAGGGTATTAAAAATATAAATGTTTCTTGAGACAATATGTGTGGGCATAGGTAGATGTTGCAATTGGAGGATGCATTTTATGCATATTCTATAATGATATTCAATAGGCTACATCTGGGGGGGATGGGGACGTGCTGCTAAAAGTTTTTATTCATGAAGGCAACTGTCTCGCGAATGTCCCGCAAAATCATCCTGTTGTCCCGCATTTGGGTATTTTAATTGTGGTCTACCTATACAAACCACATAATTTGAAATAGAAGTAACAGGTGAGATAGTTGTTACATATGAGTTGTCCTTTTTGCTAACACCAGCTGTGGATTGCTCGGCTTGCTAGCTATCTTGCTTGTGTGCAGTGAGTGTGCATTACTGAGCACGTGCCTCCCATTATCTCAAGAATGATCCTTCGCCCCACTGGAGAATAAAAACAAAAAAGGCAAAAGCTACTGGAGCAATCACATATGGCCCAAGAAAATTTCAAGCATTACATTTTTTTTTAAACATTTTTTTAATTTTTTAAAAATACAATTAATAGAGTTTGAGATGGGGTTTTACTGGACAGTTACTTTAAACGTATCAACATTGAATCAACATTTTGTCAACGCTGCTCAGGCTTTTGTTTCTTATGTTTGCTGCTCCAAATGGGGACGCTGACATTCACGGGTCACTATAGAAACCAGTGCCATTGGAGGATATCATGTTCATTGTTATCAGACTTAGTTTTATCTAAGAACCTCAAACCTAACCATGTGTTGATTTGGCCAAGAGTTCTCCAGGGATAAATTGCTCACTGTGGTGAGTCATGATGCTATTTAACCTTCTTATGGCTGGGGGCAGTATTGAGTAGCTTGGATGAATAAGGTGCCCAGAGTAAACTGCCTGCTACTCAGTCCCAGAAGCTAAGATATGCATATTATTAGTAGATTTGGATAGAAAACACTCTGAAGTTTCTAAAACTGTTTGAATGATGTCTGTGAGTATAACAGAACTCATATGGCAGGCAAAAACCTGAGAAAAAATCCAACCAGGAAGTGGGAAATCTGAGGTTTGTAGGTTTGCCTATCCAATATACAGTGTCTTTGGGGTCATATTGCACTTCCTAAGGCTTCCACTAGATGTCAACAGTCTTTAGAACCTTGTTTCATGCTTCTACTGTGAAGAATGAGGGAAGGAGAGCTCTGAGAGCTCTGAGAGCTTTGAGTCAGGTGTCTGGCATGAGCTGACCACACGCGCTCCCATGAGAGCGACCTGCGTTCCATCGCATTTCTGAAGACAAAGGAATTCTCCGGTTGAAACATTATTGAAGATTCATGTTAAAAACATCCTAAAGATTGATTCTATACATCGTTTGACATGTTTCTACGAACTGTAATGGAATTTTTTGACTTTTCGTCTGACCTGCTTATCAATTTGGATTTTGGAACAATTTGGATTTTGGAACTAAACGCGCGAACAAAAAGGAGGTATTTGGACATAAATTATGGACGTTATCGAACAAAACAAACATTTATTGTAGAACTGGGATTCCTGGGAGTGCATTCTGATGAAGATCATCAAAGTGAATATTTATAATACTATTTATGACTTCTGTTGACTCCACAACATGGCGGATATCTGTATGGCTTGTTTGGGCTCTGAGCGCTGTACTCAGATTATAGCATGGTGTGCTTTTTCCGTAAAGTTTTTTTGAAATCTGACACAGCGGTTGCATTAAGGAGAAGTTTATCTAAAGTTCCATGTATAATACTTGTATCTTTTATCAATGTTTATTATGAGAATTTCTGTAAATTGATGTGGCTCTCTGCAAAATCACCGGATGTTTTGGATGCAAAACATTACTGAACATAACGTGCCAATGTAAACTAAGATTTTTGGATATAAATATGAACTTTATCGAACAAAACATACATGTATTGTGTAACATGAAGTCCTATGAGTGTCATCTGATGAAGATCATCAAAGGTTAGTGATTAATTTTATCTTTATTTCTGCTTTTTGTGACTCCTCTCTTTGGCTGGAAAAATGGCTGTGTTTTTCTGTGACTAGGTACTGACTTAACATAATCATTTGGTATGCTTTCGTCATAAAGCCTTTTTGAAATAGGACACTGTGGCTGGATTTACAACAAGTTTATCTTTAACATGGTGTAAAATACTTGTATGTTTGAGGAATTTTAATTATGAGATTTCTGTTGTTTGAATTTGGCGCCCAGTCCACACTATCACTGGCTGTTGTCAAGTCGATCCCGTTAACGGGATCTCAGCCATAAGAAGTTAATAATTTCCTTTTTCCTCAAAGTTTTTCAAACTTGTTGAATGCATGTGCAATTTTAGACCACTTATTGATAACTTGTTTTTGTAGAAAAAAATGTCAGGGTTGTGTACGTACCAAAGGAGTGGGAGACTTCTCCACATCCAGGATTAGCTTTCCTATGTTGCCTCTGTCGTGGATCCTCTGCATGGCTTCTTTTACCTGGGGTTCAAACACAATAACCAATCAGACCAAACACTGACTGTCACATAAAATCAATGTCAGTAATAACAATATATACCATATAGTTTAGACATTTGATCCCCCAAAATACAGCTTGTGATTTTGTTTGGGAGCTGTATGTGACGTTCTGAATAGAGTGCATGCAGTTTTAGGCACTGCACATTAGGTGGCAGTGGTGACTCAGCAAGCCCATGAAAAACATAGCGACAGAGTGTGAGTATGTGCAAAGAGGAGTAGACGTTGCAATCGGGGTGATAAGGGTTTGCATTTCTCGTCACAACAACTTCAAAACTACATTTAGCATCTTCCATCTTCCATCTTCTTCCAAACTCTTATAATAGGAGCCAGCTAAAAATCACATTCTTAAATCACAGTCCACATTGTCTGCAGAACTGAATGCTATTATGCTGTGCAAATAGCCTGACTAACAACAGAGTGTTTAAAAAACGTATAGGTGCAGTGAAATTTGTTGTTTTACAGGGTTAGCCATAGTACAATCTTCATACACAACCCAACAAATTACAGCCAACAACCACAACTAATTGGTGTTCAGATTCCAAACTCAACCAATCATACAACCAGTGTCAGCACATGCTCTCATTTAGAATGATCAGAGTGTTATTATCTGAGTGGAACAGTTGCTACATGTGCTAAGCTGAGGGCCATATTTTAAAGTGTTACTGCCTGTTCATTCAGCTGGGTGGAAGTGAGAGGTCAAACATTCCACTTCCCAGACAGACAGTAACTTGAAGCACACACTGGTTCTCTCTCAAATAAATCAGTGCAGGTCACTGTATAATCATTCAGTCAGTCATCAGAGCCAGCACACATTTAAGACAGCCAGGATGTGCACAAAGCACGACGATCATCACACCATTTCACAGGACTGAAAAATACGTGTCATTTCTAGAATACTGTACTTTGTATATTGCGTGACTTGGTCTGGTGGCTTTTCTGAATTGATATACATGGCCGGTGAAGATTAGCGTCCCTGTCCTTCATCTAGCCAGACCCAGTCAATACCCAAACCCTCCGTCAGAGCTCATGACATTTACAGATGATTGGAATTGCTCCCCACCCGCCTAAAAAAAAAAGGTGCTGCAAGTGTATTCCTCCTACTTCTAGGGAGGTCAACCCTGCCACGCCAATACTTTTCATCACACCATTTCACAGTATGACATATAGCATGATGAGATGACCTATAATGATTACCTCCTCTAAGTCAATGCCACTGGAGACCACTTTAGGGCTGCCCTTCCAAGTATTCTTACCTTACTGTCAGACTCCATTTTAAAGTTGCATCTCTGCCTCTATACTCTTTGTTCTATGTGGTGACGTTTCACCAATCCCAATGTTTCAGTGCTCAAAGCACACCACTCCCCATGCTCCCTATCATCTGTTGCTACGTACAGCAGAGAAGGGATATCTGAGACCAGTCTGCCCTGATGCATCTCAGGGATATTGCCTCTATGCTCAGTGTGATTACTGCAGAATGAATCCATTTACAGCAGTCCATGGCCAGGCGAGCACAATAAAACGCATCACTGAGAGAGCAGTTCAAAATATATCTTTCAAGGCACTGTGCATTTTCAAAGTCATATCCGTATAATGGAGCAATTGTCTTTGAATGTTTTGAAAGGAAGCAACTGAGAGTCATGAGTAGGCACCCATTACATTACTGTAATATCTTTAGCATGGAAATGTATCAGAGGTAACATTTCTATAATGA
Source organism: Salvelinus alpinus (assembly GCF_045679555.1). Lineage (NCBI taxonomy): Eukaryota > Metazoa > Chordata > Actinopteri > Salmoniformes > Salmonidae > Salvelinus > Salvelinus alpinus. The sequence continues at coordinate 17,838,594 of NC_092118.1, forward strand.
TTCCGAAATCCATTGAGCACAAGTTGTGTTTTCCCTGATTGTGTGTGTAACGATCTGAGTGTCGGGAGGTGCGAAGTCAGACGCAGGAACAGCAGAGCTTCAATATGTTGAGTCTTTTAATACTCAACTTGCAAACACAATGTCCAACACGGACGTACTGGGTGTCACACACAACGGTCCAACGACACAATAAACAAACCCAGTCCACAATAATAACATCCACTCCCGAAATCCAAAAGCCACAATGAAACAATCCCGCACAAAGAAGCGTCCGGGCTGGCTGACTAATAAAGCCACACTAATTAACAATTAACTGAACACAGGTGATACAAATAAACACATAAGGAGGGGGAGGAAAAAGAGTCAGTGGCAGCTAGTAGGCCGGTGACGACGACCGCCGAGCGCCACCCGAACGGGAAGGAGAGCCTGCCTCGGTTGAAGTCGTGACAGTGTGTTGTTTCATTCCCCTTGGGGTTGGATAGATCTCTTTCCTTTAATTCATCCCTGGTCATTTCTAATGGCAGTAGTGTTTGCTTTACCAGAAACCCACTTGAGAACACAATTAGGAAAATGAGTGTACCAAGAATCAATCCTGCAGTCAAATACAGGGAGATGCACTAGAAGGCTCTGTGATGCTGTAATTCAACATGATGCACTCTGCAATGGAAAACATGAGTCACATGGCTCTACAGTGTGACCATTTTACTTGCATATGTACCTAAATATTTTGCTGTGTGACCTGGAATTTTAATATAGGAGCACCAGTGCGCTTAGAATAAAATCACCCAGATGATAATTGTTGCAATGATTCCTTCACTGTACCGCAGGCCCTGGGTGCCACGGAGTATATGCTTGCACCATTACTACAAAGAAAAAAATATTTGAGGTAATAAGCTGTTAATTGTGCTCTTAAATTTCTTTGTGCTCCAAAATGTTTCAACTTAGGCACACGCGTGCTCCCTGTAAAAAAGCTCAGTGTAGAGCCTTGAGTCACATCCCTCACTGTGGGTAAACAATTATCAGCATGTGAATAATTATCATTCATAATATTCACCATAAATCTAATACATGCTTACTAACTTCAGCCACACAGAATATCCCAGTGTACAATAGCTTGTTAAAAATTTGTTTTCAACGACCATTGACTCAAACTGGAGACTGGCTGCTTTAGTAGTGGCAGCTGTGAGCCACTCCAACCTGATGGGTGGTGGGTTGTGGAATCTAATCCCCATGTTACTTCTCCTACAACCCCAACAGGATTTACCAGACTCGAGTAGCACCGATGTTTGAAGTTGGAACAATAACTATTTTCTTTTCTTTCATGACTAAAAACTGATATAATCTAAAATGTCTTTGAGTGAGACCATGTTATCCAGTTTGAATGGCAAATATTTTTTGCCTTGGGATATCCAAGTGGGGTGCTATCCAGACAGTACTCAGTAGGTACACCATGAGAAAACCATTTCTACCAGGTAGGTGCACCAATCTCTGTCCATACATAAATGATGATGTTAGTAAATAAATTATGTTATGGGAAAAAGTGGGATCATAAATACAGCCTTGTGAGGTCATACAGTTACTGTGATTCAGTGGATCCTTCCATTTCTGACAAATATTGCCTCAGCATTTTCCTACAAGCCACTGCAAACAGAGTACTTTCAATGTGAGACAGTTGTGTTGGTTTGGACGGCTGTGACACCTTACTACCACATGGTTAATCCATCCCCCACCTCATCTCCACCCCCCATCTCTTAATCTTTAGGTTCCTTTGTTAAAGAAGATTTAGATTTAATGCGTCCGCATCCTTCCCATCCGAAACAGTTTGGAACAGTTTGTGCATATATTATGACAACATTTTGTGACGTTTTTGTTCGGCAAGGGTTTTTCCGCATGTTCATGCACACAAAAAATATCTTGAGGCAAGCCGAAGTCGGTAGCCAAAGTCGGTAGCCAAAGTCTACACCCCTTTGTCGATGATTGGTCAACATTAGGGATTCTTGAATGACAACAAACAGTTAATTGATGAGAGACAAATCGTTTTCTTGCAACTTTTTTCACTTGAGATATACTGAACAAAACATCTTGGTTAAATGTAAAATTGCGCCATTTGGCAAAAACATAAAAAATCATTCTGACTATTTTTAGGAAGTGGCTACGGCATCTCAATATTGACAAACAGTAGTATTGACACTTTTTTCCCAAATTTTTCAAGCAAAGGTCTTTTAATGGAGTATGCAAGCACACTTGTTCGGTTCACATGCGGAAGGCTTAAAGGCATTGCGTCTTTTCATGGGCTGAGGAGGGTGGAAGGAACTCAAGCATGAAACCAGAACAACATAATCCAGACTGTGAACCAGCAGTCTGTGCCAGTGTTTGTTCCTGTGTTCAAAGCCGTTATCAGAGTTACTGCATTGGAAATGATGTATACTATAAAGTCATTCAATAACTGTGCTGGAAGGTAGAGGGGTTTCATGGAAAAGGGTAATGTGATTACTCTCTGATTTCGCTCATTAAAACTCATGGGGATCTAAATAATCACTACATGGGAATAGTTCAACCCCTCAGAGATGATGACCATGGATGGCCTATATCACTGTTCTCATTACCATGGTACACACAGACAATGTACCTCTTTGTCTGGATCCCATTGTTTCCAAAACATTCTTTAGTTAAAAGAAATGACATAGCCTAAAGCAGAAGTAGGTCAGGGACTGTTAATGTGATGTTAATTAACAATGATGGAGAATTGTGGCTGGTTGGAGAGTCGGTAGGGGGTAAATTGTGAAGCAGGCACATATCTGAGAACCAGCAAGGAGGCTCCGCCATGCTTTATCCATGGTGAACCCCTACTGTACTCCCTGTCTAGATCCCGATTACACCCTAATTGGCCAAGACACTCCAAGTTAGACAGGCAATGCTGCATGGGTATCCAGGCAACCTCTCCTTCATTCCATCCTGAAGACACACCCTCCACCCTCTCCAGCCAGGCGAGAACCGTTTTCCAGGCTCAGCATTTACACTAACCAACGCCCCCTGAATTCTCATCCCACGCACACAAGCAATGGGAGTCTTTGCCCCTGGCTCGCCACCCCACTTCCCGTTAATGAGACTCTTCATGGGCTGTGGTTCCAGAGAATACCCTGCATTTCATGCCAAACCTCACTGACAACAGCAGAGCACAGGGTTCCCAGGAAAAATACAAAACATCTCATAAACACACCTCTCTCTCGCTCTCTCTCTCTCTCTCATACAAAGCTGAAACTCACATGCTGCACGATATCCTCCCAAGACAACATCACGGAGAGCTCCACAGACAGCTACAGTATCTGTCCTCCCACAACTGCTGACAATTGCACAACTCATTTCACCAACAAACCACAGAAATAACTTCCGAATGGACTTCAAAGAACTCACTTGGAAAATTTACGGAAAAGCTTCTGCTTACACAACAAGGTATGGCTGCATCCCGGTGGTATCCCTGCGATGTTAAACAGTCATATCTTGGAATTCCTTTCTGAGACCATGCCAGAAGTAGTATTGTGATGTGTCGTACCGGTGAGTGCCAAGCCTATGAGGATCAGAAGGCCCTTTCCGAAAAAGCATTGTCAGGCTTGATAAATGACTTAACATTCTTTATCAGGCAGCCGTAATCTCAATGTTTAGCAGAGAGCGGTCTTCCCAGATGAATGTGGGCAGCTGTTTAATGAACAGATCCTCCTCCCACAACAGGAAAAGGCCACGGCATCCCAAACCAGCCTCACACAGGAGATCGATCTCTAGGCACACAGCTACTGTCACAACTTCTAATAGCATCCAACCTTGACAAGACCCTAAATGACAGGGAAGGCAGAAATTCTGAAGAAGACGATTACATTGTCAGTCATATTATAGCTGGTTCAGGCGGAGGTGTGTAATGGGAATTTGAATGCTTGTGCTTATAACTAATTTCTGTGTTCTATTCATGTGCTGTTCTATAAACCAATGTCTGTGTTCATGCAAGTGGCTGACTGTACAAATCCTCCTCTTATCAGTAACTGCAATTTGGCAGTAGGCCCAGATGTTGTTTTGAGAACGAACAAACAATATCTCAGTTAAGGTCTCAGCTTAGAGAGAAGCCTTGTGAGGTGTTGGTCTGTCACATGTTATGAAACAGTATTGGTCGGTCACATGAATGAAACAAAACGATAATGATTAATTAATTATGCTAAATCATGCAAATATAACTTGTCTGTGTATAGCTTTATATAAGACAACGGCTGGGACTGCCCAGGAAGAGCTTCTGACAGACATGTGTTCTATGGTGCATTGAGTTGGTTGGAACCTCTCCAGCACGCTGACAATAAACAATGATTCATTTAAGATTGACTTTGAATGTCCCTGTGTAAGAATTTTTCCACGACAGATGTTTGTAGCATAGAAAATTGCTTGAGAGCAAGAGAGGTAACCAAAGCCATAGCATCAATAGACCTGTGTTACAAAAGCTTTATAACGGAAAATATTTTTTCATCACGCAAAAAATACCTCCCTTTGTGCCACCAAATAACAGAATCTTGTCACCATGTGAGCTAGAGTGAATCTAAAATCTGAAAAGAAAATGCTGACATGGAGAAGATTAAACTGGATGTGGGTTCCCAAGACCTTCAATGTTTTTATGGTGGCCAGTGTGGCCAAGTTCTTTTCAGATCATTGTCCCACAACAACAAAAGTAGGTTTTCATTGAATTTGGCAAGACTGCTGTTCTATGGTGTGCTAGTAAGTGGACAAAGCATATGTTCCTTTTAAAATACAGTGCCTTCAGAAAGTATTCATACCCCTTGACTTACTCCACATGTTCTTGTTATAGCCAGAATTCTAAAAGGATTAAATAGCATTTTCACACACCCATCTACACACAATACCCCATAATGACAAAGTGAAAACATGGTTTTAGAAATATACACTACCATTCAAAAGTTTGAGGTCACTTAGAAACGTACTTGATTTTAATCAGAACAACAGTTTTCAGCTGTGCTAACATAATTGCAAAAGGGTTTTCTAATGATCAATTAGCCTTTTAAAATGATAAACTTGGATTAGCTAACACAACGTGCCATTGGAACACAGGAGTGATGGTTGCTGACAATGGGCCTCTGTACACCTATGTAGATATTCCATAAAAAAATCGACCATTTCCAGCAACAAAAGTAATTTACAACATTAACAATGTCTACACTGTATTTCTGATAAAAAAAATAGCTTTTCTTTCAGAAACAAGGACATTTCTAAGTGACCCCCAAACTTTTGAACGGTGTATATATTTTTTTAAATATCTAATTTACATAAGTATTCACACCACTGAGTCAATACATGTTATAATCACCTTTGGCAGCGTTTACAGCTGTGAGTCTTTCTGGGTAAATGTCTAAGAACTTTGCACAACTGAATTGTACAATATTTGACTATTATTCTTTTCAGAATTCTTCAAGCTCTGTCAAATTGGTTGTTAATAATTTCTAGACAAGTAACTCAACCACTCAGGAACATTCACTGTCTTCTTAGTAAGCAACTCCAGTGTATATTTGGCCTTGTGTTTTAGGTTATTGTCCTGCTGGAAGGTGAATTAATCTCCCAGTGTCTGGTGGAAAGCAGACTGAAGCAGGTTTTCCTCTAGGATTGTGCCTGTGCTTAGCTCCATTGAGTTTATTTTGTATCCTGAAAAACTCCCCAATCCTTAATGATTACAAGCATACCCATAACATGATGCAGCCACCACTACTAAACATTTAGAAAAACATAATTACACTTTGATATTATTAGGTATTGTGTGTAGATCAGTGACACAAATTCTCAATTTAATCCATTTTAAACTCAGGATGTAACAATTTCTTTTTTTAAAGTCAAGGGGTGTAAATACTTCCTGTAAGTGCATATGAAAAAGATAGTACAGTACTGAGGGGGTAAGCTAAGCTTGTCTTTTTGAAAATGTACTAAAAGTCTTCAAATTGTCAGCAGAAATAAAGAGATCCCATCTAAAAATGTCTACCAGATCTGTGGATTGGAAATACCCAAAGGACTGCTAATAGCCACAAAAAATAGAAGTGCATTACAAACCATAAGTGACATCATTTCAGACTTCTTAATGGAGCAAAAGAGAAACTGTCATTATTCTGGAAATTCTGATGTGCTATTATTATAGTTAGAAAATTCACAAACTCCCGTCGATCACCTGAAGGAAACACGGTGTGCTATGATGGACCCATTTTGAGATATCTTGACTTGACACATTTAACAATTCATAGGAAAATAGTCCACTCAGTCAAGTGATACAGAAATTCATATTTCCAATGCTGTGCATATAAGGAAAAAAGTTACATTATTAAAAATAGATTTAATCATAGTGAATAGGGTTTAGGAATCACAGTGTTATTATCTAGTTATCTACAGCCGTTTACATGTTGTTCAATTTATCTCTGCAAATCAGTTGGACTGCACACTGATGAATAACATTAATGTCTATCATTTCACATGTTTATGAACAATTCACCAATACGAGTCAGCCATCCATTTTCCTCCATGTATTACAGATGAACAGATAACAACCTTATCTGGGGGCTTCAGTTCCTTCTACCATTTGGGCACATTCAGCTTACTGCCTACTACGAGAGGAGAGGACTGTGTTCATCATGCTGTCTTACACAGGCCAGGTTTGCCAGGTGCGAGGTCATTAAATCAACAAGCGTAGCTAAGGCCCAGATTTAAGAGCCTTAATTTACATGATAGTGTTAATAGAAAGGTGCAGGAGCCAGAGCAAACATGGGGTGAATGACAACAGCCATTTGAATCACTGGAACAAACAGGAATGATCAGACCATGTGGTGGAATCAGTAGCTAACAATGATAACAACCCATAATACATGCCAGTCTTAGCACGGTTCATTTCAGCGTGTCAGAGAGCCCACATGCTGCTGATAGATTTCACTGTCCTACAGGTCACTAGTCAGTGAAAATGGCTCTAGGGTGTCATAACAGGGTGTGGCAGCCTGGTCACTCTCTTCCCACCCCCACGTTCGGAGAGATCCCTGGCTACACTCCGGCCTATTTATCAATGCAGGGCCTTGGTTCCCATGGCAACAGTGCCAAGCTTGGCTCAGCCGGGGAGGTAACGCCAGATCTGGTGTGGCCAAACCGAGAGCTGTGCCGTGATATACAACCACGTAATACTAATGCTGTAGCTCAGTTAGCGACACGAGACAGCTGAGCAGGAGTCCACTGGGCAACAAGTAGCGACAGAAAAGGTGCTGTGTTGAGAATACTTCTCGGCTGTAGGATAGGATACAGATAAGACACAGACGACAGCATTAAAGCATTGAAAGTGTGGTTCAGGCTTGTGTCACACAAGATTTAGGTGACAACTCAGCAGACTTTAACCATGACAGTCTCATTAATGAGAAATCGAAACATATTTCCAGGACAAGGTGGACTAGTGAATCTACTGAGGCTTGCGTTATCTGTAGCCTGGCTACGGTGGTAGTACATCCTGAGTAATGCCAGTGTCAGTAATGGCCTTCTGCCTGATAGGCTGGTGAGGAGAAAACCCTGCTGGTGCTGAGTTTTAACAAGTGCTGTCTGAGAGGATCATAAATCAGATTGTCCAGAGCTGCCTGGCTGCCTTGCCTGCCTCCTGCCAATGCCAGATCTGAGGTGTCAGGGAGCAGAGTGGAACAGCCAGGCTGGTTGGGAGGGAGAGCTCTGCAACAACAGTAAACAACGGTCCGAAAACAACCGATATGCATTCCGGTGTCAGCTCACTGACAATTCCTAGGCAACAGACAAATGGATGTGGCCCAAGGTAAAAATGGGTTCTTCCCTGAGTGAGCAGCACAGCATAAAGCATACTAGAGTTGTGTTTCTGGAGGGGTGTTCATTTCCTGGAGTGCTGTGAAAGACTGACTGGTTTGGAGGAGCAGGATACAGCTGGTTGATGTGCATCTCTAGGGGGGAGCTTTGTGCATTCTCCGGCTGCATTCCTCTAATAGCCCCCGGAACTTCACTATGGACCTCTCCAGGACTTCACTTGACTCACAGGCACAGGAGAGAATTGCCTCTGTGATGCTCAGGGCATTCAGAAATAGTTTGTAGTAATTGAAGTCTGTGGCTTCAAAGCCGCTCTTCAAAGCAGAGGAAGAAAAAAAAAGACAGAAACACATCATTGCCTTTCTCCAAGACAATAGCCTTATATGTAAACTTGCTTTTCATTGTGCAAACCCGTTTGATATATTGCTTTGCAAAACAAATCCGAGTCTAGAGACATTAAGAGGCTGTGGAGAACAAAATGATATCCCCTGGTCAGGATGTCACGGGGAGATGTTGCATGAGTTCCCTCATGACTACTGTGGAACAGAAGGTAGAGGACCATACCAAACAATCACAGCGAGGCCCCTGGCCACACTGGTGCTGAATGATGAATGTTGCTGTCATAGAAAGTATCCAGATAATCATCTTGAGCTAAGGGGGTTAAATGGCATCCAGAAAGCATGGCCACAACACAGGTAATAAGATTCACATTGCTTGGAGAAGACATGGCCAGCTCATCTATTTCCCCCTCTGGGTCTGGTATTGTTTCCAAGCAGAACAGTAGGATCATAAACAAGGATGACTATTAGGGCTGAGCTTTAGTGTGAGCGATGCTGTAAAATGTTACAGCACTGAAGCCTCCTTCAAACCTCTCCCTTTCAAAACACTATCCCTTGCTTTCTCATTAACCTTCACTAACTTCTCTCTCTCTCTCTGCCCTTACACTCTCTCGCCCTCTTCTGCGGTACCAGCTGCAGTCTCCTCATGATTAGCAGAGTAGTTTTTCTCCGGGCAGTGAGGAGTCTGCAGATGTATCAGTCAGGTGATACAGACCACGTAGCTAGTATGTTATTACATCTTATGATGAGTATGGAGCAGCAGGTACTAATCTCCCTGACTTTCTAAATAACACTTTTCCATGCTGTGACGGCATAAGGCAGAACACACTTCACATCCAAAACATGACTCTGTGTGGTGGAGGCTTCCAGATAGAGAACATGTGTTCTGAAGAGCCCTCTTGGGGAAGAAGTGAACAGCAGAGATTAATAAGAGCCATGTCTGGGGAACGGTGGTTCTGCACTCAGGTGACAGAGCTCAATTCATCACACATCACATTATGTCTCCTGATGGAAAGGGACCATATGGATACAGAAGGTCAGTCATGTCTCGCTGACAAACTCAGGCCTGCACTATTGTTGCACATGAGGAGTAATATCATTGTCAATAGTATTACAAGTACATGCAGTCCCCAGAGTAAAATGATTGTAGGTTAAGTCAACACTCTGAAAGCCTGTAAGTCAATAATGTTTCTAATGGACAGAACTAAGATAGGGAAGCCTTTTAGAAAAGTCAATTTATCAACTCAAAGTAGCTGACATGCTAGGATAGCATTTATTCCACTGACTGTCATTATTTGTTTATTTGAGGTTTATTCGGATGACTGATTTCGAAGACAGTGACCTCACGGCAAATATTCTGATAATTCATTCCAAATAAAAAATCTTGATTGGGAAAAAAATGATAACTTATTACAGTATGTCATCTCAGTGTGATACATCTGTAATTAGGGATTTTAATTCCTCAATCACTTTCTTTCCTATTCTGGTATGAGCATTTAAAGGTGCCACCCACCCTGGCATGACTTTGCAGAATGCTGTGGATGGATCAACTTCTGAAACCATGACAACCATGCAGAATAGTGGGGAGTCAGTCTGTCACTTTCCCACCACAATGCCTGATAGGATCAAAAGGAAAAACAATAAACCAAGCAAACATGGATCTATACTGAACAAAAGTATTGGTCAAAAGTTTCATGAGCTGAAATTAAAGATCCCAGAAATGTTCCATATGTACAAAAAGCTTATTTCTCTGAAATGTTGTGGACAAATTTGTTTACATCCATGTTATTGAGCATTTTCCCCTTGCCAAGATAATCCATCCACCTGACATGTGTGGCATATAAAGAAGCTGATTAAACAGCATGATCATTACAGAGGTGCACCTTGTGCTGGGGAAAATAAAAGACCACACTAAAATGTGCAGTTTTGTCACAACACAATGCCACAGATGTGTACAATTGGCATGCTGACTGCAGGAATGTCCACCAGAGCTGTTGCCAGAGAATTTAATGTTGCTCTACCATAAGCCACAACGTCGTTTAAGAGTATTTGGCAGTACGCCCAACTGGCCTCACAACTGCAGACCACGTGTAACCACGCCAAACAAGGACCTTCGAGGGTGCGTACTCAGCCCCCTCCTGTACTCCCTGTTCACCCATGACTGCGTGGTCATGCACGACTCCAACTCAATCATCAAGTTTGCAGATGACTCAACAGTAGTGGGCTTGATTACCAACAACGACGAGACAGCCTACAGGGAGGAGGTGAGGGCACTCGGAGTGTGGTGTCAGGAAAACAACCTCTCACTCAATGTCAACAAAACAAAGGAGATGATCTTGGACTTCAGGAAGCAGCAGAGGGAGCACCCCCTTATCCACATCGAAGGGACAGCAGTAGAGAAGGTGGAAAGTTTTAAGTTCCTCGGCGTACACATCACAGACAAACTGAAATGGTCCACTCACACAGACAGTGTGGTGAAGAAGGCGCAACAACGCCTCTTCAATCTCAGGAGGCTGAAGAAATTTGTCTTGTCACCCAAAACCCTGACAAACTTTTACAGATGCACAATCGAGAGCATCCTGTCAGGCTGTATCACAGCCTGGTATGGCAACTGCACCGCCCTCAACCACAAGGCTCTCCAGAGGGTGGTGTGGGCCTGCACAACGCATCACCGGGGTCACCTACAGCACCCGATGTCACAGGAAGGCCAAAAAGATCATCAAGGACATCAACCATCCGAGCCACTGCCTGTTCACACCGCTACCATCCAGAAGGCGAGGTCAGTACAGGTGCATCAAAGCTGGGAGCGAGAGAATGAAAAACAGCTTATATCTCAAGGTCATCAGACTACTAAACAGCAATCACTAACTCAGAGAGGCTGCTACCTACATTGAGACCCAATCACTGGCCACTTTATTAAATGGATCACTAGTCACTTTATACAACGCACTCTAAATAATACCACTTTAATAATGTTTACATATCTTACATTACTCATTTCACATGTATATACTGTATTTTATACCATCTATTGCACCTTGCCTATGCCGCTCGGCCTTCGCTCATTCATATACTTACATGTACATATTCTCATTCACCCCTTTAGATTTGTGTGTATTAGGTAGTTGTTGGGGAATTGTTAGATTACTTGTTAGATATTACTGCACTGTCGGAACTAGAACCAAAAGCATTTTGTTACACTCACATTAATATCTGCTAACCATGTGTATGTGACAAATACAATTTGATTTGAATTTGATTTCACATCCGGCTTCTTCACCTGCGGAATTGTCTGAAACCAGCCACCTGAACAACTGATGAAACTGAGGAGTATTTCCATCTGTAATAAAGCTCTTTCGTGGGGAAAAACATTCTGATTGGCTGGGCCTGGCTTCCCAGTGGGTGGGCCTATGCCCTCCCAGGCCCACCCATGGCTGTGCCCATGCCCAGTCATGTGAAATCTCTAGATTTGGGCCTAATGTATTTATTTCAATTGCCTGATTTCCTTCTATGAACTGTAACTCAGTAAAATGGTTGAAATTGTTGCATGTTGCGTTTATAATTTTGTTCAGTATAAAATAAATCCTTTATTTATTGCTTGCTGTCTTCAAGCAAATCACAGGTGGCTGTTCAACTAAGGCTGTGTTCTGAACACAAGGGAGCCCATTTATTAAATGTCCTCTTGTGGAGGACAACTCTTAGAAAAAAAGGTGCTATTTAGAACCAATAAGGGTTCTTCGGCTATCTCCATAGGATAACCCTTTGAAGAACACTTTATTGTTCCAGGTAAAACCCTTTTGGTTCCAGGTAGAACCCTTTCCAAGGATGGTTCAACATGGAACCCAAAAGAGTTCTACCTGGAAACAAAACGGTTCTCCTATGGGTACAGCTGAAGAACCCTTTTGGAACCTTTTTTTCTAAGAGTGTACTGTACAGAATCATGTACCAAACCAGCCTTTGGGGGTAAGACAAAGAAAAATGTGATTCACATTTTTTTTTAAATATATATTTTTTTCCTTCACATTTTAAAACAGTCCATTTATATTTTCCAAAGGGTCTATACATTTGGGGGAGGTTTTTTTCTCGCCTGAGTAGCCTCGTTTCACTGCCAAAAATAAAATTCAACCATCTAGTGTTCAGCAAAATAACAACACAATGTCAAATACAGGTAGCCTAGTCAAATAATTAACATCCAATCACATTAACCGCTTCTCTCTCGTGGGAATTCCACTAACGGTCCGTATGTAGCCAAAAGTAGCTGCTGCTCATTCCGCTTGCTCAAAAATGTATAAATGGTAAAAGAAAAAAGTAAGGCCCGTATCCATACTCTACTAGTAGTACTGCTACTACCAGCAGTACTACACCTGCACCTGTCATTGACACAAGTTGTTCTGCTTCCACAAGCACATCCAATGCTATTATCAGTAATTCTACATTTGTTGTTAGCCCAGCTGGCATGGACACTGACAGTTGTGAATCTGACGCAGCCGAAGAGCTACTGCCTCCTTACCCGGGAAAGAACCGACCAACAGACAGGGACGTTGGACTTTAATTCTACCTGCTGCCGCGGATATGGCTGGGACAATGCTGGTGGAAAAGGCCCCAAAAAACTATACAGACAATGCCTTTATCAAACAACACTGTTTCATGATGCATCAGTGACATAACAGGAGATGTTTTGAAACAATTACTGCTTTGCATACAAGCCAGTGAATTCTATGCGTTACAGCTGCATGAGTAAACAGATGTGTCAGGCCTGGCACAGCTCCTGGTATATGTCCGTTACATTTATGGGGGGTCAATTAAGGATGACATCCTCTTCTGCAAACCACTGGAAACCAAGACAACAGGAGAGGATATTTTTAAAGTACTGGACATCTTGGTGACATCAAATGGACTTTGGTGGTCAAGATGTGTTGGTATCTGTACTGATGGCACAAAAGCCATGACAGGGAGACATAGTGGAGTGGTAACGCGCGTGCAAGCATTTGCTCCCGACGCCACTTGGGTACACTGCATCATCCACAGAGAGGCTCTTGCTACCAAAGGAATGCCTGACAGCTTGAAAGACGTTTTGGACACTACAGTGAAAATGCTTTTTTAAAGCAAGGACCCTGAACTCTCGTGTATTTTCTGCACTATGCAATGATATGGGCAGCAACCATGTAACACTTTTACAACATACAAGTGTGCTGGTTATCAAGGGGCAAAGTATTGACACTTTTTTAAATTGAGAGACGAGCTTAAAGTTTTCTTTACTGACCATATTTTTCACTTGTCTGACCACTTGCATGATGATGAGTTTCTCACATGACTGGCCTATCTGGGTGATGTTTTTTCTCGCCTGAATTATCTGAATCTAGGAATACAGGGACTCTCCGCAACTACATTCAATGTGCGGGACAAAATTTAGACTAGGATTAACAAGTTGGAGCTCTTCTCTGTCTGCATTAACAAGGACAACACACAGGTCTTTCCATCATTGTATGATTGTTTGTGTGCAAATTAACTCAAGCTTACGGACAATGTCAAATGTGATATAGGGAAGCACTGAAGTGAGTTGGGTGCGCAATTATGCCGGTACATTCCCGAAACGGATGACACAAACAACTGAATTCGTTATCCCTTTCATGCCCTGCCTCCAGTCCACTTACTGATATCTGACCAAGAGAGCCTCATCGAAAACTGTGAAAATTGAATTTAGTCAGAAGTCATTGCCAGATTTCTGGATTGGGCTGCGCTCAGAGTATCCTGCCTTGGCAAATCGCGATGTTAAGACACTGATGCACTTTGCAACCACGTACCTATGTGAGAGTGGATTCTCAGCCCTCCCTGGTATGAAAACTAAATAAAGGCCCAGACTGTGTGTAGAAAATTATTTAAGACTGAGACTCTCTCCAATACAATACAACCCAACATTGCAGAGTTATGTGCATCCTTTCAAGCACACCCTTCTCATTAACATGTGGTGAGTTATTCACAATTTTCAATTAACAAATGAGGTTTTATATGTAAGATGGTGAGATAAAGAGCAAAATTATTGATTATTATTATTTGTGCCCTGGTCCTATAAGAGCTCTTTGTCACTTCCCATGAGCCGGGTTGTGACAAAAACTCACACTCATGTGGCAGGCTTACAATGATGACAAAAAACAACATTTGAGAGTGCGCTGACCCTGGTGCTAGAGGGGGTACACAGCTGGAGGTTGAATGTTTGAAGGGGTATGGGACTATAAAAAGTTTGGGAACCACTGGTCTAGTGCACACAACCAAAACTTTACTTACGCTTTTAACCCAACCCCTCTGAATCAGAGGTCGGCTCAGTGATTTGAACTGGCCACCTAACCAACACAATGTAATTAAATCAAATTACATGACACACTGTATCTCCTTGACTGTTTCTACTCAAATAATAACATGTCAGCCTTACCAGAGAAACTATTCACATTTCCTGGAATGGATAAATGAAATGTACAGTAGTGTCTCAGACATTCGATAGGAAGGACAGAAATAATTCAATTTGTCTATACATTTTTTCACTTGAAACAGATTTTGGTCAATATGTGTATGTATGTATACTGTATAGGTGTATAAATAAAAATAACTGAGTGGAGGTAAACACCAGTAATATGAATGGAGAGGAAAGCTCCGGAAGGTCTTTCACTGTTCTATAAGCAGGGGATCTTGTGAATAATTAAACCACCAATCATCTACCTCATAGCAGCAGGACTGTAGTCTCAATAAATGACTCTATGACCCTCTGTGCTGAGCTGCCTGCTAACCACTAGCAGTTCCACTATCAAGTCCACAGAAATAGCAGAATGTGTGAAACACCCAAATGTCACATTTGTGTTTCTTTACAAACAGAGTTGGTGACGGTGTAGAAACAGAAAGAGGAAAACAGACACCCAGAGAGATGCACTGGCAGAGATGGAGAGGAGATTGATGTATGGAATTCATGTGGGCGTGAATGTGAACGTCGCATAACTGCATCCATCAAAACAAGCAACCGGTCTCAACGGCCCACCTGCCATCTGCGGGCCGAACCAACGTCCACTAACAGCGGAAAAGTGACAAACAACAGATGACACTCCATCCAGGATGTTTCCATACCACCTTCTCTAAAACTTTCCTACTACCCATCTGTGTTTCCTTAGTGACCGTGTGGATCATTCCCAGATTGGCTGTATAGTAGACCTACCAGTTAAAGACATCATGCCAGATGTGTTCAGGGAAATGTCCCTGCCCACCAGCTGTCCACTTACCTCCTCCAGTGCCCACAGGGAGTCCACCACAGGTTTGATCTTCTTCTGGTTGTAGAGGGAGAAGAGTTTCTCCACCACCGTTTTCACCTGCCCACACCTGCCCTGCTTGAACAGGAGGTTGAGCAGCGAGAATCCAGCCATGACCTTGTTCTCCTCGTAGAGTTTAATAGGGTTCACCTTCTCAACCTGCCACCACTGGGGAGTCAAACCAGAGACACACACATCACTTACCCCAATAACTCATTTGTGTTTCATTGTAAGTAATGAATGTTCGATAAATATTAAACAGACTGTTCCATTCTATAAACTCAGTGACAGACTTTTCTGACTCACAGATTTTGCAAGGCTGAAGAAACTCTTTGTTTCCCCGGTCACCATGTTTGATGAGCCTGAAAACACAAAAACAAAGACACAAGCTTATAGAGAGAGACAGGGTGGCTGTGTTAACTGTTGGGCTGAAGTGATAGGTGAACCGTAAAGAGCCGTGAGGGGTTATTGTGGGGGAGGAGTGGTTGCCTCCTTTAGATCTGGCACAGCTAATGAACTCTGTTCACCGTTATATTATTAATTGATTCATGCCGCACTAGTGTTACAACTCCACGACTGTCATACTGACAGAAACACTAATTCTACATTATCTGAAACCCAGGAAGACTCTTGTAATTAAACAATTCAG
This sequence comes from Salvelinus alpinus, assembly GCF_045679555.1. Classification (NCBI taxonomy): domain Eukaryota; kingdom Metazoa; phylum Chordata; class Actinopteri; order Salmoniformes; family Salmonidae; genus Salvelinus; species Salvelinus alpinus. The sequence goes on from NC_092118.1 coordinate 17,854,706, forward strand.
ATGTGGATAAAAGCCAGGGTCAGTAAAATAAATTCAGGTATCATTTTTTTTATCCATTTGAATTAACCTACATTTCACACTGAATCACAACGCACGCTTGGTTTTCAATGAGGTTCAAGCGGTCGCTTAAATTCTGTCCAGATTGACTATTGAGTAGATGGAGGGATATTACCTATAAATAATAGGACCATCTGTATTCTAAGTGTCCTTAGACAAGGTGAAAGAGCTTACAAGAAACGTAAAAAATATTTGTGGTCTAAGCTATGTCATAGGAAACAGTGCCTTCAGAAAGTATTCACACCTGTTGACTTTTTCCACATTTTGTTGTGTTTTAGCCTGAATTTAAAATAGATTAAATTGCAATTTTTCGTACCCCATAACGTCAAAGCCATTTTTGTCTTTTTTTTTAATGAAAAGCTAAAATGTCTTGAGTCAACAAGTATTCAACCCCTTTGTTATGGCAAGCCTAAATAAGTTCAGGAGTAAAAATGTGCTTAACAAGTCACACACACTATATATACAAAAGTATATGGACACCCCTTCAAATTAGTGGATTTGGCTATTTCAGCCACACAGGTGTATATAATCGAGCACACAGCCATGTCATCTCCATAGACAAAACGACACATTTCTGCCCTGCTAGAGCTGCCCCGGTCAACTGTAAGTGCTGTTATTGTGAAGTGGAAACGTCTAGGAGGAACAACGGCTCAGCCGCGAAGTGGTAGGCCACACAAGCTCACAGAACGGGACCGCTGAGTGCTGAAGTGCGTAGCGCGTAAAAATCGTCTGTCCTCGGTTGCAATACTCACTACCGAGTTCCAAACTGCCTCTGGAAGCAACGTCGGCACAAGAACTGTTTGTCGGGAGCTTCATGAAATGGGTTTCCACCATGCGCAATGCCAAGCGTCGGCTGGAGTGATGTAAAGCTCACCGCCATTGAACTCTAGAGCAGTGGAAATGCGTTCTCTGGAGTGATGAAGCGCACTTTACCATCTTGCCGTCTGACGGGCAAATCTGGGTTTGGAGAATGCTACCTGCTCGAATGCATAGTCCCAACTGTAAAGTTTGGTGGAGGAGGAATAATGGTCTGGGGCTATTTTTCATGGTTCAGGCTAGGCTCCTTAGATACAGTTAAGGGAAATCTTAACGCTACAGCATACACTGACATTCTAGATGATTCTATGCTTCCAACTTTGTGGCAACAGTTTGGGGAAGGCCCTTTCCTGTTTCAGCATGACAATGCCCCTGTGCACAAAGCGAAGTCCATACAGACTGCGAGCCAGGCCTAATCGCCCAACATCCGTGCCCGACCTCACTAATGCTCTTTTGACTGAACGGAAGCAAGTCACCACAAAAATATTCCAACATCTAGTGGAAAGCCTTCCCAGAAGAGTGGAGGCTGTTATAGCAGCAAAGGGGGATCAACTCCATATTAATGCTCATGATTTTGGAATGAGATGTCCGACTAGCAAGTGTCCACATACTTTTGGTCAAGTAGTGTAAGTAGTTGCATGGACTCTGGGTGAATTAATAGTTTTTAACATGAATTTTGAATGACTACCTCATCTCTGTAACCCATACATACAATTATATGTAAGGTCCCTCAGTCGAGCGGTGCATTTCAAATACAGATTCAATTACAAAGACCAGGGAGGGTTTCCAATGCCTTGCAAAGAAGGGCACCTATTTGTAGATGGGTAAAAAATAAAATAAAATAAAAAGCAGACATTGAATATCCCTTTGAGCACAGTGGAGTTATTAATTACACTTTGGATGGTGTATCAATACACCCAGTCACTACAAAGATACAGGTGTCCTTTCTAACTCAGTTGCCGGAGAGGAAGGAAACCGCTCAGGGATTTCCCCATGCCAATAGTGACTTTAAAACAGTTACAGAGTTTAATGGCTGTGATAGGAAAAAACTGAGGATTGATCAACAACATTGTAGTTACTCTACAATACTAAATTAATTGACAGTGAAAAGAAGGAATCTTGTACAGAACAAAACTATTCAAAAATATGCATCCAGTTTGCAACAAGACACTAAAGTAATAATGCAAAACATGTGGTAAAACAATACATTTTTTGTCCTGAATACAAAGTATTATGTTTGGGGCAAATCCAATACAACACATTACCGAGTACTACTCTCCATATTTTCAAGCATAGTGGTGGCTGCATCAAGTTATGGGTATGCTTGTAATCATTAAGGACTGGGGAGTTTTTCAGAATACAAAAGAAAGAGAATGGAGCTAAGCACAGGCAAATCCAACAGGAAAACCTTGTTCCACCAGACACTGGGAGATGAATTCACCTTTCAGCAGGACAACAATCTAAAACACAAGGCCAAATCTACACTGAAGTTGCTTACCAAGAAGACAGTGTATGTTTCTGAGTGGCAAGTTACCGTTTTGACTTAAATCTGCTTGAAAATTTATGGGAAGTCTTGTAATGATCAACATTTTTTTTTTTTAAGAATAATGGCCAAATATTGTACAATCCAGGTTTGCAAGAAAGACTCACAGTTGTAATTGCTGCCAAATGTTTTACATTTTTTTATTTAACTTTTATTTAACTAGGCAAGTCAGTTAAGAACAAATTCTTAATAACAATGACAGCCTACTAGGGAACAGCCTTGTTCAGGGGCAGAACGACAGATTTTTACCTTGTCAGCTCGGGGATTCGATCTAGCAACCTTTCGGTTACTGGCCCAACACTATAACCACTAGGCTACCTACCGCTACATGTATTGACTCAGGAGTGTGAATACTTAAGTAAATTAGATTTGCTAACATTTCTAAAAACATGTTTTCACTTTGTCATTGCGGGGTATTGTGTGTAGATGAGTGAGAAAAAATATATATTTAATCCATTTTGAATTCCGGCTGTAAAACAACAAGATATAGAATAAGTCAAGGGGTGTGAATACTTCTTGAAGGCAGTGTATATGTACAGTATAGCACAAGTACAATGGTGCCTAACCTATATACAATACCTGTCAGTAAGTTTGAAATGTTCTAAATTAAAAATGTCACTAAAGAAACTTCATCATTCACAGGCTAACAGCACATCATATCTCAAGAGTCTTATGTGCGATACTGGTGGCACAATGTAGCAAATTTATGAGTAGCATCCTGATAGGACACCAACCGTAGAGGATGTAGGTTCCCAGAGGCCTCAGCAGACCGAGGCCTTTACCAGTGTTCTCCCCAGACAGACAGTCCAGGACAATGTCCACTCCCTCTGGAGAGATCCTACCAAATACAGGAAATTCAATTAACGAGAATCAACATGTTCCTCATTTACAGACAGCCTCAACTACAGGCTTCATCAGAGGCCTATCAATCTATTAGTCATTCAATGTTTAGTTCAGATTTCAATAGTTACATTTATATATTTTTAGCAAATAATAAACAATCCACTTTATTGACAATTCAATCAGCCTTTTGTTCCATCAAATTCCACTCTTGATTTCAAGTGATACAGTATTAAAAGCATTGGACAGGTTAACCATCAGTGCGATTTTTCGTGGCATGACTCACTTAAGAGCACAAATGTAAAAGAAAGAATGAGAGGCATGTTCTGATCAAGGGGTCCTATAGCCTTCCTTTCTGCCTGGTGGCCTGACCGCCTGCTTGGCTAAACTGCTCGGCGGTCTTATGATGCCCATGGCCTTGCATATTGTAAAAGGAGCGACTTAAGACCAATTTAATTTTGCTTTTCTCTTGATCCTGAGAGGAATGTGGGGCCACAGAGATGAAAGGCTTATTAATCTGCCCCTCCCTCTGATATGGCTGTATTTACTACCATTGTGATATGCAGGCAGACAGTATTCTCCCTCTGTCAATAAGTACTGAGGGGGAACCAAGGATTAGGCTCCTTAAGAAAGGAACTCAAGAGGAAAGCTTGGTTGAATGTATGCATTTATAAAGCACTTCAGAATAAATTCAGAATGTGATTATCGGATGGACATGCTTTAAGCCTCCTGACTGCATGACTCACCTCCAAAACACTATTCCTATTAGACAGTAGACATGAAGTTAGCCTTGGCATAGAGGGTTCTTTTCTGATGGTCTCCTATTGAGGTGGCAGCATCCCTATGGATTGCACTGATTGCCAATCAAACAAGATAATTAGTGATGGGAGACTAAATCCATACAGTTACATATCGGGATATTATTTTTGAACGATATATCATATCATTTTGACAATATCGCAATATTATTTTTGTGCTAGTTGTCTGTACCTACACCAAAAGTATTTTTCCTCCAAAGCTTGTTCTCCATCTTGTTTTTAAAAGGGAGCCAATTTGTTTCCAGCACTTTTATTTCCATGACTGATCAAAACTCATTTTTTCATGGCTCTCACTTGTCCCTCTGCAGCAGACATATGGTGAGTAATATGTTTGGAACAGACAAGACAATGACATGCAGAGTGATCTGAATGGGCATAGTATTTATGAGGCATCAGGGCGCTTTCCTGATTGGCCCAGCTGTTCCACGTCCCCAGCAGACAGCCTGTTGCAGGTTGCCTTCAGAGAGCCTCTGAGCACTCTGCCCCACACACTGCCGTTGCTCTCGGAGACGAGCTGCGTGTTGCCATAGGGACCGTAGCCACACACGTCCAAATATGGCATCGACTAACATCTGCATCCTCCCTGAGCTCTACATGCTCTGTGTTCTACGTTATCACATTATCATTTCATATGTACATATCAAATTGCACATTATAAATCGAAAGAGATCATTAGTAATTATGTGAAATTATATCTAAACATATTTTAATAAATCTGTAAGATCCAACGAAATTACACATTTGCTAACAAATTAGTCTTATTCATAACAATTGTGTAGAACAATTACCTCTGCAGCTCTATGTTTAGAAGAAAGATTTTATCCCAATAATTGCTATTGTAGAACAAAAAACAAACCTTACTTTTTAACTTCTTGTACATAATCAGCATTTCTGTCGAAGAGGTGGGTCACAGAGTCTTTGATGGCTTCATGTTTGAAAGATGAGGCCGTTCCAAACACGGTGACGCTGGGTATTGTGGAGCACAGCTGAGCCACAGCTTGACCCTGAAAAACACCACACAATCCCAGTCAGACTCTCCAAGACACAGACAGTATTACACAAGGCCAATCCAGACAATGACATTTCCACAGATTTACCAACCATAATCCATATTTTATATGAAAAATAATTATAATAATTATTCTCATCCTGTTCTAATCATTCAACACACTAGGTAAAGACAGTAAATGTTTTCTTGTCCATCTCTACTACAGTATGGTACTACATGTGTGAATTAAACAACAGAGTTATACCCCATTGTGTGCATCAGTCTGAAATCTGAGCAGTCGCTCTACTGTATGTTGACACACTGTAAGAGGTTGTTCATGAATTACAGTCTGTAGGAGCATCTCTAGAGTAGAGTATAGTTACATCTCTAGTTATGTTTAATTATTAAAGCTGGGAATCACTAACAGTGCTTTCGCTAAAGGGAAATGTGCTACATGAGCCTGATAATTCAATGTCTTGTAAAAAAAAAAAAAAAAAAAAAAAAAAATCTGAAGAGTCTGTGTGCATATATACTGTAACCAGCACAGCCCAGATACTCTCCATCTTCAACCACAGTCACATCTTTCCTAGATGTCGTTTTCTCAGCCACATCTCACCATCATCTTCAATCATGAATACAGCATTATGTAAAACAGCATCTGAGCTGTCTGATAATAGCCACAGGCTGTTACCCTCAAGAGCCACCAGAGATACACACCTTGGCGGTATCTATAGTAACATCACTGATATCATTTTCAGGAGATGATTTCTTTCCACCTCCTTTCGGGAGTTGACTTACCACACCCCCCCCTGCTGAGTGGACCAATACTGACATCCCCTCTCGGAGATTGGCAACCTCAAACAGCATCATGTAGGCAGCCACGAAGTTCATGGAGAAGGCCGCTGCCTCAGGAAAAGTCATATCATCAGGCATGTTATAGACGTAATCCAGCGGTGTGCAAACCACCTCTGCCCAGGCGTTGTAATTTACAAAAGCCATAACCCGGTCTCCTATCTGAAGAGAGGAAAAGGTAAGCTATAAAATATGATAAATGCACATTTTGGAGGTGACATGTTTACAGGTTTGTTTTAGAAATGCAACAAACCTCACATGCTACTCTGACCAATGCATTTCAAAATATCAACATTAACCATTTCAAACTGGAACACAAATCAATAATTTGGGAGGTAAAAATGCAAAGTGAGATCAATGTAGTTGTGCTACTAATCCATGACATAATATCTGTAACATACTGTGATCTGGATTCACTGACCTCGAATCCCTTGGTGTTTTCTCCCATCGCCTCAACTATTCCAGAACATTCAAATCCAGGGACAAGTGGAGTTTTCGGAGGATTGTCAATATTACCTTGACGCACCATAAGATCCAGGAAGTTCAAGCCACTGCAACAGTAAATGTCTCATTATTATTAACCTCACAATCAAGCAGTTATTTATTTTTCACTTAGGTGATTGGAGAAGACACAATAATGCATGATGGACATTTTCACTATTCGATAAATGTTACTTAGACTTAAAATATGTTAGTAAATAAATGCCTTCGCAGTCATAAATTCACAACACAAACTGTTTGACATCTACAAACCCATGCTTGAATTCCAGACTAATAAAAGGTGCTACAGTTCCAAGGCCATGGTGATTCACATGCACTGAACAATGAATAGCCAATCTGTGATAGAGCATATCTGTAACAGGCTCTCCCTCTTATGGAAAAATTGCATGCCACTTGTTGAAAGTATAGTTTATGTGTATTTATTATGTATTTCAATATTATCAATAAAACAATATGGTTGGACTAAAGACAATTATTCAATCCCTCAACAGAATCTACTTACTAAATGCCAAGTAGCCTATCATAAGAGAATAGAGCACAAATACCACAACTGTAGGACTTTGTATGAGCCAGTTGTAATGAGAAAATCAATTTCACCTAGCTTGAGGTATTTACAGTAACTATTCCCCCTTCTGCCATAGCCAATAAAAGCTCATTAAGATGATCAGTCAAGAACAAGCCAAGCAAATAATTGTATCAAGCCAAATTGTAATTCATTCCAACATTTCAGGTGTTTTTGCTTTTCATTTGCATGATTGGTCCACAGACCACATTGGTCCACATGAATCATCTTAATCATCTACTACAGACAGTGAAACATCAGAGGGCATGTGGCTTCGTGAATGCAACGAGTCCTTTTCTCGTGTCACTTTTACAAACTATACAGGTCGAGTTGAACCTTTTATTCATGGGTCGCCCATACTGAATCAGAATCTGCAACATGTTGCAATACACTTGTGAATGTGGTAACTTCGAATCACTGATATTTTAAGATCATATAGGCAGGCATCAATGTAGCAATTAATCAACAGTTTAATATGCAACGTTTACCATGCTTTGACGCGAATTTTCACTTCCCCCTCCTGTGGCTCAGGCATCGCCTTCTTGGTTACCCGGAGTTTGTTGAGACCCCCGAAACCGGAAAGTATTACGGCTCGCATTTCTTTGGTATCTCCTGCAGATACATTTTCTGTTTCTTTTGCTCTATTCTTCTCTATCATGTGCTCAGTTTCCTCTGTCATCTCCGTTCCTTCTTTAGCCATGTCGGTGGGCTTCATGAGGCTGGAAGGGGATGCTCGAGTTTGTAACTGGTCCTTCCCTCCTTCCAAGTTCAGAATGCGCAGTATGAGCCGAATCAGTTCTCTTTTGGAAGAGGGAGAGGCTATTCGCACCAAAGATGTTTATAAACCTTGGATTGCTTGTGCTGTGTACTGGCCAATGAGAGAATTTGAAGCCACACTCGCCATATTGGCACTCCTCAATCAAACGTTTCAAGGACAAAATTGCATGCATTTAAGTATTGTTTTATTTGTAGTAGGGACAGTAACATTATTCATCTAAAAAATATATACTTTAAGGATTTTATAAAAAATATATATTTTTTAATTTACGTTTAGCTCGCATAATATGATTTAAAAGTATGTATTACATTGTCTGTAACATAATACACGTGGCAAAAACGAATGTAGACAGTCATACATTTTTACATTTACATTTAAGTCATTTAGCAGACGCTCTTATCCAGAGCGACTTACAAATTGGAAAGTTCATACATATTCATACATGTATTTATGTAGCTTCCAAAATATTTGTTTTACACTAGTGGGGAAGTGCCAAGATGGAGGTACAAAACTACAACTCGGCGCCCCCTTACAGTCATCTAGTGTATATATAAATCATTAGCAGGGACACGCCTAGTGCCCAAATTGATCACGTATGTAGTGCAGTTTAGAGTCGAGTGGAGACGAAAGGCTTCGGTTCAGTCAGTCGTGCTGATGAGCCTAGTTAATGTTGACTTGATGGCAAAAACAGAAGCATGGCATTGGCACTAATTCAAACTTGTAAAATAAAGTTATGTTTATTTCAATGGACGAGGGGGAAGTAACTTGTAGTATTGGTCACCATCTGGATGTCAGCTAACGTACAAGAAGCCCGTGTGAATGACCAGTACAACCGTATGATATCGAGGTGCTTACCCACTGAGCAGCAGGTGCTTCACGGGCCAGTAACGTGGCGAATTTGTTCCATGCCACTTGATTATATTTAGAGTAGGACAGCAGCCTACACGATATATAACTTAAAATATTGGTAGTAACCATTTTGATGTCACCGTAATACAGTCTACTGCCCAATTGTGATAGTTTGTGCTGCAAAGCAGGCAACACAACAACACGTCCTGCAGTAAGGAGAGAAGTACGTTAGGTAGCTAGTGTAGCAATATCAGGCAAGGCTGACAACTAAAGTACATTTATTGTAGTGATTTTCACCAAACATGTGGCCTACAACTACGGCATTAACGTCAACATTTTTGTAAACATAATCCTGTACACATATGATTCTGATAACGATATTGTGTTCTGTGGGTGTCACTGAGTAGGCTGATACCTATGGATTGTGCACCAATTAAACGCTGTAAGGCTGTACAGTGAATATACAGTACCAGTCAAATGTTTGGACACACCTACTCATTCAAGGGTTTTCTTTATTTGTACTATTTTCTACATTGTAGAATAATTGTGAAGACATCAAAACTATGAAATAACACATATGGAATCATGTAGTAACCAAACAAGTGTTAAACAAATCAAAATATATTTTATATTTGAGATTCTTCAAAGTAGTCACCCTTTGCACACTCTTGGCATTCTCTCAACCAGCTTAATAAGGAATGCTTTTTCCAACAGTCTTGAAGGAATTCCCACATATGCTGAGCACTTGTTGGCTGCTTTTCCTTCACTCTACAGTCCAACTCATCCCAAACCATCTCAATTGGGTTGAGGTCGGGTGATTGTGGAGGCCAGGTCATCTGATGCAGCACCATCACTCTTCTTCTTGGTCAAATAGCCCTTACACAGCCTGGAGGTGTGTTTTGGGTCATTGTCCTGTTGAAAAATGAATGATAATCCCACTAAGCGCAAACCAGATGGGATGGTGTATCACTGCGGAATGCTGTGGGAGCCATGCTGGTTAAGTGTGCCTTGAATTTGAACCTCCTCCTCCATGCTTCATGGAGAACCACACATGTGGAAATCATCCGTTCACCTACTCTGCGTCTCACAAAAACACGGCGGTTGGAACCAAAAATCTCAAATTTGGACTCATCAGACCAAAGAACAGATTTCCACCGGTCTAATGTTCATTGCTTGTGTTTCTTGGCCCGATCAAGTCTCTTCTTCTTATTGGTGTCCTTTAGTAGTGGTTTCTTTGCAGCAATTCAACCATGAAGGCCTGATTCACCCAGTGTCTTCGGAACAGTTGATGTCTGTTACTGGAACTCTGTGAAGCATTTCCTAAACAACATCATAACTGCCATCGATAAGAGACATTACTGTGCAGCCGTATTCATCGACCTGGCCAAGGCTTTCGACTCTGTCAATCACCACATTCTTATTGGCAGACTCGACAGCCTTGGTTTCTCAAATGATTGCCTCGCCTGGTTTACCAACTACTTCTCTGATAGAGTTCAGTTGTGTCAAATCGGAGGGCCTGTTGTCCGGACCTCTGGCTGTCCCTATGGGGGTGCCACAGGGTTCAATCCTTGGGCCGACTCTCTTCTCTGTATACATCAATGATGTTGCTCTTGCTGCTGGTGATTCTCTGATACACCTCTACGCAGACGACACCATTCTGTATACTTCTGGCCCCTCTTTGGACACTGTTAACTAACCTCCAGACAAGCTTCAATGCCATACAACTCTCCTTCCGTGGCCTCCAACTGCTCTTAAACGCAAGTAAAACTAAATGCATGCTATTCAACCGATCACTGCCCGCACCTGCTCGCACGTCCAGCATCACTACTCTGGACGGCTCTGACTTAGAATACGTGGACAACTACAAATACCTAGGTGTCTGGTTAGATTGTAAACTCTCCTTCCAGACTCACATTAAGCATCTCCAATCCAAAATTAAATCTAGAATCGGCTTCCTATATCGCAACAAAGCATCCTTCACTCATGCTGCCAAACATACCCTCGTAAAACTGACCATCCTACTGATCCTCGACTTCGGTGATGTCATCTATAAAATAGTCTCCAACACTTTACTCAACAAACTGGATGCAGTCTATCACAGTGCCATCCGTTTTGTCACCAAAGCCCCATACACTACCCACCATTGCGACCTGTACGCTCTCGTTGGTTGGCCCTCGCTTCATACTCGTCGCCAAACCCACTGGCTACAGGTTATCTACAAGTCTCTGCTAGGTAAAGCCCCGCCTTATCTCAGCTCACTGGTCACCATAGCAGCACCCACTCGTAGCACGCGCTCCAGCAGGTATATCTCACTGGTCACCCCCAAAGCCAATTCCTCCTTTGGTCGTCTTTCCTTGCAGTTTTCTGCTGCCAATGACTGGAACGAACTGCAAATATCTCTGAAGCTGAAGACTCATATCTCCCTCACTAGCTTTAAGCACCAGCTGTCAGAGCAGCTCACAGATCACTGCACCTGTACATAGCCCATCTGTAAACAGCCCATCTATCTACCTACCTCATCCCCATACTGTATTTATTTATCTTGCTCCTTTGCACCCCAGTATCTCTACTGTATCTCTTCTGCACATCTACCATTCCAGTGTTTAATTGCTATATTGTAATTACTTCGCCACCATGGCCTATTTATTGCCTTAACTCCCTTATCTTACCTCATTTGCACTCACTGTATATAGACATTTTGTTTTCTTTGTTCTACTGTATTATTGACTGTATGTTTTGTTTATTCCATGTGTAACTCTGTGTTGTTCTATGTGTCGAATTGCAATGCTTTATCTTGGCCAGGTCGCAGTTGCAAATGAGAACTTGTTCTCAACTAGCCTACCTGGTTAAATAAAGGTGAAATAAAAATAAACATTTATTTTTTATATGGGTTGCAATCTGAGGTGCAGTTAACTCTACTGAATTTAACCTCTGCAGCAGAGGTAACTCTGGGTCTTCCTTTCCTGTGGTGGTCCTCAAGAGCCAGTTTCATCATAGCGCTTGATGGCTTTTGTAACTGCACTTGAAGAAACATTAAAAGTTCTTGACATTTTCCAGATTGACAGACCTTCATGTCTTAAAGTAATGATGGACTGTCACTTCTCTTTGCTTATTTGAGCTGTTCTTGCCATAATATGGACTTTTACCAAATAGGGCTATTTTATGTATACCTTGTCACAACACAACTGATTGTCTCAAAAACATTAAGGAAAGAAATCCCACAAATTAACTTTCAACAAGGCACACCTGTTAATTGAAATGCATTCTAGGTGACTACCTCATGAAGCTGGTTGAGAGAATGCCAAGAGTTTGCAAAGCTGTCATCAAGGCAAAGGGTGGCTACTTTGAAGAATCTCAAATATAAAATATATTTTCATTTGTTGAACACTTTTTTGGTTGCTACAACAATGTAGAAAATAGTAAAAATAAAGAAAAACCCTTGAATGAGGTGTATCCAAACTTTTGACTTGTACTGTATGTATGTCCCCCAATGCAATTATGCAGTCTAATACATCCACAGTGGGATCATTGTCTTATGTCAGATGGCATCACTCCTATGCAAAGCGCGTCTCTCAACCGATCAGTGCAGGCGGAATTTACGCATTATCTGACATAACACAATGCAGTTGGATTTCAACAGATTTTTCTGTTTATTGTCAAATTAATTAATTATTGTATTTAATTTTAAATAATGTAACAACATCCAAATTTGTTTAGGATTATTCTGTTCAAGTATGACATGATTCCACTATTTTTATCCCTTAACATCACTTTCAAATGGGGGACTTTTATTTTGAAGATGAACCGCAAATTCCACTTTTTTTGTTGTTGCAAATTCCACTATTGTGGCTACAAATGAGCACGTGATCAGACAAGGTTATTCGCAAATGTCTTCTTACAGGCACATAAATTCAAATATTTGTGAGTATCAAAACATGAACCTAACATTGATTGACTACCACAACACATAGGCTACATGACACTGTATATCAGTATTTGGGGAATATCAAAATTATGAATGCCCATTTACTGGCAATAGTTTATGTCTATAATTCAATCATAACCTGTTTATGAATAAGTGAGCAACAAAGTTACATCTCAAGTAGTCTACTATGTAGTAAAATGTATTCTCACTTTAAGTACTAACCCACAAAAATATTGGCCAGGGAAATAGCTAGTGGGCCCCACCTGCTGGCGAATTTCCCAGTAGAAAAAACTGCAGTACATTTACCAAGTATGGGTCGCATTGGGGCCACAGTAGAAGTAGGTCAACACAGTGATTATTACTATCTAATGAAGTTGTTAAGACACCGGCAAATTATAAGTTCTACAGTAGTGTAGGCAAAATCCTGAAGTATCCCTTTAATAAAGACATAAGGGTCCTGTGTTTTTGTCCTTTTAATCACATACTATTTATTTAAATCCATCTACTTTGTCAACAACTTTTATTTCTACATTAATGGTTAACAAGGAGGAATAACAGAACATAAATACTGGAAACGGAATGAAAACTTGTCTCATGACAAACAACTACTACACTAAACAAAAACACAAATATAGGAAGGATTTTCAATTACAGATTAAATGTACAAGAAACGTTGCATAGCTAGTTGTCTTATGAGGTTTTCCGTCTGTTCACTACAATGTATTTGCATCCTATCTTTACAATGGTTAAAAAAACTACAGGCCAACTCAATTAGGCCCCTATCCAATTGACTTGGCAATTTACTACTGAATCCTGACAGCGTTATTTTGTGCGCATCATAGCTTTTTAGGTCAATGTCTTCTGTAAAGGCATCATTCGAATAATCTCATCTTCAATCTCATCAATAATTTAATTGTGTTTATGGTAAATAAATAAAAATATGTGATAGTTTTAGTGTTACATTTATTACACAATTGACATTGTAAAATATGTCCCTACCATAAATTCTTCAGATTATTTATGACAATACTGTCAGGAAGTAACAGGACAAACCATTTCCTTTGTTACTGTCATAGACACATCAGCAATTCATCTGAGATTTTGGGGTGTTCATCCTTAGATGAAAATGTAATCAGCCTATGACATTCCGTTTGAGGGGTGTACATTCATAGACCTACAATTTGTAAAAGGGCTTGGTCCTACTCTCGAGGAACATCTGTGAATATTCGTAGTCCATGCATTCCTTGGATCTCCTCCTTGAGAGCCTGTGGATGAGAACATAGCAGTTTTCAGCTGTGCTGTTTCTGCAACAATTTTGCATATGGACTACTTTACTACTTGTTGTTGCTTTCTCTCCCCCCACACATCTGATCGGTACAAAACAGTATCAACCAAAGCAAATGTACAATTTTGACAGCTATATAGCCTATACCCTTCTATACAATGGTGCAAACTAATTTATATCTACAGAATGTATCTCCATAGGTTACCTGGTTGACTAGTTGGTGTTGTTGAACAGTTCTTTTCCCTTTAAATTCATTGGATTCTATATGGACTTCATACATGGCACCACAGCCACCTGAGAACACAAAACATAATGACACACAATTGTCATGAGTGCACCAAGGAATCAGAGGCGTCATGCCCATAGGGGGAAGAAGGGCACGTGCCCCCTAAGATTTGTCCTGTTTTTGATTTGATTTTAGCTGCTGGTGATGGGCAGAACTCGCAGGAGGTAAGTTTATACATTAATTTGATTAAGCTATGTACCCTATTGATTATTTCTTGATGAATAAATAAAACACAAATATTTTGTTGTTTCTCTGTAATACTAGCCACCTAGCCATTTTATGAAGTTTGCTTTAGCTAGCCTGCTAGATAGGTTCCCAATCTCCCAACCTCATAACTAGCGTAGGTTGTCCAACTATCTTAGCTGGCATGTCTGCTGGCAATTTTGCTAGGCTTTAGAAAAGCAAGTAATTACTAAATGTACTGAATAAGACTCACATTCCTTTCAATCTTTTACCCAGATTTTAGCAGAGATGCAGAGAAGCGTAACAAAAATAAGCACCAGGCATGAGGATACAGACAGCTCAAGAGGTATGCTTAGAAATGCAGAAACATACTTGGTTTTAATGTAATCTGGCACCTTATGATAATATCATGATAGTTGTGAATGAATTATGATGCCATGATATGTGCCATTATTGATATGTGTTATGATCCCATGTACTGTGTTGTAATTCGTATGTAATATCCTAGGCATATTAGTGCAGTATATTGATGTGTGATTTACAATAGTCAGAATGACACCCTCATTCAAATTGAACAGGTAAAGAGGTATGCTTAGAAAACCTATCCAGAAAAATCATAGAATTAGGCATAATGATTACGGCTCTAGATTGCAGAGGAAAAATTATTATCCAACTTCCCCCTCCGGATCATCCCCCCTCAATACTCTCATACTTCGTAACACTTCTAAAATAATGGGTGTATGACGCCGCTGCCTAGGCCGAGTACTAGCCCTCGCGTAAATAAATTAAGAGATGAAGCGGAAAACCTTTTTTGCTCCGGTTAATAGTGATCATGGAGTGAGGGAAGTGAAGAGAGTTAAGATGAGATAGGTAAAAATGGAAGAGAGGAGTCAGAGAAGAAAGATGAGGTGACTGCAGTGCCTTTGAAGAATGGAAAGGAAGCAGATATGGGGAATGGAAATAAGAGGATTGTCTATGAGGATTCTATGGTGATTGGGGTTTGGTTCTTAGAAAAAGTAAATCTGGGGTTTTGGCAGACCCATTTGAGGTCTCAAGGTGGATGGAGAGTAGGATAGGGAAGTATGTATGCAGTATGTTAAGATAGTTTATTTGTTCGGATAGGATGCATATCCACCTCCCAAAGGGACTGAGCAGTGTGCATGGTCTGACTGGGAGAACGAGAAATAATGTGCTTAAGGTTACAGAGCAGGGCTTCACTCAAGGGTGTGATAGCAGTGCCTCTAAGTGTAGAGGTTGAATAGCTAAAGAGGAAGGTTTCTGGTGTGTGTGAGGCTATGTGGCTTAGCTGTAATCGAGATAGATTGGAGGAACCTGTTGGTTTTGCTATGCTTTGGAGGTACTTTTGATCTGGTAATGTTGAGATATATTGAGCTATCCGGATAGAGCATTCGTGCCAGCTGTTCTGCAGTGTTTCCGCTGCCAGAAATGTGGTCATGTAGCGTCAGTGTGTAGGATGGGGCAACCTAGATGTGCAAGGTGTGGAGGTTTCCACATAGTGGAGAAATATTTGGAGGATGAGCCCAGAAAGTGTAGTAATTGTGGAGGTAGTCGTGAGGCCAGGGCTACAGAGTGCCTGGTAAAGGTGAAACAGACACAGGTGGGACAGGGTGTTACATAAACAGAAGCAGTGAGAAGGATGAATCAGGAGGTAGGGCTCAAGGCTCTCTCCATTGCCTGCTCAGATGGAGGAGGACAAATAGTGAATGTTCCCAGTGAAATGTGTGGATCCAAGCAACTGTGTTTGGACAAGTCCAGGTTCCTGACCTTCATCGCTCTGGTTGTGAATTGTGCTGCACAAGTAGAGAGCTGGTCAGATAAAATTGGAATTGTTGTGTAGAGCAGCTGAATATTTTCTGGATAATCTAGATATTTCTGAAAAGGATCTACAGAAGTTGTTGATAGAGGAGGTAATGTCCACTCAGGCCTGTGGTTAGGGATAATGCTGGGTATGGTAGTATATGCAGTTTGGGCTGGGTTTTTGGTTGTTTTTCCATAAGTATTTTATTGAACCTATGAGTGCATCTGGTACACCAATGCACTATTATTATTGGATCCCAACCGCCAATAATTCACACAATGCATTATCCTAGGAAGCCCAGGCTTCTCGCATTTCATTCCAATAGTCGCGTAAACGAGACCTAATATGGAAGGATTACCACGCGAGAATGAGTCTACTGAATACCAGCAAGACACCAACAAATTCAGCGTCGTTGTAACACACATTTGATTATGCATAATGATCTAGCTAGCTGGGCTAGACCAGGACCCCTTTTGATACCCATGTTTCTATGTCTATTTACCTGATATGTCCACAACTTTTAGAGACGTGGCCGATGGAAACTTCTCTTTGAGAATGTGTGCAATTCGGGTCTCTCCATCTGTCTGAGAAGACAGAGTCCTCTGCAACTGTCTAGAAACCAAAACAGCCTAAAACAAATGTTTTCAAAGACAGTTAGCGAACGTTTGCTACCTCACAATACATATTGAATTACAAGATGTAACGTTAGATAGCTCACTTAACTAGCTAACGTTAAATGGCAAGTGTCACTTGCTGTCTGACTTGAGTGAGCAGAAAACAGTCGCACTCAACCTTCAAAGTTGGCTAGTCTAACGTTATGCATTAGAATAAATGAAATTGATTTACTTGATTTTTGAGAAGAAACCTGGAAATAGAGAGCATCGTGACCAAGTCCTTTACTGAAGATAAAACTAACAATAATGAACAGTAATCCAACACAAGTTTTTAAAAAGTCATGCCCCTCGATGTCAATGTTCGTCTCCACAATATGACGTAGGTATCAGAGTCACGCAAACGTACACTCACTGTTGTAACTGGCGCCCTCTCGTGGACTGGAGACAATTTTTCACACATTGTTTATTAGGCCTAATTAAAACAATAAATGGTGCAATAATTTGTATTATAAGGATTTTCATGACAATCCTATACAGGACAAAAAAAACATACAAAATAATACATAAATATATAACACACCAATCATATAATTAAATAGTTTTGCTACCTAACATTTTTTGAAAAACATTTTTTATGGTATATTGATAGGTAGATGCTTTTGAGGATATCCATTATGGTTTCCCTTGAGATGACTCCAGACTACACTGGCATTAGTCCTTAGATAACTGCTCACATCATGTGTTGTGCAAAATGTAGCAATACTAGCACATTGTTTATACAACAATATTTACAAGGCACTTTGGTATTTAGAGTTTATGGTCAGGGCGTGACAGACTACTCATTAGTTGAGGGCAATGTTTAAAAGGTTAAGATGGTAATCAGTTGCAAACCATTACCTTGTCAGTCTGTACAGGAAGGGCAAATCTTTTGCACGTTGGCACAGACATTGCTGAGGTCTTTGATTGTTCTTTTAACACGTTTAGGTAGAACATGTTGTACAAGCTGGGATCTTCATAGGCGATGACATGACCATCCTCTTCAAAGGCATTCACGTGATGGTACACTATCATTGCCTCTGTGGTACTTTATGCCCACTTCTTTGCCTGTCTTTCTGTCGATCAGGTGAATCAGGGTCTGTCAAGTTGAAAACACAAAGGGATGTAATTTCCATGAAATGGAAAAAACAACAATGTACTTGCTCTTACATTGGAATCACTAAATTCATTGCCAAAGAAAATGAGTCTTATAACCCTTACATTTTCCTCAGGGCAAAACTTCAGACAACTAGCCCAGTTGACCCCTCTCATGTATGCGGTGGCCATCTTGAGGATGTCCAGTTTAAATGGCTGCTCAATGAAGATTAAGTAGTTGTCAGTCATGCCAAAGCTGTGGTAGTAGCTGGGGCTGAGGAGGGAGCGGCAGGGCACTGTGCAGATCACCTCAAGGTTCTTCAAGGCTGGAGAAGCCTTGGCCTTATCTGATGAAACAAAAACTGAGAATGTACAACCATTTACAGCTATTTGTAATGTTTGGTGAAAAAGATCTGCATCAGGCTCAGGATACTTCTCCATCCATGGTGTAAAGTAGTAAGACAAACCCCAGATAGGTGATGGGTAAATGGTTCTGCTAAATGTTTGAGATGATAAAATACAAGGTTATTGCTCAAATGTGTTAAAACATGACTTCACCAATATTAAAAGGTATTGACCACTGCTATATCAGACCATGACATTTCATCAGATACCAGTGAAGCTCAGAGCTTACACGGTCAGAAGTAACAAGGTCAGTGGTCTAAAGTTTAACTCCTGGGGCGCTGAAGTCTCTGCTAGATTTCTCTTTCCTTTTAAATAGTGCCTGTTTTAGACATGACAACCGAGAGGTATGGACAGTGATCAAGTCAAAGGGAGAAACAACCTTACAGGGACTGGTGATACCCCTGTAACTAGGAATTAACTAACTCAAACATAAAAAGAGAGACAAAGTGATCTTTTTGAAGATATACAGTACCAGTCAAAAGTTTGGACAAACATAGTAGAATAATAGGTAAGATATCAAAACTATGAAATAACACATATGGAATCATGTAGTAACCTCCAAAAACTGTTTAATCAAAACATATTTTATATTTGAAATCTTCAAAGTAGCCACCCTTTGCCTTGATGACAGCTTTGCACACTCTTGGCATTCTCTCAACCAGCTTCATGAGGTAGTCACCTGGAATGCATTTCAATTAACAGGTGTGCCTTGTTAAAAGTTCATTTGTGGAATTTCTTTCATTCTTAATGCGTTTGAGCCAATCAGTTGTGTTGTGACAAGGTAGGGGTAGTATACAGAAGATAGGCCTATTTGGTAAAAGACCAAGTCCATATTATTCCAAGAACAGCTCAAATAAGCAAAGAGAAATGACAAGTTCATCATTACTTTAAGACATGAAGGACTGTCAATCCGGAAAATGTCAAGAACTTTTAATGTTTCTTCAAGTGCAGTCGCAAAAACCATCAAGCGCTATGATAAAACTGGCTCATGAGGACCACCACAGGAAAGGAAGACTCAGAGTTACCTCTGCTGCAGAGGATACTTTCAATAGAATTAACTGCACATCAGATTGCAGCCCAAATAAATGCTCCAGAGTTCAAGTAAGAGACACATCTCCACATTAACTGTTCAGAGCAGACTGTGTGAATCAGGCCTTCATGGTCGAATTGCTGCAAAGAAATCTCTACTAAAGGACACCAATAATAAGAAGAGACTTTCTTGAGCCAAGAAACACAAGCAATGGACATTAGACCGGTGGAAATCTGTCCTTTGGTCTGATGAGTCCAAATTTGATATTTTTGGTTCCAACCGCTGTGTCTTTGTAAGACGCAGAGTAGGGGAACGGATGATCTCCGCATGTGTGGTTCCCACCGTGAAGCATGGAGGAGGACGTGTGATGGTGTGGGGATGCTTTGCTGATGACACTGTCTGTGATTTTTTTAGAATTCAAGGCACACTTAACCAGCACGGCTACCACAGCATTCTGCAGCGATACGCCATCCCATCATTTGTTTTTCAACAGGACAATGACCCAAAACACACCTCTAGGCTATGTAAGGGATATTTGAGTGATGGAATGCTGCATCAGATGACCTGGCCTCCACAATCACCCGACCTTGACCCAATTGAGAAGGTTTGGGATGAGTTGGACAGCAGATTGAAGGAAAAGCAGCCAACAAGTGCTCAGCATTTGTGCGAACTCCTTCAATACTATTGGAAAAGCATTCTCATGAGAGAATGTCAAGAGTGTGCAAAGCTGTCATCAAGGCAAAGGGTGGCTACTTTGAAGATCTCAAATATAAAATATATTTGGATTTTTTTCAACACTTTCCTGGTTACTACATGATTCCATATGTGTTATTTCATAGTTTGATGTCGTCACTATTATTCTACAATATAGAAAATAGTAAAAATAAAGAAAAACCCTTGAATGAGTAGGTGTGTCCAAACTTTTGACTGGTAGTGTACCTCCCGCAGTAGTGTCTGGAAACTTGAAAAAGGTGTATTTGGTCTTTCCATTCTCCGCTATTGAAGTCCCCATGTTGTAGGCTGTTCCGTCTTTATCGTAATGTGGATGGGATGTCACCAGGTTCACAGCAAGGTATTTCAAGTAGTCCACCTAGTGAGATAACAAGATTATAAAACAGGTGTGTTCATGCGTATGGTCATCCAGATAGCAACGCCAGTGATAACTTTAAGTTACCTTGTCCTGAGTCTCCAGAGTCACAGGATCTACTTTGCAGATGTAGTTGGTTTCAGAGGTTGCATAATAATCCTTCCCATATCGAATGAAATTGTTGCCACAGTTGTCAGTGAAGTCTGGGACCGTGTGGTTAAGAAAGGTGATCACCCTGGAGACAGATACTTTGATCAGCAACAGGCATATGCATAGGGACAAATACAATTAAATCATCAACAGTCAGATCATATGCACTATCATCCCTGATCTTTTGCTACAGCATGCCAGAACATAATTGCTAGATAATTGATTTCAACATCTTGCCTTTTTAATGTGCCAAAGTGAACCATCTGTAATGTGCTACCTAGATATGAGGTTCTTGCCTGGATCCAGGTAGGCCATTGTCCCCATTTCAGACACAATAATTATTTTGGCAGCCATGTTGTCTTTGTATGTGTCTCCGCGTAAATATCTGCTTCTGTAGATTACTTCACCTGAAATAAACACACACACACACAAACAGATGTATTTCTATTGTGAATTTAATTGCTAAATGTGGAAATTGTTTTTACTTGCACAACCCATGGAGCCCATAATACCAAAAAGCCCAAAAGCTTTCCAATTGGACTTCTCTTGTTTGAGTTTCTATATCACAAAAAAGAGACACACTTCCACTCATCTTACCATCATTGAATGTAAAGCTGTGCATCAGGGCCATCCCATCGAACCAGTGGTTGTATGTGGTATCCCCCACTGAGAATATGCCTGTTCCATTGCGCAGCGTGCCTTGCAGCCAGCTTGGAAGGTTGCCTACATAAAACAAGAGTTTTACAAAACAGCATGGGGGGGGGGGGGGGATCTATGATAGTGTGTCTATTCCGCCAGCAAGAATAAGTAAGATATAGCAAGAATAAGGCAGTGTCCTCTGCGATTTTCCTTCAAAATGAAAGTCCTGCAAAGAAGATGGTGAAGAATAATACAAATGTTCAAAATTTGTAACATTTTATGAGGAAATGTTAGCAGACTTACAATTTGGTTAACAATATGAAAAATTATTAAGTTAATCCCCTTTATAGCACAAATAATAGTATAATAGTAAAGATTACTAGATAGTTATGGTAACAACAGTAATACAAATAACCAAACATTATTTATAACAATATTATAATAAACTTTAGAAAACACTTTTAAATCCCATAGTTGATTAGCCCATTCGTATTGCACGATGTTCAGTACGCTTTTTCATATTGGACACTTCTGCACATAGAGCACAATTTCCTGTACATTCTGTCATAGTAAAAGGGGGGCCCCTCTACTCAGAGTGTACAACCAAGGAGCGTCACTGCTCATTCTGCAGCCCTTAACTTTTGCTGCAGTGGGCACAGAGTGTTTCTTGGTAGTCTTAAAGAAATCTAAACACCTCACACACATGGTTATGTGCTTTAAAAATGTTTTTAAAAAGACACCTGTACCATGCCAGATATAGAGTTTAAATGTATTCCAAAAAATGTGTGAATAACTAATAAGAGAAGAAATGGTCTTTGTTCGAGGAGTAGGCCTTCAGAATATTGTTAATTGACTATGAGAAACAATTTTGAAAGCTGGGTTCAACGTTTTGTGAAACAACCACATCCATTAGCTATTTCACACGGCCATTATTTAAATCATGAATAGCCTATAACTATGCGGTTCGTGCCATAAAGCTATGAACCGTCAGCTTGTGGCAAGTTGTGGGATGTCGGCATAGACATTAAAACCTGGGGATGTCGGTTGGACTCCAATTGCCTCAACAACAAAAAGGGACAACTGCTTTGCTTTTCCGTGGTGTGTATTCACACCCCCCCCCCAAAAAAATAAATTTACCAATAAAAAATGACAACTACTAAATAATTTAACTTTCGTTTCTCTGTGTTTCATAATTGTCCTTCAATTAGTAAGGGGCTGAATATATCTCACCGGAGAAAGCATCCTAGTGAGCAACACAGCTCCTCCTGACTGTAAAGGTGCAGCGTGGTAGGCGTACATTCTTTATTTTAAATGTTCCACCAAGAAATAAAAAACTATAAACAATACAACGAACGAAAAGCTTCGTCGTGCAAACTACATGCACTCAAACAAAGACAAGGAGGGAAAAAGGGCTGCCTAAGTATGATTCCCAATCAGAGACAATGAAAGACAGCTGCCTCTGATTGGGAACCACACTCGGCCAAACACAAAGAAATAGAGAACATAGAATGCCCACCCTAAATCACACCCTGACCTAACCAAATAGAGAAATAAAAAGGCTCTCTAAGGTCAGGGCATGACACCCCAAGACATAAGACTCCTGAACAGCTAATCAAATGGCTACCCAGACTACTTGCATTGCCCACCCCCCTATGCTGCTGCTACTCTCTGTTATAATCTATGCATAGGCACTTTAATAATGCTACCTACATGTACATAATTACCTCAACAACGGTGCCCCCCATCACCGGCAACGCAAAACAATATGGGCTGGACCATATGCCTAAGGTGGATGAATGCATAGCAGAACTAATGCTCTCCCCAGATGAAGCCCTGAAAGATGATGCCCACTGCCCCAGACCTCAGTGCAGGGCCAAAGATGAGCTACTGTCACGGGCCTACGGAACAGCAAGATGAATTTTACTCAACCTATTTCCTGGTTCCGAATAAAGACGGAGGCTTCTGTCCAGTTCTGGATTTAAAATGGTTCAATGTTTTCCTAAACGTTCTCCCCTTTCACATGTTGCGGACTATCAGCGTTCTCCAGACCATAGCTGCAGGGGAATGGTTCACGTCCCTGGACTTAAAGGATGCTTACTTTCACGTTCCTGCATTACCGGAACACAGGCATTTTCTGCGGTTCGCCTTCCAGGGTCAGGCATACCAGTTTGCGGTATTACCCTTCGGTCTCTCCCTGGCTCCTCGTGTCTTCACAAGATGTGTGAGCGCAGCCCTGAGGTCCATCCACCTACAAGGGATCAAGATCCTTCCTTACCTCAATGACTGGCTCATCTGCACCCCCCCTCGTCAGTGTGTGGCTGAGCGCACAGCACTGACACTGAACCACGTCATTGCACTGGGTCTTACCATGAACAACGAAAAGAGTAACTTCACACCAAGCCAGAAGGTCAACTTTATTGGCATGGCTCTGAACTCCCGCACTATGAGGGCATGTATAACAACTCAGCACGTGGACAGCATTCTTCTTCTGCAACAATTTCAGTTGAATGCAGTCGTGGTGGCCTCCACGGTGGCCCCGTTAGGCCTGCTGCCTTTAAGACCACTACAAGGGTGTGCTCCCAAGTCTAAGATTAAGGATCTATTTTCCTAGTTTAAAATTATTCCCAGTTGTCTATCATCATAAATGCCAGACTTTGATGACAAAGTTTGATGACAAAATTTGCCGACGAAGGACGTCTGTCCTAGCTCGTTCATTAATGTCTTTATCGAAATTACGGCTTGCCTCTTATACGCTTGTCATCCCGTTATGCCATAGTTTGTACATCTCAATTGTCAGTAGAAACCACATTTGTTTAAGCAAGTCAGCCATATCAGCTATGTTTTTTTTAAAGCAGTAAATGAGGCTGCATGAACTGTTTCGCTGCCAAACAAGGCTCCGCTGATAGCCAGGCGTGGCAGAGGTATAGTGTAATTAATGTATTGTTTAGCGTTGTGTTGTGTAGTGGATTTGCTGGCATGCATCCCACTTTTTTTTGTTGCCACGATTGATAAGATTTATATGCTAAAACCCCCACTGAACAGGTTAAAGAAGGATTTTAAGCCTTGAGACAATTAAGACATGCATTGTGTATGTGTGCCATTCAGAGGGTGATTGGGCAAGACAAAACATTTAAGTGCCTTTGAACAGGGTATGGTAGTAGGTGCCAGGCGCACCAGTTTGAGGCAAGAACTGCAACACTGCTAGGTTTTCACTCTCAAAAGTTTCCCGTGTGTATCAAGAATGGTCCACCACCCAAAGGACAACTATGGGAAGCATTGGAGTCAACATGGGCCAGCATCCCTTGTACAGTCCATGCCCGACGATGTTCCAAATGTTTGGTTTACTCAGTGTATAATGAAAACAATAGTGGTCCTCGAACGAAACCTTGAGGAACACTGAAACTTACCTTTGATTTGTCGGCGGTCAAACCATCCACAGAGACAAACTGATATCTTTCAGACAGATTAGATCTATACCAGGCAAGAAATAGTCAGTGTAGACCAATTAGGGTTTCCAATCCCTCTAAAAGAATGTGGTGATTGATGGTGTGGAAAGCACCATTAAGGTCTAGGAGCACAAGAACAGACTCAGAGCCTTGGTCTGACGCCACTAAAATGTAATTTACCACCTTCGCGAGTGCAGTCTCAGTACTATGGTGGGGTCTAAAACCAGACTGGAGCGTTTCGTATACATTATTTGTCTTCAGGAAGGCAGTGAGTTTCTGAGCAACAGCTTTATCTAAAAATGTATTAGAGGAATGGGAGATTTAATATTTTCTTTACATTTCCGGGCCAAGGTTTGTCTCTTTCAGTAGAGGCTTTATTACTGCCACTTTTAGTGAGTTTGGTACACATCCAGAGGATAGGGAGCCATTTATTATGTTCAACATTGGAGGCCCAAGCACAAGAAGTAGCTCTTTCAGTAGTTTAGTTGGAATAGAGTCCAGTAGACAGCTGGAAGGTTTAGAGGCAATGACTATTTAAGTGATTGTGTCGAGAGCTACAGGATTAAAAATGTTTAGTGTCTCCATTGATCTAAGGTCCTGACAGTTCTGTGCAGACACAGGACAACTGAGTTTTGGAAAAATATGCATATTCATAGTGGAGTCCGTCATTTGTTTTCTAATGATCATGATCTTTTCGTCAAAAAAGTTCATGAATTCATCACTGCTGAAGTGAAGGTCATCTTTACTTGGGGAATGCAGCTTTTTACTTCGATTTTGCACAGTACTGTCTTTCCAAGCTAGGTGGAAGACTTCCAATTTGGTGGAGCACAATTACCTACATGAATTCCAAAGTTTAAAATTGGTTTGAGTACCAGAGATTAAGTCAAAACCGGAACCATTTAGATCCAGATCTAGACCAAGGACCAGTGGATCGAGACCATGACCAGACCAAGACCAGTTTAAATGGATAAAAATAAGATCCTGGGGCCTCAAAATATGGCCCAAAAAGGTGGTGGTCTCGCTTGATGCGGAAAAAGCTTTTTACCATGTTGAGTGGGACTACAAACAGATCACCGACCATTTCGAATCCCACCGTACCTTCTCCGGTATGCAATCTGGTTTCCGAGGTGGTCATAGGTGCACCTCAGCCACCCTCAAGGTTCTAAACGATATCATAACCGCCATTGATAAAAGACAATACTGTGCAGCCGTATTCATCGACCTGGCCAAGGCTTTCAACTCTGTCAATCACCACATTCTTATTGGCAGACTCAACAGCCTTGGTTTCTCAAATGACTGCCTCGCCTGGTTCACCAACTACTTCTCAGATAGAGTTCAGTGTGTCAAATCGGAGGGCCTGTTGCCTGGACCTCTGGCAGTCTCTATGGGGGTGCCACAGGGTTCAATTCTCAGGCTGACTCTTTTCTCTGTATATATCAATGATGTTGCTCTTGCTGCTAGTGATTCTCTGATCCACTTCTACGCAGACAACACCATTCTGTATACTTCTGACCCCTCTTTGGACACTGTGTTAACAAACCTCCAGACGAGCTTCAATGCCATACAAGTCTCCTTCCGTGGCCTCCAACTGCTCTTAAATGCAAGTAAAACTAAATGCATGCTCTTCAACCGATCGCTGCCCGCACCTGCCCGCCCGTCCAGCATCACTACTCTGGACGGTTCTGACTTAGAATATGTGACTTTGAACTACAAATACCTAGGTGTCTGGCTAGACTGTAAACTCTCCTTCCAGACTCATATTAAACATCTCAAATTCAAAATTAAATATAGAATCTGCTTCCTATTTCGCAACAAGGCATCCTTCACTCATGCTGCCAAACATACCCTAGTAAAACTGACTATCCTACAGATCCTTGACTTCGGTGATGTCATTTACAAAATAGCCTCCCACACTCTACTCAGCAAATTGGATGCAGTCTATCACAGTGCCATCCGTTTTGTCACCAAAGCCCCATATACTACCCACCACTGCAACCTGTATGCTCTCGTCGGCTGGCCCTCACTTCATATTTGTCGCCAAACCCACTGGCTCCAGGTCATCTATAAGTCTTTGCTAGGTAAAGCCCCGCCTTATCTCAGCTCACTGGTCACCGTAGCAGCACCCACCCGTAGCACGATCTCCAGCAGGTATATTTCACTGGTCACCCCCAAAGCCAATTCCTCTTTGGCTGCCTTTCCTTCCAGTTCTCTGCTGCCAATGACTGGAACAAATTGCAAAAATCACTGAGGCTGGAGACTCATATTTCCCTCACTAACTTTAAGCATCAGCTGTCAGAGCAGCTCACAGATCATTGCAACTGTACATAGCCCATCTGTAAATAGCCCATCTAACTACCTCATCCCCATATTGTTATATTTTTTTGTTGCTTCTTTGCACCCCAGTATCTCAACTTGCACATTCATCTTCTGCACACCTATCACTACAGTGTTAATTGCTAAATTGTAATTACTTCACCACTACGGCCTATTTATTGCCTTAGCTCCCTAATCTTACCTCATTTGCACACACTCTATATAGATTTTTTTCTATTGTGTTATTGACTGTACGTTTGTTTATTCCATGTGTAACTCTGTGTTGTTGTTTGTGTCGCACTGCTTTGCTTAATCTTGGCCAGGTCGCAGTTGTAAATGAGAACTTGTTCTCAACTGGCCTACCTGTGTCACGCCTGCTCCTGCTCTTCCCTTCCCTTGGCGCTTGAGGGCACCAGATTACCCTGCATCACACGTTCCTGCCATCTATCATGCATTCCTGCCTTCCCTCGTCACTGGCATCAGCATTATTGGACTCACCTGGACTCACTTACAGTATCTCCTGTTAATTTCCTCCCCTATATTTGTCAGTTCCCTTGCTCTGTTCCCTGCTGCTTCATTGTATTGTTTTTGTCTGAGTTTTAGTTATTGACGCTGTTCCTGTCTTGTCTATGTCAGTCATTTATTAAATGTTTACTCCCCGTACCTGCTTCGTCCATCCAGCGTCATTCCTCGTGACAGAATGAAGCAGCCAACAAACGAAGCATCGGGGAGTACTGGCGTTCCGGTTGGAATGGTGGCAACGGTTCTGGGTCGCCACCGATGGAACCGGGGATGCCTAGCCAGCTCGTCGGGCTTCCACGCCCTAGCTGGCTCAAGATGTTTCCTTTCCCCGGTTGGCTCGGATGGCGCCCATCCCACGTCGGGCCTCAGCTGGATCGTCAGTTTTGTCTGCCCAGATGGTCTGTCTTTTGTTTTGTTGGTGACGTCGGGGTGGATTCCGCCGCCGATGGAACCGGGGGTGCCTAAGCCAGCCCGTCGGGCTTCCACGCCCTGGCTGGCTCGAGAGGTTTTCCTGGCTCGGCGGCTTCCCATCCCACGTCACACTTCACTGGATCATCGGGCTTCCCTTCCCCTGCTGCTGCATGATCGACAGGCGTCTTGCATCAGCCGGATCGTCAGGCTCCCATGCCTCGGCTGGCTCGCCGGGCTTTCCCGCCCCAACCGGCTTGCCCAGCGCCCATGTCTCGGCCGGTTCGCCCAGGAGGGACGCTGTGTTGCGTCCCAAGAGGGTGGGGTACTGTCACGCCTGCTCCTGCTCTTCCCTTCCCCGGCGCTTGAGTGCGCCAGATTACCCTGCATCACACGTTCCTGCCATCTATCATGCACACCTGCCTTCCCTCGTCACTGGCATCAGCATTATTGGACTCACCTGGACTCACTTACAGTATCTCCTGTTAATTTCCTCCCCTATAATTGTCAGTTCCCTAGCTCTGTTCCCTGCTGCTTCATTGTATTGTTTTTGTCTAAGTTTTAGTACTTGACGCTGTTCCTGTCTTGTCTATGTCAGTCATTTATTAAATGTTTACTCCCCGTACCTGCTTCGTCCATCCAGCGTCATTCCTCGTGACAACCTGGTTAAATAAAGGTGAAATAAAAAAATACCTAACAGCTGCCCTTTATAGATTTGGCTTTGGTCCCAAATTCATTGCGTGGATAAAGATTCTTTATTTCTCTCCCATGGCTTTGGCATGGCCTAAGAACTTGTCCTCTGACTATTTTCACCTGCACGTGGATGCAGACAGGGTTGTCCACTCTCTCCCTTGTTATTTGCTTTGGCAATCGAGCCCCTCGCCGTCGCACTGCGCTCTAACGATGCTATTCAAGGTATACTCAGGATGGGCTTAGAGCAGAAAGTCTCACTATATGTGGATGACCTCCTTTTGTTTATCTCCAACCCTGATACCTCATTACCACATGCCTTATCTGTTCTTAAACAGTTTGCAGCAATCTCAGGGTACAAGCTGAATCTAGGCAAGAGTGAGCTTTTTTAAGGAAAACATTGTTGCTCTAGCAGATAGTTAGAAACAACATTTTAGTTTTTGGAAGTCTCTACCTCTTTCTCTTATTGGAAGGGTTAATGTCATTTAAATGAATGTGTTGCCCAAATGTTTATACTTATTTCAATGTTTACCCATTTTTATTCCAAAGTATTTTTTTAATTCACTGGATCAAACATTGATGTGTTTTATTTGGGATGGCAAGGTACCAGGGATTGGTAGAAAACATTTACAGAAGCCTAAGGTATTGGGTGGTTTAGCTCTACCAAATTTTTAGACATAATATTGGACTGCAAATGTCAGAGCCCTTTTGTACTGGCTACAAGCTGATCCTACTGGCCCAAGACCACTCTGGGTCCAGATGGAGTCTGAATCATGTAAACCTGCTGCACTTTCCTCTGTGTTGTGCTCCTCTCTCCCAGTGTCCCTAGGCAAAAGGTGTGTCAACCCAATTGTAAAGCAGTCTCTTAAAATTTGGAATCTGTTCTGTTTAGCATTTAGCCTTCGAGGCATTTCTCTATCAGGCCCAATCAATCAGAACATTTTATTTCCTCTTTAAATGATGGGACTTTTGGCATCTAGCACTCACTGGGCCTCTCCTCACTAGCCCAATTATTATTATTTGATTATATATTTGCCTATTTTGCTCAGCTACAATCCCACTTTTTCCGCTATCTCCAGACTAGGAACTTTGTTAGAGCTACCACACCTGGATTTCCCAATATGCCTGAGAGTACAGCTATAGAAAGCATCTTTGAGCTAAACAAGCTTCCTAACGGTGCAATTTCAGATGTGTATGCAATCATTAATGATTTACAGAAAGAAGCCTTCTTTGTTGCCTTTAAAGACTCGATGGGAAAAGGATTTAGGGGAGGAACTTGGGTAAGACACCTGGGAATCTGTGCTGCACAGGGTGCATTCGTCCTCTTTCAGCACTAGACACAGCCTCATTCAATTCAAGGTGGTTCACCATATCCACTGGTCCGGTGCCAAACTTGGAAGAATATTCTCTAATTTTGATCCTACCTGTGTTCGATGTAAAACGGAACCAGCCACAATGTCGGACACTGTTGCTCATACAACTCTTTTAGCTAGACGGCTAATACTCCAGAACTGGAAGATGGCGGTTCCCCATCATATAAATATTGGGTGGGAGATGTGTTGTGCTGTCTGAAATGAGAAAAATGTAATTCAATAAATGTGGCAACTCCAAACTGTTTTATGATGTTTGGGCTCCAAACAAAAAACAGTCTTACTTTGATCAGTCCACCCTCTGATGGCATTCTTATCAAAACAAAAATAAGTCTGGTTGGAGGAGCATTTCTTTGTGGGTTTTTTGGGAGGACATTGAGGTTGGTGATGTGCCTATTGATTCTTATTGAATGTGATTTGTGGATGCCTTATTCCTCTTGCTCTGTCAGAGCCCAACATGGGAGCTTGTTTTGCCCTGTTTTTTATTTGGTTTACACTTACATTGTAAAAAAATAATTAATAATAATAACATTGTAAACTTTAATTTTGGTCCAGTGGATGGTCAGTCTGTGGTCATGACTGACTGTGAGTGTGAGTGGTTGCATTTCTTCACCCCTTTCCCTCGTCTGTTTACAGGAACAATGGCGAGGTGACCACTCTGTTCCTGTATTAACTACAGATTGCCCTTTAACTTTTGTCCCCTTCTGCCCAGTGTATTTAACTTGTCTAAAGTACGGTATCTTTATAGTTACTTTTTTTCTTCTTTTTTCCGAGCTGAGTATATTTATATTGTTTATTGTGTTGTCTTATTATGTGTGTAAAACTGAATAAACAGAGTTTTCCAAAACGTTTAGATTTTTTATGTTGCTCTATGCATCCGTAGCGTGATTTATAACATACAGTAGAATTTAACAGGTGAACAGACAGTTGATATTTTGCATTGAAGTGTGAAAGCCTACTGTAGTTTTTTTTAGAATAGACATACTGTTCTAGACAAAGTTTCAGAATTCGCAGGCAGTGCAGCATATTTAGGTTCGGTAAAAAGTAAACACAAAGCATTATTTAATTAAAACAATCTGTTTACAGGTCCTTAATAATTTTCAAGTGTCACTGTAAAAGTATAAAATATTTTGCCAACACCTCCAGAGACATTTGATTAAGTTTGCCATTGCTATTCCCTTTAGATCAAATCAAATCAAATGTATTTATATAGCCCTTCTTACATCAGCTGATATCTCAAAGTGCTGTACAGAAACCCAGCCTAAAACCCCAAACAGCAAGCAATGCAGGTGTAGAAGCACGGTGGCTAGGAAAAACTCCCTAGAAAGGCCAGAACCTAGGAAGAAACCTAGAGAGGAACCAGGCTATGAGGGGTGGCCAGTCCTCTTCTGGCTGTGCCGGGTGGAGATTATAACAGAACATGGCCAAGATGTTCAAATGTTCATAAATGACCAGCATGGTCAAATAATAATAATCACAGTAGTTGTCGAGGGTGCAGCAAGTCAGCACCTCAGGAGTAAATGTCAGTTGGCTTTTCATAGCCAATCATTAAGAGTATCTCTACCGCTCCTGCGGTCTCTAGAGAGTTGAAAACAGCAGGTCTGGGACAGGTAGCACGTCCGGTGAACAGGTCAGGGTTCCATAGCCGCAGGCAGAACAGTTGAAACTGGAGCAGCAGCACGGCCAGGTGGACTGGGGACAGCAAGGAGTCATCATGCCAGGTAGTCCTGAGGCATGGTCCTAGGGCTCAGGTCCTCCGAGAGAGAGAAGGAAAGAGAGAAAGAAAGAGAATTAGAGAGAGCATACTTAAATTCACACAGGACACCGGATAAGACAGGAGAAGTACTCCAGATATAACAAACTGACCCTAGCCCCCCGACACATAAACTACTGCAGCATAAATACTGGAGGCTGAGACAGAAGGGGTCAGGAGACACTGTGGCCCTATCCGATGATACCCCCGGACAGGGCCAAAAAGGAAGGATATAACACCACCCACTTTGCCAAAGCACAGCCCCCACACCACTAGAGGGATATCTTCAACCACCAACTTACCATCCTGAGACAAGGCCGAGTATAGCCCACAAAGATCTCCGCCACGGCACAACCCAAGGGGGAGCGCTAACCCAGACAGGAAGATCACGTCAGTGACTCAACCCACTCAAGTGACGCACCCCTCCTAGGGACGGCATGAAAGAGGACCAGTAAGCCAGTGACTCAGCCCCTGTAATAGGGTTAGAGGCAGAGAATCCCAGTGGAGAGAGGGGAACCGGCCAGGCAGAGACAGTAAGAGCGGTTCGTTGCTCCAGTGCCTTTCCGTTCACCTTCACACTCCTGGGCCAGACTAGACTCAATCATATGGCCCACTGAAGAGATGAGTCTTCAGTAAAGACTTAAAAGTTGAGACCGAGACTGCGTCTCTCACATGGGAGGCAGACCATTCCATAAAAATCGAGATCTATAGGAGAAAGCCCTGCCTCCAGCTGTTTGCTTAGAAATTCTAGGGACAATTAGGAGGCCTGCGTCTTGTGACCGTAGCGTACGTGTAGGTATGTACGGCAGGACCAAATCGGAAAGATAGGTAGGAGCAAGCCCATGTAATGCTTTGTAGGTTAGCAGTAAAACCTTGAAATCAGCCCTTGCCTTAACAGGAAGCCAGTGTAGGGAGGCTAGCACTGGAGTAATATGATCAACATTTATTTTTTTTGGTTCTAGTCAGGATTCTAGCAGCCGTATTTAGCACTAACTGAAGTTAGTTTCGATACTCTCTTGGCCTAATTCCAATACTTCCAAAGTAGGCTAGGCCCTATATAGCAAATAAGGTCGTTATTGTCACCATAAAAGCTGAGTAAGTGATGGGCGTTTTTAGGCTGAGTTATAATGCTCAACAGGTCTGATTTATAACGGTAAAGCTGTGTATGTGTGGTATGCGCCAAGTTTATAATCTCTTTTCAGAAATGGTGCAAGCAGATATTTAGTGTAAAATTTACACAACGATTATAATTGAGGCCCCAGTAGAGTAAACATGAGTATAGTTCAGTGCAGTAGAGTATAATTCAGTACAGTACAATATAGTACAGAATAGTACAGTACGGTAAATGTGCTCCTTGTCTAAAATGTGTTTGTATGTATGAAATGCATTTTAACTGTCACGCCCTAACCTTAGAGATCCTTTTTATTCTCTATTTTGGTTAGGTCAGGGTGTGACTAGGGTGGGTAGTCTAGTTTTTTAATTTCTATGTTGGCCTGGTATGGTTCCCAATCAAAGGCAGCTGTCTATATTTGTCTCTGATTGGGGATCATATTTAGGCAGCCTTTTCCCACTGGGTTTTTGTGGGATCTTGTTTTTGTGTAGCTGCCTGTGAGCAGCACAGTACGGTTCGTTTTCGTCTGTATTGTTTTTGGTGAGTTTCTCTAAGTACTCTAAGTACGCTGCGCCGTGGTCCATTTCTAACAACGATCGTGACATTATCCTACAAAGACGGAATAGAACATTGTTGTGGAAATTCAGTACAGAGAGAGACTTGGTCTTGATCATTTCTTCAAACAATCATCTTTATTTAATATCAATTAATTATTGCAATAATGAGACCGTCAGCCCACCAGTCTTGACTGACTGTTAGGCTGAGAGTCTAGCCTTTACAGATGATGCACAGTTTTTATATAGCTGATACCAAGATTCCTTAGTCAGTCACTTCTAACCTTCCATTAAGCCACCTTGGTTATCTACACAGGATGGTCTTTTACTTAGTTTCCCAGATGCCAGGAAGATGAGACAATGAGGCATTGTTAACTCTTCCAGGATCTCGATTTCAAGTCACACACACCACATCTTGTCTATAGAATACTAGCTTTTAGGTTGTTATCACCAACACAAATCAGTTGTTAGCTTCAAGCTATCTCTAGTAGGACCCATGTCCTCAACACCCAGACTAGCTGTAGGGTGCTAGAGTGGAGGCCATAAAACACAGCATTAGCAGGACAGAAATATCTTACTGTTTGTTAAGTAAATAATTGTTACAAAGCCAACAAATAAGGTGAATACATACTTTTTCCCTCACAACATATTTAATGGTAGTGCAAGAGCACTTTATCCTACAAATTAATTTTTATTTATTCAAGATTTTATTGTTAGTTTTTTGCTCTGCATTTCCATTCAGCCAGATACTTCAGATCGGGCAAGGAACTCCCTGGTTCCCCAAGCTGGGCTAACAGTCCTGCCATGTAAAACATCAGTGCAACAGTCTAAATCCAAAGCAATTTGAGGACCTTTACTCCATTCGAAAATACACTACATGACCAAAAGTATGTGGACACCTGCACGTCGAACATCTCATTCCAAAATCATGGGCATTAATATGGAGTCGGTGCCCCCCTTGCTGCTATAACAGCCTCCACTCTTCTGGAAAGGATTTCCACTAGATTTTGGGACATTCTTACGAGGTCTTGCTTCCATTCAGCCAAAAGAGCATTAGTGAGGTCGGGCACTGATATTGGGCGATTAAACCTGTCTCGCAGTCGGCGCTCCAATTCATTCCAAAGTTGTTTGATGGGGTTGAGGTCAGGCCAGTCAAGTTCTTCCACACCGATCTCGAAAAAATATTTTCTGTATGGACCTCGCTTTATGCACGGGGGCATTGTCATGCTGAAAGAAGAAAGGGACTTCCCAAAACTGTTGCCATAAAGTTGGAAGCACACTCTTCTAGAATGTCATTGTATGCTGTACATTAAGATTTTGCTTCACTGGAACTACGGGCCTAGCCCAAACCATGGAAAATAGCCCCAGACCATTATTCCTCCACCAAACCTTACAGTTGGCACTATGCATTCGGGCAGGTAGCGTTTTCCTGGCATCCGCCAAACCCAGATTCGTCCGTCGGACTACCAGATGGTGAAGCGTGATTCATCACTCCAGAGAACACGTTTTCACTGCTCCAGAGTCCAATGGCAGCGAGCTTTACACCACTCCAGACAACGCTTGGCATTGCGCATGGTGATCTTAGGCTTGTGTGCGGCCATGGAAACCCATTTCATGACGCTCCCGACGAACAGTTCTTGTGCTGATATTGCTTCCAGAGACAGTTTGGAACTCGGTAGTGAGTGTTGCAACCTTGGACAGAAGAATTTTACTCGCTACACGCTTCAGAATTCGGCAGTCCCGTTCTGTAAGCTTGTGTGGCCTACCACTTTGCAGCTGGGCACCAGTCCCATGGTGTTTATATTTGCGTACTATTGTTTGTACAGATGAACGTGGTACCTTCAGGCGTTTGGAAATTGCTCCCAAGGATGAACCAGACTTGTGGATGTCTACAATTTTTTTCTGAGGTCTTGGCTGATTTCTTTTGATTTTCCCATAATGTCAAGCAAAGAGGCACTGAGTTTGAAGGTAGGCCTTGAAATACATCCACAGGTACACCTCCAATTGACTCAAATTATGTCAATTTGCCTATCAGAAGCTTCTAAAGCCATGACATCATTTTCTGGAATTTTCCAAGCTGTTTAAAGGCACAGTCAACGTAGTGTATGTAAACTTCTGACCCACTGGAATTGTGATACAGTGAAATAATATGTCTGTAAACAATTGTTGGAAAAATTACTTGTGTCATGCACAAAGTAGATGTCCTAACCGACTTGCCAAAACTATAGTGTCTTATCAAGAAATTTGTGGAGTGGTTGAAAAACGAGTTTTAATGACTTTAATGACAACCTAAATGTATGTCAACTTCTGACTTCAACTGTAACTGTCATCTGATGTACTTGGCTGTACACTCTGCATCAGATAGTAGGCCTAATCTTTGGTCTCTCTTTGTTAAATCTCTTGAACATTCTAGGAATTACAATTATGGTTGCATATTTATGTAATTTAACACTTTTATTACACAGTTGGTTAAGACAGACCTGTGAAATTGATTTCGGTGAACTCCGTGACACTGCCTGTAAGATTGAAAAGCCTCTCTTCTCCATTTATTCTGCTGTCTGAAAGGTAAGGATAAGACTAAGGAAAGACTTCTACTTACTGTAATTGCCATATTGTGACAAGTTATTGGGGGAGAAAATAGCGTAAGGATAGTAGTCACAAGACTATTATTACTGTAAGTACTCCTCAGTTACAAGAAATAACTTGTCTGTCTTGGGTGATTTCATTATTGCTGTGTGAAGCTGTCAAAATGGCTTCTCATGCACAGTAAACGTAAATAGCAAAACGTGATATAAAACATGAAAATGTTGCAGTGATCATCTGAAAAGTCAAAATATTTTTAAAAGATAACTA
This sequence comes from Salvelinus alpinus, assembly GCF_045679555.1. Classification (NCBI taxonomy): domain Eukaryota; kingdom Metazoa; phylum Chordata; class Actinopteri; order Salmoniformes; family Salmonidae; genus Salvelinus; species Salvelinus alpinus. The sequence continues at coordinate 17,890,884 of NC_092118.1, forward strand.
TGTCTAAATAATGGCATCTCTGTATTGTGTCTATGCTGTGAGGTAAGGTCGGGGGTAAGAAATCATGATGGCAGTTCTTTGCACTGAGTTACCCAAATCTCATACATGTATACCATGATTAGTCTAATCCCATCCTAGAGATTGCACCAGGTCACCTAATATATTATATTTGTAAGCCATTGGTACCATGCTAGGCTATGCCAATGTCTTGTTAATTGTGCATGCCTGGCACTGAGGGATATCCAGTGTCTGTCCCTTATTAGTGAGGGTGAAGTCCCAGAGTCAAGCCACATTTCCCATGGGGGAAGGGGGAGCTACACTAACAATCATATCAACCATACCAACTGAACAAATGATCTTAACATGTTTCTGTTTTTTCAGTAATATTCTTTGTAGATTTTTGTAGATTTTTTTTCTTGCGGTGAAAGATTGGTTCCTCTACAAACATCAAGAGATGTGGATAAAGCAACAACAAGGTTTGAATATGTTTTTTCCCTGAAGTTTTTATTTGTTAGCAAGCAAAAATGTACTTTACTGGCACAGCCATGTTGTTGTTGGACTATATTACACATAAATAAATAGCCATTTGTATTACTGTAGTTGTAAACAATATGTTCCTTTTAGAATGTATTAATTAAAAGGTGATGACATGGTCAGACTTAAAGACAAATAGTTCAATTGCACATTTACACAGACATCAGGGGATCCGTTCACAGAATCAAACTCAGACTAACACATGATTTAAAAAAAACATAACATTAACAACAACAAACAATAACTGGCATTTAATGCACAGCAAATTGTCAAACTGTTAAACGAACTTTAGAGCATTAATGTCTTGTTTCAGTCTTCCTCTAGAATGTACTAAATCAAAGTATACATGTTTTTTGTGTGAATTAAATAAAAGTATGACATATTTCATAAACACAGTATTGTAATGGATATTCAAATATATATTTACAAACCTAATGTATGTACACTGTAGTGACTCATGGTAATAATCATCATAATGTTGTTGAATGAGGTAATTATGTGCGCAGAAAGTGCTGTAAGTTCTCACTTTTGAGAGAAGTAATGGTGAAAGCAATGCCACAGAAATAATAACAATGCCATAACTGCTTTGCCATACACTATTGTTTTCCTTAATAACCTGGTGTACAGAAACACAATATAAATGTACAATAGGGTGACCAGGATAGACTGGAATTAATACATTATTATTAATAATACATTATTATAAACCATTTTTACATACAAAACTATATTGTATACATCCTGATTAGAAAAATAGAGGTTACATCGTTGTCACGACTCCTACCGAAGGTGGCTCCTCTTCCTGTTCGGGTGGCGCTCGGTGTCACCGGCCTACTAGCTGCCATCGATCCCTTTGCCCTTTTCTGTTGGTTTTGTCTGATTTGTTTCACCTGTTTCTTGTTTAGATTTTAAATTGGGCTATTTAAGCCGGTAGGCCCGCCTGCTCTTTGTGCGGGCTTGATTATTTTTCCCACTGTGTTGACGTGTGGTAGTGCGTGTTGTTTAGTTACCTCTTTTGGGCATTTGTTTGATTTCGCCCAGTTTCGTGGAGAGTACTACTTTTCCCTGTGCGTAATAAAGCGCTATTCTGAACTTTCTGCCTCCTGCCCCTGACTCCGCACCCACTACGCCTAGTGTGTTACAATCGTTCTCTGTCTAAAAATAGGATTTAAAAAGACACTTTGTGGTAGATGTTCTGTAAACATAAATTATAAAACATTTGAGCAAATACTATTGGAGAGGTAGCCTAGTAATTATCGAAGGGCCGGGGGCTAGTTTTCTACTTAGCTATATGGAATTGTTTCAAGATGGTCATACCAAGGATCATTTAGTTATTTGATTTAGAATTTTAAGACCCCTGTAGGTATACAATGTTTTATTTAAAAAATATTTGATAAAACATTGAATTTGGTCTTACTGCTATTAGCCCATAGAAACACATTGAGTAACAGATTAATTCATGAAATAACAGATTTACTTTTCATATCAGGATTAGAATTTACACAGCAGGTTACGATAATTAAAGTAGCAGGTTAGGAGAATTAGGTTAAGGTTAGGAAAGGGGTTAGTGTTAGCTAAAATGCTAAAATAATCACCTTTTGAGGTTTGACAACCTTTTGAGGTTTGACAATCTGTATCCCATCTAGACATGATCTTGTAGCTCTGCCACCTTCTACCGCAGATGTGGAAGGCCGTCATTGTCGGATGCGGTGGATTGAGACGCAGCCCACACAAAACAGATATCTCTACTTTAAACTGAAGGATTTTGATGGGGATTTTTGTTTATTATGCAAATTATGCCAATTTAATTTCCACGGGGGGCACGGACATCAACTTTATATGGTTGGGAGTAATACTTTGCCCTCTACAATGTTACGGTACAATCGTGCCCTCTGCTGGCTATGTCAGTTGGTGCTCTGTGTGGGAATGAAGTGTCCATGCAGATCCATGTGAATGCTGGCGTCGATTGAGGCACGAGCAATTTCCTCAAAGGTTTTGGCATTAAGGACAAGCATGAAGGGGGATTTCTTTGGATTGAGTGAGACGACTGAGGACAAAATGACTCCTGAAAACAGAAAATAAATAAATGTACCGTTTTATAGTGACATAGACATCAGAGCTGATTAAATGCTTTTGTAGTGCTGAAGAAGGCCTACTGCCTCTTACCATCATCCTCCTCCACAGCTCCTGGTGTGGCAACAAACACAGGCTCAGAGGGGTAGCAGTCCTCTTCTGTCCACTCAATGTACTTTCTGGTCACAATGTCCCCCTTCCCAATCTGTGTAAGTATTATTAACACAAACAGCAGCATGTTTTCAGTGAGAAATGAGAAACAACATCTCTATGTTAAGGAGAATACATTGGTAAGAGATTACCTTATTTGGGTGTGGAGTCCACTCCACTCTTGAGCCATAGAAATAACGGTACTTCTTGCCATTGAATTTGTAGTTCATCCCTGGCAACTCCAAACCTGTTTGTGTACAAATGGAGATAAATAAAATTGTATTGTAAAATGTATTTAGAAAATTACATTCTTTGTGGGTATGTTCCATAAAAAATGATGCAACTTATAACCCTCAATATTTCATTAAAACTAACAACTGTTTTACTAATGTAGCATTTGACCTCTTGATGCAGTGGTATATAATTAATACCGATCACTGTGATGTTCAGTTGACATCAAAGTCTCACCTTCAAATATTGTGTCAGGCAGGCAATACAGCGAGCCATCTCTCTGCATCACTGCTTTGGCTGTTGTGTCTTTGAGCCTCACAAGATTTGTTCCTTTTGGAGTATCCTATAACATACATGTATCCAGTCTTTATTTGTTGTATAAACATGTAATGGTAACATTTAATTTGAAGCGGCTTCGCATGAAGCTTAGATCGCCTTGAAAACATAATGAATCCATAGCTAGTTCATCATGAAAATGTCTAATTAAGCAAAATATCACAGCCCCTGATCAGTTCAAGATGTGATATATTCACAATATATCACGACCTCTCATGCTTTAATGCCTATTATGCTCTATAGCTCCCCCTTTAAGGTGTTCAATGTTTTAACTGTTCATAAGGAGCTAAATATTAATGTATTTACAAGATAGAGTTGGGGTCTTATCTATCTATATATACCTTGTCAACAGTGAGAGGCAACACAAATCTCTGGCAGATTGGTGGGGAGAAGTTGTCCTTGTGGCTCTCAATGAATTCATGGGTTTCCTTTCTCAGGTTCGCTAAGTAGAACATTTCATACAGATTGCTGTCTTTGTAGGTGATCATGTCAAACACTACATGGTCGTCGTCCTCGTAGGCGTTGATGTGGTGGAAAACCACCAGGGCATCTGTGTAGAACTTGGTGGACACAGCCTTCCCAGTCTTCTTGTCGACCAGGTGGATCAGCGTCTAAAGAATGGCCAAGGGGATCACCAGAGAGAATGTAAGAAGTTTGATTGTTGCCAAAGTGAGTTGAAGATAAATTAACTTCCATGAGGCTGTGATTAGACAAGAGTAGCTTACAATGTCCTCTTTGTCATATTTGAGGCAGCTGGCCCAGTTGACGCTTCTAAATATAGCTGTGGCCAGTCTGAGGATGTCCAGTTTGAATGGCTGCTCGACAAAGATTATGTAATTCTCTGTCATGCCGAAGCTGTGGAAGTAGCTGGGAAAGAGGGTAGAGCGACACGGTATATTGCAGACCTGCTTCACCTTCCGCAGGGCAGGCTTCTTATGCTCCTTATCTGGAGAGGGAAAGAACATTGTCCTGTGAACACTTAAATGTGTAATCATTCATGGAGGTTTTTCCCCTAACATGTATATGGCCAGGAAACCCCAAAATTAAAATGTTCCGATACCTGATGCATTTACTGGAACCTTGAAGATGACATAGTTGGGCATGCCAAACCTCATGAGGGCAGTTCCCATGTTATAGGTGTTTCCCTCATCGTCGTAGTGAGGGTGTGAAGTCGCCATGTTCAGAGAAATGTGATTCCTGTAGTTCATCTGAGGTTGAGTTTACAGGACAGGCAAAGGGAGAATATATTAAAGCCAGTGATAATAGATTACATGGACAACAGTGATCATTTCAACAGATTTGAATTTACCTTTCCAATTACGTCTAGGGTCATTGGGTCAATTTGATTCATGTAGTTGACTTCTGATGAGGCATAGTAGTCCTCACCATATCTAATGATGTTTATCAGGTTGTTATCTGTGAAGTCTGGGATGGCAGCGAGAAGGTAGGAGAAGGCTCTGAAAAAAGGACAAGATACTATGTGATATTATGTGTTTTTGGATATGTTTGTCGAGATTTTTTTGTGTGAACATCCATGAAAGGGACATGTAAAATCAGGAACAAATAAACTATAAATCATGTTAAAAATCGATTTACTTTGAAAATATGTTTTTGCAGGGATCGGGATAGATCATGGTCCCAAATTCTGACACAACAATCTTGTTTGCCTGAGTGTTTTTCTTGAAGGTGTCACTCCTCAGGAATTTACTCCTGTAGTACACCTCACCTGTAAAACACAAAGATTCTCAGCCCGATTCAGCCAGTTGGGAAAGTGTTTACCATTTGTGTAAATGTACAATGTGTTGTTCCTGTCTCACCATCTTTGAAGGTGAAACTATGAATTAAGGCCATGCCATCAAACCAGTGGTTGTATTCAGTGTCTCCCACTTTAAAGAGACCAGGCCCATTGCGCAGCAATGTCCCTTGTAGCCACTCAGGGACACATCCTGCAAGCACAGAAGATACAAGACACATAATAAATGCTTTCATTTTTACCATATTTCCATGTGATAAACCAAACAATGTAGAAATGGAGCTGATCCCTGATAAAGTTTGACCTTCAGCCTATATCTTTTTTTGAATGGCAAATTTGATATTTTTTTAAAGTTTACAATAGAGGTTAATTATACCTCATATACTGTATATAGGTGTTTGTGTCAGTGGAGGCTCCTCAGAGGAGGAAGGGGAGGCCCAGGTAAAATTTCAGGTAAAATAACAACTCAATGTTTACATCCCAGGACAAATTAGCTAGCAACAGCAAGCTAGCTAAAAATGACAAATTAGTTAGCAAGTGCAAGCTAACTAGCTAAATTGCCATACATGTTTAATGCTTTTCGACCTGTCCCCAAATTAATGTCATTGGTTCAGAGTTTGTTTTGATATTTTAACCTGCGTGTCGTGATCGCGTTTGGTGTAGGGGGACAAAATACATTTATGCACGATAACGCACGCGCGCAGCCGGTTTGGGTTCCGTGTAGTCACAGCAACTGCGAACACACAGGCAGAGAAGCACAAAGGGATGGAGGTGCGGCGAGAGAGCGGGCGAAAACGCTACTTCGGTGACCGCAGCTGTGCCGCAGCAAGACAAATTGGTCCTGTGACGTCGTCGCGGCAACGGTAAAACGTAATCTACCGTTTTCTAGCGGAGCCAATAGCGGATCTCACTGGAAAATTGTTGGAAACACTGCACAAGAGATTCATCAGAACGTGCCAACGTTAAAAAAGTAAAGTTGCTCAGAAGGAAATAATATTTTTTTATGCAAGTCACTAGCAAATAGGAAACTAACTTACTGACAACTGTTACCTTGAAAGATCGGTTAGCTAGTACATAAAGGGATATGCCAACGGCCTACCTGTTACTTCTGCTTTGACAGGTTCGGGTGATTCAGTCCCGTTCTTGCCGATGATGGATTGAAACATGGCATCAACTATGTTTCAATCTATAGGCTGTTATGTGGTACAGTGGTCCCTTAACTACAATAGGTTATATCAAGCTAGACTATGGACGGGTCCGTCTATATCTTTGATGTATGGACTATAGTCTAGGGGTAAAATTCCAAATGTATTGCATAACTGTATCACGTATGACCACGTAGGCTACCGTCTATTGGCTGGTTTATGTAAAGCGATCACAAAAAGTGATAACTCACTAAAACAATACTATCGCCATCTACTGGTCGGTTTATGTATAACCAAACTAACATAATGGTGGTTATTTAACATCACGAAGAAACAGAGAGGTCAGACTCTTTTAATGCATTTATTACAACATTGAATTGAAACTCCACTTCTTCTCCTTTACTCCTTCTTCTTCATCTCTTATCAAATTGACATCTTGAACTTTACTAAAAGGCGATGGAAAAGAAAATAAAGAAATGGATAGATTAGAAATAAAATATGCTTTTGGGCAGTCTTCATGCTAATGGGAGTTTATAGAGTTTATACATGTAATGGGCTGCCCTATAGTAAGTTTATTAATGAAAACTAAAAAGCAAACACCTGGTAAACAGCTGAGGGATGGGCTGGAGAAATGTAACCACTCTCAAATTCATAGACAGAGCTATGGATGCAAGGACTGCTCATCCATGAGATAAAAATGTAAGTTTTAACCATGTTTTGGAGCTATACAGTGTTTATTTACAATTACATTGTTTACAAAAAATGGAGTAAAACACGGCTATATTTAGACAGTTGAATAAGCTCAACAGGCATTACAAATTACATTATTCAAGAATCAATGGCTATATACAGTGTCATTATTTTACAAGTAAAAATATGTACAGTGCATTTGGAGAGTATTAAGACCCCTTGACTTTTTCCACATTTTGTTACGTTACAGTCTTATTCTAAAATTGATTAAATTGTTTTTCCCCCCTCAATGTTTGCTAATTTATAAAAATAATAACAGATACCACATTTACATAAGTATTCAAACCCTTTACTTAGTACTTTGTTGAAGCACCTTTGGCAACAATTACAGCCTCGAGTCTTCTTGGTATGACGCTACAAGCTTGGCACATCTGTATTTGGGGAGTTTCTCCCATTCTTCTCTCCAGATCCTCTCAAGCTCTGTCAGGTTGGATGGGGAGCGTCGCTACAGAGCTATTTTCAGGTCTCTCCAGAGATGTTCGATCAGGTTTAACTCAGGGCTCTGGCTGGGCCACACAAGGACATTCAGAGACTTGTCCCGAAGTCACTCCTGCGTTCTCATGGCTGTGTGCTTAGGGTTGTTGTCCTGTTAGAAGGTGAACCTTCGCCACAGTCTGAGGCCATGAGCTCTCTGGAGCAGATTTTCATCAAGGATCTCTCTGTACTTTGCTCCATTCATCTTTCACTCAATCCTGACTAGTCTCCATGTCCCTGCCACTGAAAAACAGCCTCACAGAATGATACTGCCACCACCATGCTTCACCGTAGGGATGTTGTCAGGTTTCCTCCAGATGTGACACTTGGCATTCAGATCAAATAGTTCAATATTGGTTTCATCAGACCAGAGATGCTTGTTTCTCATGGTCTGAGAGTCCTAACGTGCCTTTTGGCAAACTCCAAGCGGGCTGTCATGTGCCTCTTACCGAGGAGTGGCTTCTGTCTGGCCTCTCTACCATACATGCCTGATTGGTGAAGTGCTGCAGAGAATGTTGTCCTTCTGGAAGATTCTCCCAACTCCACAGAGGAACTCTGGAGCTCTGTCAGAGTGACCATCGGGTTCTTGGTCACTGCCAAGTCCAAGGCCCTTCTCCCCTGATTGCTCAGTTTGGCCGGGCAGCCAGCTCCAAATTTATTCCATTTCAGAATCATGGAGACCACTGTGTTCTTGGGGACATTCAATGCTGCAGACATTTTTTGTTACCCTTCCCCAGATCTGTGCCTCGACATAATCCTGTCTCGGAGCTCCTTTGACCTCATTGCTTGGTTTTTGCTCTGACGTGCACTGTCAACTGTTGGACCTTGTATAGATAGATGTGTGCCTTTCCAAATCGTGTCCAATCAATTAAATTTACCACAGGTGCACTCCAATCAAGTTCAACTTGGACTCCAACCAATCAATGCCGCACGGCAATCGCTCATCCATATATTTATATGTACATATTCTTATTAATTCCTTTACACTTGTGTGTGTATATAAGGTAGTTGTTGTGAAATTGTTAGATTACTTGTTAGATATTACTGCATGGTCGGAACTAGAAGCACAAGCATTTCGCTACACTTGCATTAACATCTGCTAACCATGTGTATGTGACCAATAAAATTTTATTTGAAGTTGTAGAAACATCTCAAGGATGATCAGTGGTAACAGGATGCACCTGAGCTCATTTTCAAGCCTCATAGAAAAGGGTAAATAAGGTATTTTTTAATTTTTTAATTATATATACATTTGCAAAATGTCTAAAAATCGGTTTTTGCTTTGTCATTATGGGGTATTGTGTATAGATTGATGAGGAAAGTGTTTAATTGAATCCATTTTAGAATAAGGCTGTAACATAACAAAATGTAGAAAAAGTCTGAGTACTTTCCGAATGTACTGTATGTGCCAATCCCAGATTGCCTCATTAAGACTTTTTTACCTTTCATAATAAATTGGTCCCCTCTCAAACTTCCTCTCCGCCTCCCCAACAGAGATTTTGTCTCTGGCTGCCATGGCCTGGATAGTGGCCTGGGACGGTATTAAAAACCAATAATTGGACTCCCGGGTGGCACAGTGGTCTAGGGCACTGCATCGCAGCGCTAGCTGCGCCACCAGAGACCCTGGGTTCGCGCCCAGGCTCTGTCGCAGCCGGCCGCGACTGGGAGGTCCGTGGGGCGATGCACAATTGGCCTAGCGTCGTCCGGGTTAGGGAGGGTTTGGTCGGTAGGGATATCCTTGTCTCATCGCGCACCAGCGACTCCTGTGGCGGGCCGGGCGCAGTGCGCGCTAACCAAGGGAGCCAGGTGCACGGTATTTCCTCCGACACATTGGTGCGGCTGGCTTCCGGGTTGGAGGCGTGCTGTGTTAAGAAGCAGTGCGGCTTGGTTGGGTTGTGTTTCGGAGGACGCATGGCTTTCGACCTTCGTCTCTCCCGAGCCCGTACGGGAGTTGTAGCGATGAGACAAGATAGTAATTACTAACAATTGGATACCACAAAATTGGGGAGAAAAGGGGGTAAAAAATACAATAAATAAATAATTAAAATATAAAACATTAATTAACCATGAATGGATAAAGAGAAGTTGTAAAGGAGTAGACCAGCATACATTTCCTTTACAACTGAGGATGTCAAAAGTCCAGAAGAGTTGGACATGACTGTCAGGAGACAAGGCCACTGTCTGGGTCAGTGGTTGATTGAAAAGTCATCTTACAGTTCACAGCAGTACCAATGTTAATCAACAAAATTCTTGGCCCTGTAAAGTTTAATATGTGGTATAAATATAAAGAGTCTCTGTATTTTTGGACTTTTATAACTCTGATGGTCTTTATCTGGGTCATTGGTTTGTTGCTGCCAAACCTGTATAAAGTTGATCTACACCTGCAAGCTGCAGTGTGTTACATCAATGGAAGCCTTCAGAGGCACCCATTATTACTGTTGACACAGGGTCCTCCCTGATGACCTTATTGCAGACCATTCACTATATCCCTGTGGTCTGTTGGTTTGTACACAAGGATTATGTCCATTAGAAGTTCACAAAGAAAGTGCAGTCAGCCATAACTGGTCATTCTGTAATGTCAGGCCCCTTTAAAGACAGCATGTCACCAGGCTGCCTGTAATAGTGCACAGGTGAAGGGGTGAAGATGGACAGCACTAATCTCTCTTTGTTGCTTTTGATGGCTCTCCTCTTAAGCCTGTCTTGTGCTGAGGATGAGATGGCACCTCTATCCTGCCCAGAGTACCAAGAGGATTTTGACGGCTCCTGTTATGAGTTTGTGGCTCTACCGCGTTCCTTCCTCAGTGCACAGGGCTGGTGTGAGTGGGGTGGTGGACACCTGGCCTTTATTCTAAATATTGATACACAGCAGTTCCTACAGAAGCACCTGCAGCCAGAGCAGGACTGGTGGCTGGGTTTAGCACCTGCCTCCCCGAACATAACACTGGACTCTGCTATTGCTGAAGGTAAGAGAGCAGCCCAGGCAACTAAAGTGGGCATTATTTGATGACACTAATGCATTAGATCCTTTGATCATGCAAAGGATCTCAAAGGGTGGGAGTAGAGTGCATTGTATTCAGTTGAGCAGATATTGTACAGAAAACCGTTACATTTCCACTGCTGTCTCCCAACATAAGACTAAGATGCTGGGCTTGTTCACTCCCACATCAGCTGGCTTCTTGCTGGGAGATTTATAATCTATTAATCTCACACCATTGCTAGGAGACAATGCCACATTTAGATATATCCTTTTAGCAGCTAATGAGGTACACCTGTCATTCAATAGGTTATGCTGTCCAGTCCTTTGATTTAAAGCAGTTTTTTTAATTCCCCACACAAAGGACCAAACTTTATCACCTAATAGAGTTGTTTCCTTTCCTTCCTGCTTCTTTACATATTTTATTCATGCCTCTGACATCCCTCATGAGAACACAAGCTATCATAGTATTTATCAAATTAACTAGATAGTACACAGTAAGCAAGTCCCATCTGTTTGACCTGACATCTAATATTGTGGGAAAATAATACTTTATTTCCTCTACTTTGAAGAGCAGGTGTTCCTAATGTTTTGTACCCTCGGTGTATATAGAATATAATACTTTCATTGGTGTTTGTGCTGTACATCCTCAGGTCCTCTCTCCTGGCTTGATGGCTCTGATGTCAGCTACTCTAACTGGGTGAACGACCCTGATCCAGGGGCTGGCTGTGGTCACATGCTGAGGAGCTCAGGGTTTCAGTGGGAGGCAACAAGCAACTGTAGCCAGGAGTTGCACTTCATCTGCCAATTTGGTTTGTATTTGATGCGTGTGTGTGTTTGTGAGGCAGAGAGCGAGGAGTGCAGCTGGATAGAACTGTTAATATTGTAAAACAAACACAGCTGCAGCAAAGGAGGGAAATGCACGAAAACAAAAGTCCACTTGAGGAAGGAGCTATTGTATAATCAACATAAAATATGTCTTTATCGCACAGGAAACCACAGTAGCCGAATAAAAGCAAAGCCACTGAATTTAGCCTTTCAATTGAAATGACATGCTTTGGTTGTAAAAACAATACAAATAAATAGAAATACAAGGTAGTAAATATTGACCTTTGCTTTTAAAGTATTGCGCTGTTTGTCCTCCTGAGCTTGTGTTTCATGCATGAATGGCAGACATTTAGAGTAGGCATTGTAATAATAATCCTCTATCTAAACCATGTGTACTGATACCCCTCCCATAAATGTAATGGCTTTTGTACAACTCAATTCTAAAAAGGAAGACAGCCTAATGATGATAATGATAATTTCATATAACTTACATTATTAGTAGCGCTTTCTGTAGTGACAAAAACAGGCCTACAGTATATGCCCCTTATTATCTACACAGCTCTGTTACAGTATGTACTATGTAAAGTGATTTTCCTCTCCCTCAGTATATAGGAAGCAGTGGTTGCTGTACGGCTTTCAGACAGTACCTGTACTACGTGCTTCTCTGCTTGATTCTAATCTCTCTCCCTCTTATCAGTTGGATTACACAACAACTAATCTTTAGTTGACCACAATGTGAAAAATGGCACAGCATCATCAGCCAATGAACTTTAGTTGTCCCTCAGGCACATTCTAATAATACAGCAACACACATGAGAATATATTCAATTCAAATGCAGAATGCAATGTGATGCATTTCAAATTGAACTAACCAAAAATACCCAAGTAGGCCATTAACGTTGTTCTAGTTTGGTACATTTCAGTTCTTGTATTTGGACACATTGGCAAGCTTGAGCGGAGACTAGCACCTAGCACACACAGTCATATTCATCACCCAGCTGTGTCTTTGGTCCACAGTCCAGAAAAACATCATCCTTCAGAAGCCCATCGGGGAGTTTGGCATCATTAAGTGCTATAGCTTGAACCAATCAACAGATGGTGCAAACTGCAAGGCCCTGTACGGAAGTCCCCTTCAAATCCAGGTAGAAGTAGAAACTGGTAAGTAAAACCAACATGAGCCGAAATAAAAGTATCTGGTCTTACATTTCCGAGTACAAATCTTGGTAGAATGAGACAACTTTGCTATCTACAGGTACGAATGTGACCTACAAAATCCACAGAGGTGATATGCTGGTGGCCAATTCATCAGCAGTCAGAGGAATCGTCCCCCACAACATCACAGTGGGACCAGAGGTGGAGCAACAGCTGGGCTCTGGCTGCCACCAGCTGACCCTGCATGCCTCAAACGGGGTCTCGGTCTTGGGCGTGTCCACTGAGCTGCAGGTGTGTCTGCTGGAGCCTGTGGAGGGCCTGCTGGGATCCGTGATGGCTGAGGGGGGGTGTCCAGACTCAGACCTCTACGTTAGTGTCTCCCTGGACCGGGGAGCCCCGGTGCAGCTTCTCTTCCAGGTGTCTGGAGCCAACGACAGCATCTCTGAGACCAGAGACATGCAAAACAGCAGCATGCAGGTTTACAATATCTCAACCACTATCCAAGGTACCTAACCTATCTACTCAAACTGTCATCCAACAAACCTTACTCAGAGATTAAAACAGTGACTGATGAAGATACTTAAAAAATATATATTATTATAATACTCTTGTTTATATTATTCATATCAACTGTTTTGTTACAGGATTTTTGCAAGTGAAAGTCAGGGCCTGGAATGTCTTCTCACACATGGATGTGGATGTGGGGAACACAACAGTTGTTTGTCACAACAGTTCAGACCTCAGGCAGAATGGCTATGCAAACACAGTATGTGAAATAGCTAAGAATTACAAAAAATTTATATATTCCACTTTAACCTTAAACAGGCAGCACCTTTTTCACTAATGTGAAGGTAATTATTTTCCTGCAGTTTTTCTTCACATATTTGTTTTCATCCCCAGACAGAAAAACATATGAGAGTTCGCCGAGCTAATAACTTGAGAATCACTGCCATTCCAGAAACTGCCAGTCAAGACACTGAACGCGTCAAACTTGAAGTAACTGGCTTAGGAGGACTATCTAATGGAAAGCAGAGCAAATTTGAATGGGAATGCAGTAGGTACCAGTTAAGGCCTTTAAGCCACTGGGCTGTTGAAGAGAACCCTCTCACCTTACCCTATTACAGTATAAAATGAAAAACAATGACTAACTTTGTTACAGAAAATGGAAGCTATAAAACAACCTCAATCGTTTTTTTTCTCTGTTTACTCAGTGTTGTCTGTCATCTTTTTACAGCATGGCATTATGGTGATGTTTTCTAACCATTTTCCCTTTCTAATTCCAATAGAAGAAGACTGTAAAGGGAAATGCAATGATAAAACAACAGACAAGACTCATTTGATTGAAAAAGACTGTCTTCCAAACCCATTTGAGTTTTTTGAATACACTTTTTCTGTGAAGAAATGGAGTGACAATGGGAAATGGGTTGACTTGATTTCAACATCCAGATGCATCACGGTTACTCCAACAAAATTCGCCAACTTTAGAATTGGGTAATATGGGGATAGGCTTAAAATAGTGAAGTTAATATAATTAAACAAAGTCATGCTATTTTATTTCATGACATGATAACTCCCATCAGTATCATTATAAAAACAGGCAATGACAATATTATAAAAATTGCTATTTAAATATCCTAGAAGCCTATTAATAATTCTAGTATCATCGTCATACTCATCCTCAGAGAAGTACAGGTAACTGCCAAAATAAAGGAAACACCAACCAGAACAGTTTCAGTGCACCTTGCATAGATTCTACAAGTGCCTGGATCTCTATTGGAGGGAGGTGACACTAAGCTTCCTCTAGAAATTCCTTAATTTAGTGTTTTGTTGATGCTGGTGGAAAACGCTGTCTCATGCACCACTCCAGAATCTCCAATAAGTCTGCAATTGTGTTGCGATCTGGTGACTGAGACAAGCACACACACACACACACACACACACACACACACACACACACACACACACACACACACACACACACACACACACACACACACACACACACACACACACACACACACACACACACACACACACACACACACACACACACACACACACACACACACCTTAAACCCCCTATGCTCCTTTGAGAGCCCTCACTGACATCTCTTCATCCAGCCATGGTAGCCAAAATAATAATAATAACTGGACATTTTTATACATGCCCCTTAGTATGAGGGAATAATAATAATTGCATAATTAACTCAGGAACAACACCTGTGGGGAAGGACCGGCTTTCAATATACTTTGTATCCTTCATTTACTCAAGCGTTTCCTTTATTTTGGCAGTAATGTGTATGTTGGACATCATAATGCTTTTGGACTGGCCTAAGAGGCCATACAGAATGTTGCTAAATATCTGGAATGAATCGGGTTAGAAATTATTTAGCTAAAACTATTGACAGATTTGTAATCCTTAAGTGTACAACAGGGTTATGACATTAGCATGTTAATTGACTGATTTAATTAAAATTCAGAAGTAAATTGGTCACATTTAACATGAGTTGCTCTCATGCCTATGGAGCATGCTGTAATTACACTAATACTAATGTTGCATTAAATGCCCAATAATTACATAATAATGTATGTATTGCTTTGTTATTACAAAGGTAAACTGTTTCTGGTACAACACTGTTACTATTACCATTTGTATGATAACAATAACTGCTGAACTCCATTGCTATGTATTTACGAAGCAATAATCAAGTTACTATGTTACAAAATGTGAATTCAATGTTTTTAAGATCTATTTTATGCTAAAAACGTTCCTATATTCTTTCAGTTGCCAGGATAATTGTAATATAGTGGATGTAAAAAAAGACGTCAAATTCAAATTGGACTGTAACTCCAGTTGCCCAAAGGTGATTTGGCATATTGAGGACCCAAAACCTTCAACAGTAAGTCTGAGATTCCTTTATTGTTGCATGCTGAATGCAATCATATGTTTTATTGGGTTCAAATCAAATTTTATTTGTCACATACACGTGTTTAGAAGATGTTATTGTGGATGTAGCGAAATGCTTGTTTTCATGTGTGAATGAGTTTTGTTGGAGTGCATGAATCAATTTATTGACTAACCCATGCTGTCTAATTTTAAGTGGACATATTCTAGATAAATATAACAAATTGATGCATAAACACATTATTTGTGGACTGCATGTGATTGACTATACAATAGCCAGAGTTCAGCGTACATGAGGACAACATTTTGAATTCTGTGGTCTTCTAGGGTGCCCTGCAAAACTGTTACAACAACGCAGGGAAAAAGCCACTTACAGAAAGAAAAGATCTAGATGGTCAGAAAGAGTACAAAGTGAGCAAAAACTACCTGAAAGAAGCTTCAGATAGGTTTCAGAATCTCCATGTGATAGTTTATGGTGAGTATCTATTCCTTGTATTCAATTCCAAAAACACTATAAGTACAGGCGAAATGTTTGGTTAACACAGTTGATAACAGGATGTCCTTCAGATATGTTGAACTTGCATCAAACTGTTCTTTAGCGTACTGACAGAAAAAATTAAGTGCAAAAAAATGTAATATTTTGACATTTTCCGACTGATCAATTAGACATCCCCATTTTTGTTTGAGATATTTATAGGAGCATAGTTTGGATTGATTCATCCTCAGAAAGTATGGACCTAATGTAACATATTCACAAGTGGAAATAAGATATCAATATCCCTTTATATCACCGTTCTTTAGATAAGGAAACTTTTGAATATGCCAGGTACACCATTCAGATACGAGGTGTTACGACTCCTGCACCTGCTGATACTACGCTACCTGTAACCGCTGCTCCAGCTATCACCTTAAGTCCCCCTTCATGTAGTATTTTCCCTCCAAATGGCACCGTTCTGGATTCTTTCAATATCACCTGTACAACACCTACATCTTGCACAAACGGCTGCAAATATTGTTTTAAAACTGACCAAGGTGAGTATTCCTCTTTGCCAGTGTTGTATATTTTAGGAGACCTTCTCCCATCACAGAAGTTTAGCACCAGAGACAGATTAAGATAAAATTACATATTGATTTAGTTTACAAAATGATCTATGTAATCAGATCGTTTTTCTTCTTTATCTTTCAGGTAAACATCTGCGCTGCAGTTCTGTAAATAAAGTAATGTTAATCTTCCTACCTGTTGGGGAGATAAGCAGCAACTACATGCTGTCGGTAGAGGTGACTGTTACAGAATTGAACACAAAGACACGTGGAAGTACCACAATCACCACTGAGGTTTGTTATTATCAATTATATAATTGAATGTATGGGCTCTGTCTTGCCTTTCGTCTCCATAGTTCACATCCATTTAGTAATTGGAGCACTCATTTAGTTGTTATCCCCCAAGGTGCGGCCAGCCAAGTCCGGTACTCCAGTGCAGGAGCTCCAATCTGCAGTGGCGGACACAGTGGCTAATCTAGGGCAGCAGGGGATGCTCTCTGGAGAGACCCTTGGACAGATGTTCAAGTCTGTGTCGGACATACTGAATAAAGGCTCCAGTGAGGAAAAGAATAACAGGATGAAGGTATAAGGAGTGTGTGTTTTCACAAAGATAGTGGTATGTTTTCATTGAGTTTACAAGACAGATGTTTGTGAGGTATCCTGATTGATTAATCCAGATGGAGATTGTGCAATTGGCATACATGTAAAAGGTCCAGGTTAAGGGCTTTAAACATCATTCTTCAATGTTGGTGTGTCTCCTTAAGCTGCGAGAACAGATGCTGATGAATATAACTGAAGCACTGGAGAACAGCTCCAGCAGCACTCCTCAGAAAGTGCAGCTGACGGCCAGAGCTGTGGCAGGACTCACCAAGAGGGGTGATGAGCTTAGTCCCAATGCTCAGGTACACTTGGATAGACCTAGCCCCCCATGGAAGCAGGGTAGCATGGAGTAATTCACACAAACACATAGGCCTATTGGTCAAAATGTGCCCAGAATAAAGACTTCATTTCAGATGGTCTATTTTTTCCAGCTTGAAGCTAGCTTCCTGGTGGCAAACCTCAGCTCTTCCCTCCTCTCCATGAACGCCAGTGAGCATGGTGGAGAAGAGGAGATGGTGCAGGCAGCTACACCAATTGTAGAGGCAGCCAGCAATATCCTGGATGTTTCCTCAAACGTGAGCACATATTTACCTTCACTTAGTCTAATGACAGTAATGAAGCAGCCTTACTGAACAGTTTGTCTTTCACAGAGAGAAGTCTCTGATTTACTTCTCAAGGGCATGGACAATGTGCAGAGTGCACTGTTGAATTGGAAGAAGGTTGATGAAGCTCCTGTGATTGTCAACAGCTCTCAGATCACTGTGTTTGTGAACAGGTAAGAAGAATGTGGGCAGAGGACATAAGAAAAGGAACTGTAGTTTTAAAAAGCAACAATTGTAACACATCAGACATATTTTAATTGCTGTTACAATACAATGTCTGCAAGATATTGCAACTGTTTTATAGCCTCAATATTGAGTGACAGCATATCATGCCCTCTCAGAGTGTCAACAGAAAGTATTCAGATGCAGTCTATAAGCAACCCAATAAGCTCCTCTGCAAGCTTTTCCTTCCCTCCCCTGGGTGCTGATGTCCTTTCTCCAGATGAACCAGTGGATGTGCGAGTAAGTGTGCATGTGGGACTATATACTGTATTTATGTATTATCATGAGTCAATATGCATGAGAGGGATTTTCATTGTGAAGAGAGATATGTCTTTTTGTACCTGTTAATTTTGTTGATGAATAATTAG
The DNA here is from genome assembly GCF_045679555.1 of Salvelinus alpinus. Taxonomy (NCBI): domain Eukaryota; kingdom Metazoa; phylum Chordata; class Actinopteri; order Salmoniformes; family Salmonidae; genus Salvelinus; species Salvelinus alpinus. Next base: position 17,909,022 of record NC_092118.1, read on the forward strand.
TTATGGTTTTTAAACCCTCTCTCTTGATTCACTATTTCCCACTTGTTACAGATGCTGAGTTTGAAGAAGAACCCATTTTCATGGAGCGAGGAGAACAACATTACCGGCACTGTGGGGTCTGTCTCCCTGACCAGAGGAGATGGTTCTGTCATCCCCATAGAGAACCTATCTGAGGAGATTGAGGTCAGAGTGCTGCAAACCCCTTCATATTCTATGTCATTTGAGAGTGTAACAACTCTACTGTTGCCTTAATAATACCATATTAAATTAAATATATAAGATTGCAGATCCTGGATCAGATATCAGTGTCGAATGACATCCTGTTGTATATAATAAATGATATACCCATTATCTCTTCTTTGAAAAACATAATCTCTTCTTTGATGCTCAGATCTTCTTGCCAAGGCCTGAAGGAGGGCAAGCAAACAGCACAATACTGTACTTGGGAAACTATAGCACATTGATGGTCGACGTCCCTTCACCTGATGTAACACTGGTGCTGAAGATAAAGCCATCGAAGGACATAACCTTTCAACTGTTCCTTGGGTATAAAGACTACCCAAACGATAAACAATACATAGCCAAGACTCAGATGCCTCACCAGAGCAACACGCCAGGTAATGTACCTCCTGAACGTACATATGAGTCACGTAGACATAACAATTGTGAAGCATGATGAACGGATAACATTTCATGTTTAGAAACTGTGTGTGTGTGTGTTTTGGGTACAGAGGAGAAATACACCTGGGTCCTGGGTCCCAATGATTTGACAGGAAAAGTTGGGGTGCATTACCTTGTTGTGAGGCCCATTGTGGAAGCAGGGGTTAAATCCGTCAATGCCACTGTGACTGTCACCTCCATTGCTGCTCAGTGCAAATATTGGAATGAAACCTTATCCACCTGGAGTGAAGATGGCTGCAGGGTGAGTTCAACAAGTACTACACGACACAACACCTTATGATAAAACAAAGGCACATTGCAGCATCCCTGCAATCCTAGACCAGGCCATAATGAAATACATAAACCAACTGTGATCTCCTTAGGTTGGTCCTTTAACCACGCTATTGGCCACCCAGTGCTTATGTACGCACTTGACCTTCTTCGGGAACTCTTTCTTCGTCATGCCCAACCTCGTAGACGTGTCACGTACAGCTGAGCTCTTTGGCACCTTCGCACAAAATCCTGTGGTGGTGTGCTTTATTGGTTCCATCTTTGTTGCTTACGTATTGGTGGTCATATGGGCACGCAGGAAGGACATCCAGGACACAGCCAAGGTCTGACTTGAAAAACCACTGCTACCATTTAATAATCTTTGCTGTTGATGCAGAGTTTTACCTTCAAGTGTTACTTCTTGTAGGTGAAGGTGACATTGTTGGAAGATAATGACCCCTTGGCTGAATACCGTTACATGCTGAATATCAGCACTGGGCATCGGCGTGGTGCTTCCACCTCCTCTCAGGTCAGTACCAACAGTTCCCACTGCTGCAGGACATCCTATTCTTTTCTCTGATAAAACCACACTCAGTCACCCTGACCCTGTGTTGCTGCTGCAGGTTACTGTGACTCTGCTGGGCATGGAGGGAGAGAGTGAGCCACACCACCTCACTGACCCTGACAAGCCTGTGTTTGAGAGGGGTGCAGTGGATACGTTCCTGTTGACCACGCCCTTCTCTCTGGGGGAGCTGCAGAGCATCAGGCTGTGGCACGACAACTCAGGGGGCCACCCAGCCTGGTAGGAAAGTGGGAGGAGGGGAAAAACCCATGACCAAAGTTTAACTTTGAAGTGAAGATGTAGGTCTAGTTGACAATAAGAGTTTTCTTGCAGGTACATAAACAAAGTTATGGTGCAAGATGTAGAGACAGGACAGAAGTGGCACTTCCTGTGTAACTCATGGCTGGCCATAGATATGAGTGAGTGCACTCTGGATAAAGTTTTCCCTGTAGCCACGGAGATGGATTTGAAGAAATTCAGGTGAGAAGAAACTTGAATGCACCTTGGAATGGTAAAATATTAATAAAAACATAATTGTCCATTATGGTACATGCTTCCTCTACCGTATATTCTGCAGTAATATGTTCTTCATGAGGACGGCAAAAGATTTCCGTGATGGCCACATCTGGTTTTCTGTGATCAGCCGGCCTCCAACGAGCACCTTCACATGTGTCCAGCGAGTCTCCTGCTGTTTCTCTCTGCTGCTCTGCACCATGCTGACCAGCATCATGTTCTGGGGCATCCCTACCGACCCCTCTGAGCAGACCATGGACCTGGGTATGGACGCCTGCACAGTAATGGTGGCATTTGGAAATGGTAGGTTTTCAGAACAATAACTTGTTCTTCTTTCTCTTTCTACTCCTGTAGGTCATATTGAGTTCACCTGGCAGCAGCTGATGATTGGAGTTCAAAGTTCAATCATAATGTTTCCAATTAATCTCCTCATTGTGAGTATCTTCAGAAACACCTGCCCCCGAGAGACGAAGCCTGGAAAGCACAAGGCAGAGGTGTCCAAGCAGGGGAAGACTGGCAGAGTGACTCACTCACAGCCCTCCTCCCCACAGAGGGACAGAGAACTCACACCAGACACAGTCATCAAGGTAAAATATGTCAATATATTAATATTCCAATTGAAGCCAACAGTCCCTACCATAAAAACTAATTTTAGATACTGTATGTCAGTCATGATTTGTAAGTAGACAGTTGTAAGTTTGATCTCATCCTGGCTGTCTTTATTCTGTATTCTCTCCACATTAGCAAGGCTGTTAATGTACTGTATTTTCTCAGGACATAAAGAAGATTGCTCAGTCACTCTCCAAGGCTATGAAGAGCCCCATTCCACGCCTGGAGTTAGAGATGAAGCCTGGACCACAGACTGATATCAACACTCTGCTCTCTCTGGTGGAGGACATCATCCGGCAGCAGAACCGAGCCGGTGGAGAGTTCTACACTGATGCCTCCAAGAAAGAGGGATCGCTCATTCTCTCACTAGGGGTAACCAATCTGCAAGGTATAGCCCGAGCCTCCAGATCCTACAATGATGATCATCAGTATTGGTTAAAAATGTTCAACTCTGTCTGACCCATATATTTCCTATGCCCCTCTGCTTTCAGAGACCAGCCTGTGTGGGAGCCCTGAGAAGACTGGGGATGGGAGACAGAAAAGGAGCACCAACAGCCAGTATCTGTACAGGCAGCTACGCCATGTAGAGAAGGAGCTGAGCCTACTGGGACCTTCTCGCTTCCCCAACCCAGACAACTACTGCCGGGCAGTGCAGCAGGTCCAGGGCATGAAGGGACTGCTAGAGTCTTCCAGCCTGGGAGGGGACGAGCTGGATCAAAGGCCAGGCCAAGCTGAGAGTAGTGATGGGGACAGGGGCAGTAAAAAGTTCTGTCAAGACGGGCTTCCCTGGTGGTTTGTGTTTATCGGCTGGATACTGGTGGTAGCCACCAGCGGAGTATCAGGATACTTCACCATGATGTATGGGTTGACCTATGGGAAGGACCGCTCTATAAGCTGGCTCATCTCCATGGTCGTTTCTTTCTTTCAGAGCCTCCTAATCATTCAGCCGCTGAAAGTGAGAAACATCAGATTAGAACTTTCTAATTTCAATGTAAAATGCCCTGAAGCATGTATCTGTAATCTGGGTATAACTTTGTGGATTTCCTAACACAGGTGCTAGGTTTAGCAGCCTTCTTTGCTCTCGTTCTGAAGAAAGTTGATCAGGACGAATATGGGGATCCAAAAATTGAGGGGGCACTCAGAAACCCAGGTTCTTTGTTTTCCTTATTTACAGTTTTGGGGAAATTCTGTTTACTTGTACATTAGCTAGACTTTTACAACATTAAGCAGTGTAAGATGACACAATCTGGTCCACAGATGACCCTGATGTAGTCTGGGCTGTCAGGAGGGATAGCACATGCAGCTTCTACCAGCCCCCGCCACCCACAGACATCGAGAGGATGAGGAACAACATGATCAAGGAGCAGAAGGTTTTCGCCCTCATCAAAGAGATTCTCAGTAAGAGGAACCGCTGCACTGCACTGTCATTCACTGCACCTATTGGTTAACATGCATGTTTAAGCCCTATGATTCTGTTGCAGCCTACATGGGGTTCATGTGGATGCTGCTCCTGGTGGCGTATGGTCAGCGGGACCCTAACGCTTACTTCCTGATTCAGCACATTCGGCAGAGCTTCAGCCAAGGGATCTCAGACAGCATGAGCCACGGAAATGTGTTCACCTGGGCAAATACCTCTCTCCTCAGCAACCTCTTTGGAGAGTACCCAGGTAGGATTCTCTAAAGAGGATGTTTATTTCTTTGAGAAACATGAAACTCCAAAATGTTCTATATAAAGGTATAGATTGAATCCTGTGTCAACAAAAGCAAATGGTGTGTTAAAGGTTTTATCACAGATGGGAACTCCAAACTGGTTGGTAATGCCCGTCTTCGCCAGGTGAGAGTGCAGAAGAACTCTTGCCTCATCGCCCGCTCCATGCGCCAGGCTGTACCTGACTGCCATGCTCCATACTCATGGGAGGTGGAGGACATGGGCTCCTATGGGCCAGGCTGGAACCGCTCTGCGAGTGAAAACACCTCAAAGACCCTCCGCAGCCCCTGGCAGTACCAAACCCAGGCCCGACTCAGAGCCCAACCCATCTGGGGCAGTGTGGTTCTCTACAGGGGAGGGGGGTTTGTGGTGGACCTGGGCCCTGACTCACAGAACGCTAGCAGGTAAGCTCATAATTACCAATGCTTCAAATTGATCACAATTATCATGCCATAGCAAATTTATATAATGGAGGTTGGTGCCCCGGTCCCCAAAGGCTGTAGTCCGGCCTTGTGTATCGAAGGGTGTATTTTAATTATTCCATGTATTCTGTCCCTGCAGTACCCTTCAGTATCTGTTTGACAACACCTGGCTTGATTTGTTCACCCGAGCAGTCTTTGTAGAGTTCACAGTGTACAATGCCAATGTCAACCTCTTCTGCATTGTCACACTCATGCTGGAGACCACAGCTGTAGGTGAGACAGTTGTTATATCACTCCATGAATACAGCATAAAGTAAGTATTTAAAGGCATCCAAAACCAAGATTGTCAGCACCTGTCTTATTCTCTCAGGAGCGTTCCAGTTTCGCAGTGAGCTGCAGAGTGTCCGACTATACCAGTCCACCGGTGGACTCCACATCTTTGTTATGGCCTCTGAGGTCATCTATTTCCTCTTTATCTTCTACTACATGTATGTTCAGGTAAGCCTTAATTTAAATACCTTTCTTATGTGTAAAGTGTATAAAATCTGTGACACAATTGTCTAGTGCCATTGTTCTGGAATTCCTCCTGAGTCTAACTCTTCTCCTCTCCTCACAGGGAAAGCTGATGAAGCAGCAGAAGTGGGCTTACTTCAAAACAAAGTGGAACCTGCTGGAGCTCGCCATCATCCTCCTGAGCTGGAGCGCACTGTCTGTCTTCATTAAGAGGAGCCTGTTAGGGAACCGGGACATGGAGTACTACCACAACCATAAAGACCAGTGAGTTCACACTGGGTTGGGCTATCATGAGTTTCTGCTATTCTTTCGCTAGTCTGCTATCCCTATTGTTGGTCAGTTGCTCCTGTATGATGTTCAACTTCTCCTCTCTCTATCCAGGTTTGCCAGTTTCCATGAGACAGCCACAGCAGATGCAGTGCTGGGGTATCTGATCGCATTCCTGGTGCTACTGGCTACAGTCAAACTGTGGCATCTGATGAGGCTCAACCCCAAGCTACACATGATCACAGCCACACTGCAACGTGCCTGGACTGACATATCAGGCTTCCTTGTGGTCATCACCATTATGTTCCTGGCCTATTCTATTGTTGTAAGGGTCTTCCTGGACAACTTCTCATTCTCCAACTTTCCCATTTGGCATTCTCTTGCAGCAATGCATCTGTATTCCTAATAAATTGCGATGTGCTTGCTTTTGTGATAAATGTCTCTTCAATGTAACTGAATCTTTCACTTTTCACAGCTGAGTTATGATACATTGTGCTTTGACACTAAATCTAGCATGTGATCATTGTCTGCAGTCTAATCTGATGTATGGCTGGAAGCTGTACTCATATAGGACTCTCCTGGATTCTGCTCTGACCATGGTCAGCTTGCAACTGGGCATCTTCAACTATGAAGAGGTTAGTAAAGGAAAGCTCTCTAAATTACAGCTATGGTCATGATGGCAGGTCTGTGATTGGTATCTCCTTCCAATCCAGGTTCTTGATTACAACCCGGTGCTTGGTGCGTTCCTCATCGGCTCCTGCATTATATTCATGACCTTTGTGGTTCTGAACCTGTTCATCTCAGTCATCCTGGTGGCGTTCACTCAAGAGCAAATGCATCACAAGGTACTGTGCATCATAATCATATAATATTCTGTGTTTATACAACGGATGGGTCTAATCCTGAATGCTGATTGGTTAAAACCGCATTCCAGCTGGTGTCTATTCCACAAGTTACCACTGGCTAAATCTATGACGTTAAAATGCCTATTTACTCTGTTCCATCTGACTGCGCAATCCACTGTCTCATCAGCCCAGCCAGACAATTTATAAACTTGATCTCCACTATAAAAAGCATCTAGACATTATCTCACATTTCTTTTAGACTAACATTTAGTTTCCAACAGTGGAGATTTGTATAAACCTTGCCATCTGTATCTCCAACATTTGAAACATTGTTTCAATATTAAAATTCGATCTCCAGCTGTCCCATAGCAATGAAGGAGTCGGGACGAGACAGACAGACAGACAGCTGCCGTCATTTTTATGGATAAATACAAAGAAATGTCATTTGAAAATAGCTAAAACAAAACTAAGTGCAGCTAGTTTGCAGTCTTTCCAGCTTCAGTTTGACGTGATTAGCTGAGTTGTTGGCTAGCTCCTCTGAACAACAGTGTCCTGACAAGTGAACACATTTTCTATGCCAGGTGAAATCGTGCCTCATTAGTTCATTATGGGGATGAATCCAAATAAATATCACTAGAAAACAGTTTATGCAAATGCAGCTTTGCTGTTATTCTGGCTGCACATTTTTATGTGAATGTAAGTTACCCATAGTTGGCTAGCTAGCAAGCAAGGGATAAGAACGTTGCCAGCCAGTATGGCAATGTAACATTTAGAACACATGACTGGGTCGAGTCCATAAATACAAAACAAAAAGACTGAACGACTAGCTGGCTTGGGTAGGATGAAATAGTATGAATAAATTAATCCAAATAACGTTTTTAATAAAAATGTCAATCATTATTTGAATATGTTTGTAACCCGTTGTATAAAAGTGATAATGCCCTCGAAGTTGGTGTTTGGAGGATATATTAGCACGGTTTGCCAATATATCGTCCAAACACCGGCTTCGAAGGCATTATCACTTAAATAATACAGTATCAACACCACCATTTAACAGTGGCCATTGGCTACTGTAGGTGCATCAATGTAAGACCAATCAGATTTGACTGATCTGTTTTTTACAGCCCTCAGAGGAGGAGGAGATAGTGGATCTGATGCTGATGAAGCTCTGCAGCTTGTTTGGGATCAAATATAAGAAAGAAGATGAAGAACAAAGTAACAGTCCCAAGGTGAATGCCAACAATGCCTCTGTTACTAAGAAAGAACCCTCCACTATATCCTCATAGATGCTTACTTCTCAGTAAAGATCTGCCACTCTGTATGAATTGATATTGGAACTGCTTTCATTTATGTTGCTCAAGAGGAGTATTAAAACATGTTATATCAAGACTTTTGCACCACTTGTATGGTTGCTTGTAGCTGTTTAATCAAATCTAGCAATGTTCTAACAATATGTACAGGAAATAATAATTCCTCTGTCTAACAATTCTGCTTTTTCAATATATTTAGTTCCAAAATAAATAAACAATATAAAGGGTGTTGAACCATAGCAAACTGTATTCTTTCATTATTATAATGGGTTGCATTAAGATCAGATAAAAGGCCTGAGATGACTGTTGTGGGCTGCGCAATTCATTCTGATCACTTTCCCTAGGATAAAGAACTACTACAGAAATGGTTTAGTGCAGTTTCTGTTTTTACTTGCAAGAGTTGGGTGCAGACCTAAGTTCAAATGCATGTGTATTTGTTATATAAATACTTTTTTCTTTGTATTTGAGTATTTTCAAATACACAGCCCAAAACAAGTACCTTATTTTGAATGGTTACAACTAAATTGTATTTGAAAGTATTTTTCAAATACCTGGGTTAAATGCATGAGAGTGTATTTTTATTTCAAATAAAGTTTATCTGGATACTTGTTTCGAAATGTATTGTAAAATAATAGAAAAACCTGAAAGTATTTTAACCCCAGTCTGGTTGGGTGACAGAGTTATACATGCTTGGTTGACAGGCCATGTCGAAGTTAGGTGAAGTTGCCATCCTATATGCTAAAAATATAAATAAGCCACACAATGAAAACGAACACAGTTGGTTATAGGCTAAACTAGCCGTACCATGCATAGATTAAGCAGAAATCTAGCTTGGCTTGACTGGCCCATAGTTCATTGGACAAACTGCAAGCTTGGCTAGCTACTGTAGATAGCTACAACATAGGTGCTTTTTGCAATGCGGGTATATTTACATACACTTGTGTTGCTCCCTATTGTATTGGGTTGCACAAAAACAGTTTGTGGGAAGCCAGAAGTAATTATAAATTCAATTTCAATTTACTGTGCTGGTGTGCAGGATGGTAGGTCATTAAAGGGATACTTCAGGATTTTGGCAATGAGGCCCTTTATCTACTTCCCCAGAGTCAGATTAACTCGTGGATACTATTTTTATTACTTACCTCAATTAGCCACGAAATCCATAGTTTAAAAGCGACTGTTTTCTGGCATCTGCGTGGTGCCATTTTCCCTACATTTTCCTCCACATGGGCCAGCCCCCTAGCATTTCGAGTTTCAGCCAACGAGCTTTAGCCTTTCTCCATTTGAGTGACAGCTAGCAAGATGCACACAAAGCAGAGCGAGAAAGAGCACTGATGTGGTGCACATATCTGCAAATATGCGATGTAGTATGCAATTTTCGGGAAACACTTTTGGCTTGTGAGTGCTACTTTCAGAACTACTGGCTACAAAAGTACTGGATAATCTCTTTTATATGGGAGGAATGTAAAACCAAATATCGAAACGAACATATTATTAAAAATACTTTCCAAAAGTGGGTCTATTTTAGGCCCACTTGCTCTCTACTTACCTCATGTCAAATTCAATTCCCCTCTATTTTTAATAATATATATATAACATTTTCAAAAATTGCAAACAATGTCTACACAATTCGAAATGTTTCGTGGCCACCGATGATTTAACGTTTATATTAAAATTGTCACGTTCCTGACCTTATTTTTCCTTTGTTTAACTTTGTTTAGTTGGTCAGGACGTGCGCTGGGTGGGTAGTCTCTGTTTTGTGTTTCTATGTTGGGGTTAATGTGTTGCCTGGTTCTCAATTAGAGGCAGGTGTTTGACGTTTCCTCTGATTGAGAACCATATTAAGGTAGGGTGTTCTCACTGTTTGTTGGTGGGTGGTTGTCTCCTGTGTCTGTATGTTCGTACCACACGGGACTGTATCGTTTGTTTGTAGTCTATACCTGTTCGTGCGTTCTTCGTTATATGTAAGTTCTCAAGTCCAGGTCTGTCTACATCGTTTATTTGTTTTGTATTTCTCTAGTGTTATTCGTGTTTCGTCGTTTTCATTTAATAAATTATGTCTACCTTCAACGCTGCGCTTTGGTCCAATCCCTACTCCTCCTCTTCAGACGAAGAGGAGGAGAACGACCGTTACAAAAATTAACAAACCATTTCATGCATTAGTGCTTTGAATTTGTCCTCTGGTGTGGCATCGTTATTCATGTAAATATAAATGTTCAATGATTCTCAAATAGACAAGAAAATGAATTGTACTCATTATTAGTTTCTTCTGTCTTTAAATCAGTCATGATTTTCTGGAATTTCAATAAAAAACAAATTATTTTCTTGTACAATGACAATAACCAAGTGCCTCCCCATTACATTTTGAGTAAGATTGACCGTAATTTTGCCAAACCTTGAGAAAAAGTTATTCATTTACTTGTGTCTTATGATGATGTTACCTGCCACATGCTTAACAATTATTTTCACATTTTGTCCAAGACAACACCTTTTTTCCCTTTCATTTATCAGCATCACCCGTAGGACATTATGTCACACTGTTGGACAATACACAACAGGCAGTCAAATTTGACTATTAAAACATATTCATGACAATTTCCGAAGTTTCTAACCACTGTACAATTCAACTTCTAAATATTAGCAATGGATCCTCGTTAAATAATTCTAGTGTGTTCACTCCAATTACAGGGCCTCTAGAGTCCTATTTTGTTATTTTTGTGTACTTCCCCAAGTCGGCAGCGGGTAATTTTGCACCTGCTGCCTTAATCCTTGGGTATAATAGCCATGGCTCAGGCTCACTCTCCGGAATCAAACCCTGATTCCTCATTACCCGTGGTCACCATAGTGTGCACAGAAGAACCAATGGGAAGTTTATAGATCAGATATTATCATGAAACGTCACTGCAACAAAGGGCACGCTATCAGCTCAAGGTTATCTAGTGTCACAAAAAGTGTCCGGGGTGCCCGAGAGGACCCCACATGGGTTTTGGGTTTGATAAATGCACAAATCCTCGAAAATCAACGTTCGTTGGCATGTACAGATGTAGGATCTTAATTTGATCACCCTGTTGCAGGAGAACTTTCCTGCAATGCAGGACATTCAAAACATGTAGTGTAGGTTTGATAAGGCTTCTTAAGTTTGTAGTTTCCACATGATTCGGTTTATACGAGAAATGTATCAACCCCTACAAGAACGTCTATTAATTATAATCCACAGAGTAATCCGCATTTCCTGTTCCAGTAGGATTATTTTCCTGCTGAAGCAAACTGGCTCAAATTAAGATCCTACATCTGTATTAGCTCTAGAATTGTCACAGTTATCCAAGTAACGTTGGAGTGATCAAGAATCCATAACTGATGAGCTATTAGCAGTTTCATTGTACCTGAACTCCCTGGGGCCCGAAGCAAAATTCTGCCGAGGGGCCCTCCTACCTGACCCGTGAGCCATGTAAACCATTTACCATTGCCACATAGTCACACCTGAAATCCCAGTGCTCCCACTACAATCCTCCCTCCTTTAAAACAGTTTGCTCCATCGGCCTAAGAATAACTAGACCTATACAGAACAGAATGAGGTATAAACAAACAATATTTATTGAATAGAGTATTTTCTATAGAATCTTAAGATAAGTGAATATAAACATTAACATAAATAAGAAATTGTAGAAAATATAAAATGTAGAAAATAATAAAATATAATTAGTCCAGTCCTCACAATATCCTCACAATATTATGCAATTAGATTAGTCTATACAATGTAAACATAAGCCTATAGGCTATGGCTGCAGCTATATGTCTTAAAATAGTAAAATAAAACCTATACAGCTGTGTGATTAACTTTGGTTCCCTCTACAGCCTGGGCATTTTCAGCATCAGCATGGACACCGGTCTATCTGGACTGTCTGGAGGAAATTGAGAAACTATGTCACATAGTTAGTTAAGCAGTCATTTACACAAATGCACTTCTGTCATACATTTGTAAATGTTGCTAAGTATGTTAACATTTGAATGTTTGAATTAAAATCTTACCATCAAAATATTCCTCTTCTGCACTTTCTCGAGGCAAAATCATCAATGATGTCATCATAGGACATGTGTTTCCCCACGTCATGATTTATGCTCATGATGGCCAGACCACTCAAACATTCCTGTGACATGGAAGACCTCAGGTGGCTTTTGATTAGCTTACATTTTGAAAATATCCTCTCTGCCAATGCTACTGTTACTGGTAGGGTGACCGCAATTCTTAGGGCTATCCACAGGTTAGGATAGAGTTCCTCCAGGTTTTTCTCACAGAGAAAGGAAAGCAGCTCAAAGGCAGTCATCTTATCTGATGGCAGATCAGGTCAATTCTGAATCTCATGTGCCAGATCCATTCCACTGATGTCACAGTCATCTCTGAAGGTTAGAGTGTTTTCAACTTCCATGTAGTGAGCCTTTAACTGAGTTTTTGGAAAACGTGGTCACATAAAAAGCTGAGGGTGCTTTTACTGAACTTCTGTCACCAAATATGAATCTGCACAGTTCTTCCAGTAAATGTGTTTTTGTCAAATGTTCAGTGTAAATTGTTAAAAGTAGTCTTATGTGAAACATCTGAGTCTCAGCGCAATTACAGTGCATTCGGAAAGTACTTAGACCCATTCAATTTTTCAAAATGTTATTACGTTGTGGACTTATTCTAAATGAATTAAATAAAAAATAAATAAAATTATGTTTTTGCTTTGTCATTATGGGGTATTGTGTGTAGATTGATGAGGATAAAAAAACAATTTAATCCATTTTAGAATAAGGCTGTAACGTAACAAAATGTGGATAAAGTGAAAGGGTCTGAATACTTTCCGAATGTACTGTACATTACCATGGAATTGCCCATGATGACTTTGTGTGAGAGTAGGCCTAAATATTTAATTGATATTTGAAAGAAGTAATAGTGTTTTGGGGTTGTTGTTTTTTTCATAGAATAATCTTACTCCTTTGCTGAGCTGTGGTGGAAGTATTCCTCAAAATCAGTTTTTTCACGATTATTTTAATCAGAAATCAGCTCAATTCCCAGTCTCCTAAACTAACATGATCCGCCCACCTGCCTACCACTTCTCTTGAGACAAAGATGGTTACTCTTGGTCTTGTTCAGTGGATCTTCTTTGATCTGCCAGTAAAACTGGAAGTAGACACAGGCTGGGTTTGGTGGCTATCTCTCAAGTCAGCTGGCCTGTCTGTCTATCGCTGGGAGATTTATAATGTAATTATCTCGCACGCTAGGAGACAGTCACAATTGGATATCTCCTTTTAGCAGCACCTGGCTGATGAGGAACACTTCTCATTCAATAGGGTCTTCAATAGCGTATGCTGTCCAGTCCCTTGATTTAGACAGGGCTTTTTTATTCCCACACGAAGGACCATCTTTATCACCTACTCACAGCCGGCTCCTGTGACTTTGTTTTCTGATGTCATATCCCTTACTCTGCTTTTTAAGTGTTTTATTATGTGTATTAGAGTATTAACAGAATGATGTATCAGGATGAACAGCTGGGATATCATTTTGTAGGAATATATGTCACAAATAGAATATAATAGAATACTTATATATACTCTATATAGAATATAATACTTTATTTCCTCTACTTTGAAGAGCAGGTGTTCCTAATGTTTTGTACCCTCAGTGTATATAGAATATAATACTTTCATTAGTGTTTGCGCTGTACATCCTCAGGTCCTCTCTCCTGGCTTGATGGCTCTGATGTCAGCTACTCTAACTGGGTGAACGACCCTGATCCAGGGGCTGGCTGTGGTCACATGCTGAGGAGCTCAGGGTTTCAGTGGGAGGCAACAAGCAACTGTAGCCAGGAGCTGCACTTCATCTGCCAATTTGGTTTGTATTTGATGCGTGTGTGTGTGCACGCTTGCGTGCATGCATATGTGTGTGCATGTATGCAGAATAACAAGGTAGCGAGGAATATACTGTATGCTCTTGCTATTCCCTTTCACTCTGTAATTGTTAAACCTTATTTACTTATTTGTCTCCGAATCTGGGAGCTCCATTGCTTGTGCTGACCACAATGCCACACTACAGTGTGGTTCTGGTCAGGGGATAGAGATTGATGACAGCTTCTATGGTCGTAAGACGGTTCACTACTGCCGGACGAGTCCCGCTTCTTCAGCCACCTCCACACAGGAGGAGTGTACCTGGATAGATGTTGTAGATTCAGTGACAGGTATGGTGTGAAGTCTAATGTTTTGAAAACTGTTGAAATATTGTGCAAGGTGTATTTTGTCCATCACTCAGGATATTGATATATGTTTTGGTTTGACTATTGATTCAAGAATAGTCTTGTTCTTACATTGTAAGAACATTAAAGGTCCAATGCAGCCATTTTTATCTCAAAATCCAAAAAATTTTGGTTAACAATTAAGTACCTTATTGTGATTGTTTTCAATTCAAATGGTCAAAAAGTAACAAAAATAGATTATTAGCATAGAGCCATTTCTAAAGCAAGAATTTTGCAAGGACTATCTGGGAGTTGCCTGAGTGGGGAGAGGAAAACTGAAAACTAGCTATTATTGGCAGAGAGGTTTGGATTTAACTATATTTCTTATCGGTCTATTAACTAATTTATCGCCTGGTGATGTTGCCAGGCAGGCCAACACTCCAACCCACCAAAACAGGCTGAAATTTTACGCAGTCTTTTCAAACAGCTCTTTCACTAAAAGGGCATTATCATAATTTCACAGTATTATTCCAGCCTAATAGAGTAGAAATATATATATAAAACACAGGAAATCACGTTTTTGACTGCAATGGGTCAAAGTAATTGCCTGCTGTGCAGTATTTGATAATTGCACTTTTAGGACATGCTGCTTAAAGTAAAAAGCAGAAAGGTAAATATTGTAAAGCAAACACAGATTCAATAAAGGGCCCAGCAATTCAATAGAGGCAGCAATTCAACTTAGTTCCACTTCAGCAAGAAGCTATCACAAAACATATTTAAACATTGAGCTTGTAGAACATGCATGCATTTGCAAAGCAGAGAGCAGAACTGCAAATATTGTAAAACACACACCGCTTCAACAACGGCACCAGATGCACTGAGGCAGCAATAAAACTTCATTGCACAAAGCACCACAAAAGATGTCTTTGTGTCTTAACAAAAACCATAATAGAGGTTCAGATGCTGGTACAATGTCAAGACTGAAAGCAAAGCCACAAAATATACAAGTTTTAAATGGTTGTAATACCGTAAATGAAATCTAAAAGTACTACACTAAATACGGACCTTAGGTTTAAGCCATTGCTTAAGCTAGTGCTTCATGTATGAATGGCAAATAGTTTAGGCATTGTGATAATCTGAAGCACGCTTCCAGAAAAATGGAACGGAAATGGCGCCACACCAAACTGGAAGACTTCCGACTAGATTGGAAAGACAGTACCGTGCAGTGTCGAAGAGCCCTCACTGCTGCTCGATTATCCTATTTTTCCAACTTAATTGAGGAAAATAAGAACAATCCGAAATGTCTTTTTGATACTGTCGCAAAGCTAACAAAAAAGCAGCATTCCCCAAGAGAGGATAGCTTTCACTTCAGCAGTAATAAATTCATGAATTTCTTTGAGGAAAAGATCATGATCATTAGAAAGCAAATTACGGACTCCTCTTTAAATCTGCGTATTCCTCCAAAGCTCAGTTGTCCTGAGTCTGCACAACTCTGCCAGGGCCTAGGACCAAGGGAGACACTCAATTGTTTTAGTACTGTATCTCTTGACACAATGATGAAAATAATCATGGCCTCTAAACCTTCAAGCTGCATACTGGACCCTATTCCAACTAAACTACTGAAAGAGCTGCTTCCTGTGCTTGGCCCTCCTATGTTGAACATAATAAACGGCTCTCTATCCACCGGATGTGTACCAAACTCACTAAAAGTGGCAGTAATAAAGCCTCTCTTGAAAAAGCCAAACCTTGACCCAGAAAATATAAAAAACTATCGGCCTATGTCGAATCTCCCATTCCTCTCAAAAAAAATAAAAAAAGCTGTTGCACAGCAACTCACTGCCTTCCCGAAGACAAACAATGTATACGAAATGCTTCAGTCTGGTTTTAGACTCCATCATAGCACTGAGACTGCACTTGTGAAGGTGGTAAATTACCTTTTAATGGCGTCAGACCGAGGCTCTGCATCTGTCCTCGTGCCCCTAGACCTTAGTGCTGCTTTTGATACCATCGATCACCACATTCTTTTGGAGAGATTTGAAACCCAAATTGGTCTACACGGACAAGTTCTGGCCTGGTTTAGATGTTATCTGTCGGAAAGATATCAGTTTGTCTCTGTGGATGGTTTGTCCTCTGACAAATCAACTGTAAATTTCGGTGTTCCTCAAGGTTCCGTTTTAGGACCACTATTGTTTTCACTATATATTTTACCTCTCAGTGATGTCATTCGGAAACATAATGTTAACTTTCACTACTATGTGGATGACACACAGCTGTACATTTCGATGAAACATGGTGAAGCCCCAAAATTGCCCTCGCTGGAAGCCTGTGTTTCAGACATAAGGAAGTGGATGGCTGCAAATGTTTTACTTTTAAACTCGGACAAAACAGAGATGCTTGTTCTAGGTCCCAAGAAACAAAGAGATCTTCTGTTGAATCTGACAATTAATCTTGATGTTTGTACAGTCGTCTCAAATAAAACTGTGAAGGACCTTGGCGTTACTCTGGACCCTGATCTCTCTTTTGACGAACATATCAAGACTGTTTCAAGGACAGCATT